>NC_071532.1:77605818-77924746 GCF_026979565.1 Vidua chalybeata | reverse complement strand
ATTCCTGTGAATCTTTCCTTCTCTGAGTATGCAAACCTATCAACACAGCAATACCTACTTAGGGACACACATTGTTTCCTGCTACAGGAAAGGAGTATACACAGTTGGGGTGCTGAATGTGAGGGGACAGAGGTGACAGCTACACTTCCCCAGGCAACAGCCACTTTGCAGTCATTTCTCTCCTGTCTTCTCACAGGCATCCCACATCCACAGCGGGAGGTGCACCAGGGGGAAGAGCCACGTGATGAGGAAGAGACATGTCTATGCAGAATGGCAAGCTGACATTTCCAACAATGCTGCCTTGTTGGGATGTGGCAGTCTCCAACGGGGGAAGCAGAGTTTAACCATGAATAGCAATGCCACGTGCTCCCAGGGCAATTTTTCCAGTTCATTTAATACTAATAATCAAAAACCCACAGCAAAGTTAAAGGCAGCCCATAGCCTAGCCATAACTATGAAGGCAGTAGGTTTAGGAATTGGTTTGCTTCCAGAGATGTTAAAGGTTTAGAAAAATTAACTACAGTATGTTGATGTGAAGATCTATGAGAGGATCAAGGAGATATGAAAATGAAAGAGTCAACAATATCAGAGCATGACATGAGATACTGAAGTATTTTATTTCCATTGCTCTCAATATTATTTCTTGTGTGTTAGCAGGAAATAATCTGAGCAGGGAGACTGCATAGCAGAGGTATGGAAAATAGATGTCATCATTTTCCACAGACGCAATGAGCACCACTCTAGATATTTTATAACTTGCTAGTGTTTTATGTCATTTCTTCAGACATCTGCGCATTAGAGTGACTGAGAACTGCAAATTATGTATAGTTGAGATATCCCCCTATAATTAAGCTGAAATAATGCTAGATTATTCTAGCATAATTATAGGGGGCTATTTTAACTATTAGCTCATTAAAAAGCTATGATGCAAATCTCATGCTGAAAGAGATGAAAAAATGAGGGTATATGAACAAAATGTCAGTGGTCCTCTGCTGAGACCAGATGGAGAGGTATAACTATATTCCATTTATCAGTCAATATATTTAATTATAGCCAGGCTTGGATGGAGCATACAATGGTGTTTATTATATTTAGTGTTTGCAGATGGATGTGGTGATTCAGAAATGCTTGGGAAGGGAATGTGGTACCTATGCAAAAGGGTAGACTTCAGCTGAATTTGGTCTGGGTTTCACATGAAGTCCTTCCACGTGCTTTTCTCCAGACAGGAGCTGTCCTTTTGCCCGCCTTGCCCTTCAGGTGTGGCACACAGGTGTGGCTCCAGAGCTGCCAGGCTGTGCAGTGGTGTTTGAGCCCCACGATGAGGCTGGCCCCAAGGAGCGTGCAGGGGATCACAGCTGCCACAAGCCCTGCCAGAGGACAAGGCACTCGCCTGTGGCTCATCTGCTTGGGGTCAGCATTGGTCAAGTGCTATGGAGCAGCAACATTTGGGTAACAAAAGGGAAGCAGTGTGCCTGGCTAGTTGGGTTTCAGACAAAGGGCATCCTGGAAAAGGAGCTGCCCGCCCTCGTGTGCTCTCTTCCAGAGGACAGAAATTTATTCTCCATTTTGTTAACTCCCTCTCTCCCCTGAAGGACCCTGAGGGGGCCAAAGCATCCTGAGGAGCTGGAGAGAGGAGCTATTGCCCTGGCACTTGTTTGAATCCCAGCTCAGCTGTGCTAACCAGTGAAAAGCTGTCCTGGGACACAATCCTGATCCTCCTGCACTTGTAATAACACAGGTCTCTTTTGCCCAGCCCTGAATATAGGGTGGGATACAGCTGGGGCACAGTTTCAAACATTGAAACTCCATGTTTTGGACTTTCTAAGACCTCCAGGATCATTCCTTCCAGAGAAGGGGATCTATATATGTTAGTATCCACCCCTGGCCTGTCATTAGGGTATCACTTTACAAGGGTCAGGTCTTCCATCCCAGTTCAGCCACTAATGCTGACTTGCTCCCAGTGATTTGCTTTGCAAATATGGTTGGGTGTGCCTGCTTTGCCCAAAGGGGCATCTCATCTCTGGCATCCGACAGCAAGCGTCAGGGAGAAGTAATAGACCAGAGGCTAAATAAGAAAAATGACTTCTTGCCCTCAAGCATTATGACAACAAATGGTGAAGAACATGCCCTCAGGGAACAGCGAAATGAATGAGATGAATGCCTAATGCCCAATAACTATGTGTCAAATCAAAGATCAGACTCTTAAAGCACGAAGTTGGCAGAGTCTAGTGAATGCAAGAAGTAGAGAGTCAGCAGGGAAATTTATTGTTGCACAGGATGGCACAGTATGTAGATCTTGCTGGAGAGCTATTTGTGCTTGTTGTTGGCTTTTGAAGAGTAGGTAAAGAGTGTAACACTTTGTTTTATAGCAAAAAAAAAAAAAAAAAAAAAAAGGAGAAAAACCAACAAAAGGCAGGAATGGCAGCTCAGGTAAAACTGAGGCTCCACCCAAGTCTCTTTGTGGTCTAGGACTCAGCTGCATGTTATAATTTCTTTTTTTCCCCTCAGCTTGCCCCATAGCTGGCTGCTCAGCTCAGGAACAGCAGTGCAAGTCAACATGAACAGGGAGATCTGGTAAGAAGCTGGGGACATAGCACAGACTATTTTTTTGCTTGACTGAAGAACTCATGGCTAGATGTGATTGAGAAAGGATGTTCTGGATTTTCACGCAAGAAGATATATATCTTTATTTTAATTTGACTAAAGACTGGCTGAAAACTAGGAACAAGGCCACAAGCCCAAGTGACCCAGCAGAAAGCATTCACGTGTGCATGTTGGATCTGAGCAACCAGAACGGGCGCACATGAAGTGCCACACTGGCTAATGCTAAACTTGACAGTGCAGTGCTGCACCCTGAGACTGCAGAACAAGTGATGTGGTTACATGAGTGAGCAAGTGGCGTGGTTACCTGCACCAAGGTCTGCAAAGAGCTTCAGAGGATGTTGCTGCCTCAGCCCCCGGGAGCACAGCTCTGTGCTGCCCGTGCCCTTGCCGCTGGGAAGATATTTCATGGGAAACTGGGTTTGGGGACCTGGAAGTGCTGTCACCGATCCGCACCCAACGCCTCGGGAGCCACTGGGTGGCGTATGAACGCTGGCATACGTAAAGGAGCAGGATCCATGGAAAAAAAAAAAACCACAAAGCAGAAATATACATAGATAATTAAGTGCGCTCTCTTTGGACCGGGGCGAGAGCAAGGGAAACCAACCTGGCGTACATTAGGAAAGTGCTTACACGTCATGCCTCCTTTAACAAATAAAAGCCCAGATGATCAAGTACCAAAGAATAAAGTTCGGAGGCTGTAAAAGCAATCAGCTAATGAAAAATCACAGCACAGCTTTGTCTTTGCCGTGCAGGGTATGAACAGGGGACCGCAGGGGTCACAGCAATTGTGAAGCCCTTTGGCAAACTCATTCCTAAAATCATTCCCGGTGCTTAAATACCTGCTGGCAATGGCCAGCTGTTTGTGCTTTGCTCAGCTGGGCACTGGTGTTGCCACAGCTACAGTTACTTCAGCTGTGCAGTGCCCACAGGTGCTGATGTGGCAGGAGCACCGCCGGTCCCCCGGCACAGCCCTGCTCAGCTCCGCAGTTTCCAGTTTTCGTTTCCTATAGGAGCAGCCACTCCCAGGACATTGCCTTTGCTCACAGGGGCTGAGGACAGCTGGCTCACCAGCAGCTGGCTTTGCAAGCTGGCCTAAAGCTGGGAGAGTCAGGAGGAGTAGTACTTTCAGCAGGAGTCAGGAGCTATTAGAACTTCAACACAGCATCCTCCAGACTCCCCACATTTTCCTCCCCCATCTGGTTTGTCCCTGTTTGATCTATAACCCTTACTGCATTTCATGGACTCCTTTCCCTCTGTTTGTTTAATGTGATTATGAAAATATTCATAGTGTTTCTATCCCAGTTTTGCTCATTGCCTGGAATTGCCCCTGCAGAAAAGTAAGTTCTCCCAGTCTCGTGCAGCTGGACCTGTGAAGATTGCAACAGAGACCTGCTTGGAGGAGTCACTTGTTCCCAGCAGGGAAAGGCCACAGAGCAACAGAGAATAGGAGACACTCCAAGCTGAGGTGAGCGTTTGGAGGCACATTTTATCTGGTTTTACCAACTGTCCATACGAATGAACAAGAAGCCCACTTTGAGGGACTCTCTTTTATGTGATGCTGGGGCTGGAATAGGAAAGTGGGGGGAACAGCACTAAGATAAATGATACTATTTTCAACTACTTCAGAGAAGCATTTATTCTGAACACAACAGCATCACTGTGAATTCTCTTCAGCATCTCTGAGAACCCCATATTATAGACATGAGGCACTGACATTCTTTCATGCTGTTCGGGCATCACACAAGTGGCAAAAGGCAGGAAACTGCATTTATCAGCCAGGTAGGGGTTATGTTTTCTTGCCATGCTTGGTTGTCCGCCTTCTCTCCTTTGTGTGAGGTGGGATCATGAGGTATATCTGCTCTCAGCTGCCACTGACTCATCACTGCCAGCCACCACCAAGTCACTGCAGGCAGTGGCTGTTCTCTGCCTGACAGATGTCACAGGGGCAAGAAGGGGACGTGCTGGGGAAGGAGAAGTGGTTAAGCAGAGCAGAGTGATAGCTTTGAAGCATACTTACTCCCCTCTATCAGCCAAGGGAATAGTTTTTCATCCAGCTTGGAGAAAAGAAGGAAATTGGAGGTGAAGAGTCCTCTGCAGTTTGTCCATTCCCAGCGAACCATGGCTAGGGTGTCTTGCCCAGCTGTGGGAAGTTCATGTCCCAGCTCCATGACTCAGTGTCCCTCTGTGAGAGGAGATCATTCCCCCAAGAGTGAAGTCCTTGCCGCCTGTGACTGGTTTGTGAAACATAAAAGGGAAAGTTGTGGCTTTTGTGAGTCCAGGTTACTGGGAGGTAGCTGCCCTTACAAAGCAATGGACTAACATGCAAGCCCTGATGGAAAACAATGCTCCTGCTGTGAGGGGAAAATCTCTCGTGGCTGGGAAAATATCCTCACTGGTGTTGTCTTCCTTCAGAGGCACAAAGGTGCTATCTTCTCTGTCCTGCAGATGGGAAGTTGAGGCAGAGAACAAAACTTAATTGATTTTCATCCATGGCAGAGGAAGTCCTTGGTGGAAAGGAGGCAGGGACCTGCATCTGAGGTTAATGCCCTCAGTATCTCCAGTACAGGCTGTCATGAAGACTCCTGTGGTTTTGGGGAAAATCACTTGATCTGGATCAGGCTGAGGAAGCTTCATGATGGATTTCAAGTAATAAATGGCAGCAAAGAAAGTGAAACCTGGCCCCTGAGTTCCTGAGCAGAGAGGCATTTGCACACATCTTTATCTGTAAAGGTTTCCTCAGTATTTAGCATTGATGTAAACTCTTCCCTCTGAACGGCACCCAAAATGCCAGCTGGCTCCAGCAGACTGCAGGAAGCACACAAGTGAAGTCTAATGAAAGCCCAGGCACAGCATCCCAAAAGTGGCAGTCACCCCAGTCCCATGTAGGATTGTGAGCTGCTATTTCCTCCCAGAGGGCAGTGAGATTTTGGGGGTTTTCTCCAGTGTCAGGGTGTCACTGTTTAGCCAAGCATCCCCTCCAACTGACTGCAGCCTGCCTGTGGTTGCAGGGTTGATCATGCTGTATGGATCTTGAGTCTGCCAGAGAAGAAAATGTCATTACTTCTTCCTTTATTTTTTGTTCTTTATTCCTTTCAGGATAACAGAGTTCTACCCTCCCCAGTTTTGTAATTCCCACAAGATCCTGCAGTCCAGAATAGTCTGTCCTTAAAATGTAAAAAAAAAAAAAAAAAAAAAAAAAAAAAAAAAAAGGCAGCAGAAATCATTATATAAGTCAAAGAATATTACAGTTAATCATCAGGACTGCCTGGCTGGTCTTCCTCTGCACTGCCCAAGAAAGTGCCGATAAAACTAGATAGATATGTGACTTGATCCTGGTGCCTGAACACATTAGTCAATTTTAATCTTTTTATTTTGCAATAATTAAGGCATAAACTGTGCCCTTTCTGTCTGAGGGAAAGTTTATAATGCTTGGAAGCACATGGGTATGAAAATTATTTTTTAATTGATGTCTTTTCAGACTGTGCTTTGACACAACATTGTCCATTAGGGCCCCAGTGTTCTTAGAGGATGCATTGCCACCCAGCACCAGCCCATGGCTCCTAGCACCTCACAGCTGGTTTATGGGAGAGCAGGGCTGGCCTGCAAATAGCACTCACACAAAACTGGATCCTCTCTTCCTTTGCACCATGAGCACATAGCCCAGCTTCTCCTGGGCATTTGAATGCTTCTTCCCTCCCATTTAGGGGGGAATGCAAGCATGCTGAATGTGGCCCGAGGATTAGATGCTCTCCAAAGGTCCAAGGGACCAAGAATAGGCATAATTTTAGGTGAACTAGCAGGAAATCTGAGTGGAGTCACGTGCACCCTTGAAGGCTCTGAGCTGGGCAGTATCCAAGTTTACCTCAATTTCTACACTGCTATAGAGCACCAGCCCTCCACCTCTGAAGTCTGAGACCCACAGCTCTGGGGCTGTAAAAGGGGATGACAGTGACACCATGATTTCTATTCACATGTATCACAAAACCTGCAGCACGGCCTCCTATTTAAATAGCAAAAATTTGACAAAGCACAAATGCCTCCTCCTACGAGACTCAGCGTGCCCTCAGCTTGCCCCTAAGTGACTCAGAGCCATGGGCACTTGCCACCTCCCAGGAGGTGCTGAGCAGTGGGTAGCATGACACCAGGAAAACTATGCTGGGGCAAGAGGTTTGTGGCTGGAGGGTGTTGTAAGTGCTGAGTGCTGGAGGTGTGGAATAGCACCTGTTTCACAAGGTCTGCCTGGAACTGATGCTATTAATCCCCTGCTTCCATGGGTACTAAATGCACCCACACAATGAGAAAGTAGCATCTCACTGATCAAAGTCAGCTCTGTCACTTTTGCACCCTCTTTGCTATTGTTCACACCTCACAGCTGGATCAACATGTGACACACTGCAGTTCTTCATTTTTCTTGCTCTGGATTATACGTATATTTAATGTTTACCTGCTTGGAGAAATAACACATTTTACCCAGTGATAAATCTCCTTTTTATTTGTTCAGAAGGCTAGTCTATATTACTAATTCAAAGATGATGAATGGATTAACTATTTGATGGATCAAAGTAGAGCAATATATTTTGGGTGTTTGTTACACTAGGGAGGGTGCATAACAGGTTAGTCCATCGAAGATTTATTTTATTTTAACATTTCTTGATTTCAAAACAATAGAATGCTGCTCATGGGTAAACTTCGTAAACAAAGGAGACTGCCAATGGGCCTGACAATGTTTCCTTGGTAACATTTCTTAGCTTTTACCCCAGTGATTGATATCCAAGGATAGCCATTTGCTTTCTGCAGAGGAGCAGGAAAATATGGCTCAATAATTTTCTTCCTGGCTCCTTAAAGCAAAGAGAGGAGAAGCAATCCACTACAGCTGATGTAGCTTTACTCATTATTTAAAAAAAAAAAAAAAAGGAAAAGGAAAAAGAAAAAAAGAAAAAAATACCCGAACAAAAATTACCTAAAAAACCCACAAAAACCAGGAGACAAATTGCACTTGGAACCTGATCAAAAAACCCACTGTACTTGACAGAAAAATTGTGACTTCAAAAGTCTTCAGACTAGATCCCTGAAGTGTGATTAAGACTGACCTTAATCTGAATACATTTCTCTGCTGTGCTCTTTGCTTTCTTTGATTAAAAACCTTTCGTGCAAAGTTTCCTTTTTCTGTTTGTGCTTCCAGCCCCATCACTTGTGGGGTGCCCTCAAAGCTACCTACCTTGAGAAATGGACAACCATGGGAGGCTGGATCCTATCTTGATTTTACAGTAAGATATTCCCAAATTTAATGCAACAAAGGAAAACTACATTTTCAAGCCCAGTCAGAGCTAGTCAAAAAGTGGGTTTAGGTGTGTAAAATACCCAAATGGTGACACTCATGCCAAAGCCCTTTGCAGTCACACAAGTGACAACACTCATGCAGTGATTGTGACTAACAAAGGTGCCTGGCTGCCAGTGGTCCAGAGGTATTGCCAGCTTCAGTCAATGACAACTCCACATCAAACACCACAAT
The DNA here is from genome assembly GCF_026979565.1 of Vidua chalybeata. Classification (NCBI taxonomy): domain Eukaryota; kingdom Metazoa; phylum Chordata; class Aves; order Passeriformes; family Viduidae; genus Vidua; species Vidua chalybeata. The sequence continues at coordinate 77,916,630 of NC_071532.1, read as the reverse complement.
GAGCATCAAGTTATTCCTGAAGACACAGGAAACAGCTGTCCCTCTGCAGCACGCTCATGGCACTCCACTGTGGCTAGGGCTGAGCAGATGAAGAGGACTTGGGTGACTCTGCAGCTCCTTGACACAATCCAAGGATCAGGAGAGAGATCTGGGAGGGCAGTGATGCTCAGGGACAAGGATATTTTGGCTCCATTTTCTTCTCCTTGGCCTCATTTTCTTCTCCTTGGCCTCATTTGCTCCTCCTTGGCCATATCCCCAACAGTTCAATTTACAGGGGGCTTGAAGGTGTATGGCTCTACACTATTTGTCATGTCCTTCCCGTGTTTCTCTTCCTTGCTAAGCATTTCCCCCCATCTTTCCCTTTTTTAGAGTGTGAAATGAAGGTAGTTGAAGCTCTGTCCCTTAAAAGAGGGGCTGCCAGCCTCAGCAGGCAGTATGCTTCTTCCACAGGGTTATGGGAAGAAATGGGATATGGCTATCTGGACACCTCAGAAATCATTGCAGCCAGACAGGTTCATGTAAAAATGCAGTAGGGTTTTGGATGGCTGGATATCTAAGAGGTTCATCCTTCCTTTCATTCTTGCAATTTATCCTGTGTGCTTCTATGCCCAAATTTTAGCTCACTCCAAGCTTCCCCCAACCAAATGCCCCTTTCCACTCATGCCTCCTAAACCTTTCACAATACATACAGCCCTTCTCCATCTTTCCTTTCCCTCTGCTAGAGGAGCCTTCACTCCTTTGTAGCTCTCTAAATGCCACCGGCGAGCGTGAGGCTCTCGGTTGACAGCAGGAGACAGGCAGAGGCTGGTGTGGCCAGCTCATGGCCTGCTGCCTCAGCCCACGCAGCAGCTCTCGCAGAGGATGTGGCCCCTCGCTGCTTCCGCGGCTGCTGCGGCCAGAGGCGTGTGCGGCAGCTGGGAGGCTGGGCAATGACTGATGGACGCCTGAAGGACAAGCACTGGGATCACAGCATGCCTCACTTCTGTCAGGGAAGGGGCTAAATCGATGAACACACAACAAATCAATTCTGTTGGGGTGTTTTTTTTTTTTTTTTGGTAATGTGATCTTTTCCATTAGGATGCTCAGCAATGCTCCATTAATAGCTCATTCAACTGCCAGTGCTCGGTGGTACCCAAGGCCTGAGGAAATGCAAAATTAAAAAAAAAAAAAGGATAGTAATTGATCCTGAGAATTGTATAATCATATGATACAAGTGGCAGGTTTTATTTTTGTAAGCTGAGTACCTTATTTCCTGAAGCCTGAGCTACATTCACACACTGTAGAAGCATTATATTACTTATAAAATTATCCAGTCCTTTTTATAATCCAGCATCAGTACAGCCTGTCCCAAATAACTCTTTTTAAGATGCACTCCACAGGCATATTGTGTACCTAATTATTTCTCTTTGTTTTTCTCCACTATTTATTTCATGTGGTGTCTCCCTCTTTCCAGTGACAAATTGTCTGTACTTGAAGACATAAATAAGGTCAATTAATCCTTTAAGGGCACCCTCATGTCCCAGCTTAAGCACCCCTGTTGCTGTTTCTCTTTCCTGAATAAAACACATTTCAGTGGAGGGCTTTTGAGGGCTCGGGGTACAAGACTGTGCCGTGGAGGAAGGAAGGGGGAATCTGTGGACCCCCTTCTTTCCTTGTGCAGGAGAGAGGCAGATGAGGGGCTCCACAGTGTAGGAGAAGAGGTAAGGGATGGACAGGATAACAGGGGTTTGTGCACAGATTCCCATTCCAGGGAGAGGGGCTTCTTTCTCCTCAGACAGATGATTTTTCCTGAGATCTGGGGGGAGAACGACTTCTTGGGCTGAGCTGGAAGATGCTGTTGGGCATCCAGCCTGGCCCTGCCTGCTGACACCTGGCATCCCACCCAGCATCAGGCCAAGAAATGTCACTGGGGTGACATGCACAGGAGCTTTGGGATTGTCCCCTTCCTGTTTCCCTGAAGGGATCACCGGGCACAAAGGCTGGATCTCCAAAGTGGGGCTTTGTGGTAATCTGGCAACCTCTGAACGTAGGGAAGCCCAGGGCCCTGGGGAGGGCAAAATAAAAAGAAATGCAGTGGAAATCACTGTCTCCTCTTCCTGGCCAGCAATCCTTCCTGGGCCTGCTGATGGCCAGCAAGTTATAGGAGACTCATGGGTCTCTCCTCTGCAGCTCAAGTCTCTATCTACCTACCTCCATCCTCCCTGAGACCCATCCATGCTCTGCACCCTCCACGGGACTCAGTCCCTGGTGGCCCTGCCAGCTTCTACAGCCAGTTCTCTCCCATGTGCCTGCTCTCATCTCTTCCTTCAGCTACAACAACCAGAAAAACAAGCTGGGCAGCCTTCTGCTCTGCCACCCAGCCACTTCTTTCAGCATAAGAGCATAACGTATACACAGTCAAATGCAAACAAATGCATTGCAAAAGCTACATCACCTGCTGGAAATGGTGTCAATCTGCTTACAATCTACCAAACTTTGCTCATATGCCACAGAAAAGCAGGAGGTTGCTGAAAAGCTGCAGATCCAGGCAAGCATCCTTTTATCATTTGATCCATGCTTCACAGCTTTATCTGCTCTCACACAGGTGAAGGCATCTGGAAAAGTTAGCTTCTTGGAACAAAGTACCATCTTCTGAGAAGATGTTGAATATAACTGGCTTGCTCCAAGCCAAGCTAGAACTGACATGGTTTTGTCCCAGAGGTTTATAAATTACTGCTGCTTCTGGTTTTTATGGGAATGGGCAGCCACTGTCCTGAGAAGGCAACTCAGTCTTCAGTGACCTGGTCCCAAATGTTGCACAGCAGAGAAGAACCACCTTGAGAAAAGGCAGTGTCCCAGAAAGGAGACTCCCCATTGCATTTGGACTATTTCTGAGGGCTTTACTGACCTGGAAGGTGGGATCAGGACTTTCTAGCCTAAGCAGAAGGTCAGGCTGTCTTTTGAGAGAGAGGAAACTGAGTAAGGCAGCCACTATTCATATCTAGGAAAAAGGATATGTGCTCTCAGCCTTGTGTATATAGCCTGAATTAGTGAAGTAAGTCTTCTGTAAATCATCCCTTCCTTGCAGCTCTGTTTTCCTCCAAACAATGGAAACGAGAAACTGGAAACATGCTGATATGATAAGCAGGGGGATGAGGACAGGCAAGGTCAGAGGTACTCTTATTACTGTCTTCCTGGATGTAGACATCCATTCCTCACTTCTCTAAAAGCCAAGGAAGGACTCAGTTTAAAGAACTGTCTTAGCTGTGTCAGACCCTTGTCCTTTCTACCTGGATGCACGTGGCATGTAACTAAGGAAACTAAATACACTGCAGATGCCTTGGTTTGAAATGTCTCTGCGGAGAGCTGGTTGAAACACAGGACTTCCATTCTGCAAGAAATCCTGACATTTGCAAAAGTTTGGTTCAACAAAAAAAGTGAGTCATTTTCCCCCTGAAAAGGAAAATCTGTGGGGAGGGAAAATAATTGCTTGGAAAAATCAAACCATTCCTACTTTTTTTTTTTTTTTTTCCCTCCAATGCAGAAGAGAGGAACAGCTGCCTCTGTCTCCTGAGTATCCCTCCAGCCATGAGCTGAGCAGATTCAAATCCCAGTGAGCTTCTGCCTGTGCCAGAGCTCCTGTGGCTTTGGGCTTCCCATGGCACAGCTCAGCCAGCTGGGTCTGGGAGAGACTGTCCTCACAGCAGCATCACCTCGAGCTGACAGGGAAGCAACCCTGCTGCAGCTGACCTGCTTCTGCCACCTGATTTCAGTTTTATCTATCTCCCTCTCGGGTTTGGGACCAAAGTTTATTGGCAAGAAAATTCCTTACTAGAATTTCTTGACATGTCACACAGTCACTCCCATAGCTGCTACCTAAAAAAACCCCAGTATTATTTATCTGAAGGGAGGAAATAAACCCCACCAATGCAAACTGTCACATGCTTGTGTCAGAGCCCTGAGCCTCAATCCTCATCTGTTGGAAAGGGTCATGGTGATGGCACTGATGAATGCTGAAAGGCGTTGTACTGAGATGCTGGAAAAAACAACCTGTTAAGATGACTGGCTCACTGCTCTGCCCAAAATGGCAACATTTGAACACACACACGCTCAAAGATGATTAAGCCGGGGAAGTGTAATGATATGTGAAACCAATTTTTATTAATACCAGACTGAAATGTGGTCTTGTACAAGGAAGAGAAATCTCCATGCTCCTAGTAATGGGGATCAGAGCCTTAATGATCATTACATTACTAAAACTGTACACTAATACCACAGCGGGTCATGGGGCTAAGAGCTTATGCTCCTTTCTTTGTATTACATGCTTTTATGTCTTCATTTACTCCACCAATTCTCTCATTATTTCCTCCTCATCTGCTATTCACAGGCATAATTTCTTCAGCTGACATTCCCCTCCTCTCTCACTAAGAAACAATCGATATTACATCATCAGCCTCACTGCAATGCCTCATATGCCACAAGACACATTGGAGCAGGTTCCTCTGGGACTTGTTTCCCAGCCCTGCTCCATCTGAATCAGTAAGGAAAGGAGGATGCTATGCAAAGCCCTGAGGTATGGCTGGAGCAGAATTCGGGCAGCACGGTGGCTGCTGCGTCAGCCCCACTGCCTGCCTGTGAGAAATCCATATGCTGCCATTTGTTCTTGGAGCCTGCCTTAATAAGCCACTAATGAGGAAAACAGTGTAACAAATTAACTGAGTCCACCCATGAATTAAAAAGGTTGATGATGTTACTGAGGATTTGCCCCAAGGTAACAAAGCAGAATATTTATTTATTTGTCCTCCAGAAAAAAAAAAAAAAAAAAATCTGATGAACGTGTATTAGTCCTTATAACCTCAGTGAAAGAGTAGCAAAACTTGCCCATCTCCACTCAGAAAATGTGTATCATTGGAGTGGCATGACCATTCTCACAGCTCACTCTCTTGGCTGTGTCACCATAAATTGCTGGGTGATTAAAGCCAGCTCATTTCTTACAGTGCTGTTTGGCTTTGAGGTGATGTCTTCTGCTCTTTCATGCACTGCTGTCTTGTAACAGGGTCATATGAAACAGAGACCTTGTAAAATTTCAAAACATATTGTCAGCTGGTTCAGGAGGGAGAACTCTGCATTTTTTTTTTCTTTATGTAAGTTTTTTCTTTTCATTTTATTTCTTGATTCAATACTGCCTGTCTTCCCTTGCTCTATCTAGCTACCATTTGCTACTCCTGGGCTGTCTGCAAAGGAAAGCTATCAAACTCTGAAATTTAATAAAAGCCTCTTAAGTGATTTGGGACTGCGTAGGAGAAAGAGAGATCTTTAAAAGCAAACATTACTGCTAGGATGTACATGTAGCTTAATAGGATTTTCTCCTTTGAAAAGAATATGAGCTCTTAATAAGAGTCTTCTGTGAATCTGATTTCTTAATAAGACAATCTGAGATTAAGGGAGAATGTGAAGATTTTATTTATTTAGGTATACATTGAAACACATTTTGTGTGTTTTCAGTGAAAGCTGCATCAAAAGATATCCCACATCTTAACAACATTGAGCTGAAACTGTAATTTTTTCAGTAATTTATTTCTGAACACCATTTCCTCATCCTCTCTGCTGTTTTGTCTGTAATTTGCTTTTGCCTTTACCCAGTCTCTCAAAATTTCTTTCATCATCCTTTTCCCATTTTTTTTTTTTTAATTCTCTCAGGCCAGGCTGCTTCTTTCTGCAGGATGACTGAGAGGAGTGTGGAAATGAGTTGCCCAAGTCTTACTACTCACAGTTTCCTCTGTGTTTGCCCTGCATTACTGGGACAGACCAAAGCTGTACAGATTAAAAGAAGCTCACAAACTACTCTGAGTAAGCTCCTGTTTAGGATTCTTTAGTGCCATACTTTTTTTTTTCCTAAAACAGGATGCTCTAAACCAGCAGCCCCTGTAAAAATAAGCAATGTAATTATAGCAACGAGATAAAAGCAGAAATGGCTCTCAGACAAAACCTCTGACGATTTGATCAGAAGTGATGTGAAAGGACACCCACTGAGGAAAAAGGAACTTGGCACTGATAACATGAGGTACTACCAGACAGACCTCAGAATATAATTTCTTTTCTTTTTTTTTTTTTTTTTTAATAAAAATCCCAGAAGCTCATATCAAAAGGGTTCATGGGTCTATATGGCAGGTGTTTCTTCCCCTTTTTAGGTCCTCCTTGAATCCAGGCCTGATTATGTTCTGATATTGTGTAGATGAAGTGTAAGAGAATAGTGAAAAATGCCATAGTTTAAAATACAATTACTGCAGCATGTCAAAACTAGAAAGAATGGCATCAGAAGGGTCTTGACACAGCAAGATATCTGGGCAACATTATGGCAAACGAAATGGAGTGTAAAATCTCCAGGAGGCAGCACAGAATGGAAGAAATAATTGACTGTAGTCACTCTGAGGAAAGAATATATTGGAATCATCAAGGGAAATGAAATGAAAGTGGCTGGTAAGTGCTGGTCCAAAAAGTAGTTGGAGAGTTGCTAAATGGTAAATGGAAAGTGTTACTGGATAATGCTGACACAATGATGTAAATAAATTATATGATAGACCTTTAGATGTGCATATACATGCGGTCTCTGCAAATAATGTAGCAGGAAACAAGAAAGTTCAAGGAGGCTGGAGAAAATGCAGAGGCATGGACAGGTTTCCAAAGAGACTGAAACCATCAAAATCTCTGGTCCTAGAGTGAATATAACAGTGAGAGAAAAGAGAGAAGAGGCCTAGGAGAGCTCAAATGTATTTGTCCTCAAGCCTAAATACACTAAAAGGGAGCACTCAGAAAAGTTAAAACTAAAAAACGCCCCTAACTCATCGTGCAGCTCATCTTGAGGAACCGTCTGCCCTGTGGGTATGCCAGCATTTTCTAGTGAGAGCCGTGTGTCACAGGCTAATGTCAGTGAGGAAGCTGCTGTGCAGGGGTTGCAGTTGTCACCTCGCTGTGTGGCAGCAGTCGCGCATCCCCGCGGATCCCCGGGGCACTCCGGGTGCAGCGCTGCGCCTCTCCGGGCGGAGCCAGGGCAGCCCGAGCCTGCAGGAGGAGCTCAGCACGGCCCGGTTTGGACCTGGATGCACACGGGCTGCAAACCCTCTGGCTGCTAGAGCCTGAAGGACAGTCTGCCTACGAGTGCTGGGAGCTCTCTGTCAGTGGGGTGCAGCCCCTGGTCTGGGACCTGGGTGTCCCAATGCCCCTGAGGTGGCTTAGGTGCAGGTGACACCACTGAATCACTGAATTGTGAGGCAGCCAGTAAGTCTTGGCTCTGGGTGAATGCAGCAGAACTGATTACTTCTCCAACAGCTGCCAGCAGTGTCACATGGGAAGTGAATTTTGTAGCTCATTTTTTTTGTTGAGCAAACTAAACCCATGGCACAAGCCCGCAGCAGGGACAAGCCAGGCTGTGACCTCAGATCAGAGTGGATGCAGGAGTGCAGTCAGGTGGAGACACTCCATTCTCTGGTGTTTGGGGAAGCTCTGGCACTGGTTATTTCTTCTTAGCACTGAAATTTGTGCCTCTTTATCTCAGCCTACACTTCAAGATGTGGAATGGCATTAGAAAATAGAGAGAGGAGAGGAGAGGAGAGGAGAGGAGAGGAGAGGAGAGGAGAGGAGAGGAGAGGAGAGGAGAGGAGAGGAGAGGAGAGGAGAGGAGAGGAGAGGAGAGGAGAGGAGAGGAGAGGAGAGGAGAGGAGAGGAGAGGAGAGGAGAGGAGAGGAGAGGAGAGGAGAGGAGAGGAGAGGAGAGGAGAGGAGAGGAGAGGAGAGGAGAGGAGAGGAGAGGAGAGGAGAGGAGAGGAGAGGAGAGGAGAGGAGAGGAGAGGAGAAGAGAGAAAACTTATGTACTAGTCTCCACCATGAAAAATAGAAACAGAGCAAGGGGATGCTTCAGTGTCAGCACAGGGCTTAGGAGAAGCAGGTTGTTTTCCCAAACTTCCAGCAATATCTAAGACACATGCCAGTTCCTACCAGGAACTGTGCTTTGAAGACCGCAAACTGCATTTTACAGTATGATCCTGATCCTTTTTGACATGAGTATGCCCATGTCACCAAGCTGGATATTTTTCTTTGTACTGGGCCCCAGTCTCCCAGTCACACAGTTTTCACAGCAAGGGAAGCAGGATAACTTCTGTTGGGTTCCACCCTCTCTTTTCACGTTCAATAGAGATGGGAGCCACTCTTGTACCTCAAGAATGCCCCAGCAGACCTGGAGCATGGTCTGTTCTGTTGAAGTTTTGGATGGAATGGCACTTGCACTGTGGCACATGCTGGATGCTGCCTGCTGTAGTTGCCTTCAGTTTCCTCAAAGCAGCCAAACCCTCACCAGTGTGACCCAGCCAGCACATGGAGAATGGCACAGGGTGGGCAGGGCAGTGTGTGCTCCACCACTGCCACCGAGGGCACCATCTCTGCTCCTGGGCACCCACCTGCAGCACAGAGGTGCTGCTGGAGCTCTCAGAGCTGCATCAGTGCACAGGGCATTACAGAGAGAAATGAAACCCAGCTCCTGGCTGAGGATCAAGGCCAGGGAGAGGTAACAGACTGATGGGCAGCATGCAGAGGCCAGGTGCCACCCCAGGCACATGTCCCAAGGCATGCACCATACTGTGGCACGGTGCTGCTGTGGAAGGAAGGGGGAGGGCAAAATCTGTGCCACCTGCTGCTCAGCAGATCTGCCATCGTGCAGTTTTCTAAGCAGTTTTGCTATCTGCCTCCCGCTTGATAACTCACCTCCCTGCCTGCCTTTTCTGTCACAGATACTCAACTCCCTGATGCAATTAACCTGCTGGTCTCCATTTCACAGGCTTCAGATGCATTTAAGCCTTAATATCAGTGAAAATATTTCCAAAAGTGAGAATTATTCAAGTGAAGAAGAGTTTACCTATAATTTGCAGCAATTTCTCACATTTCAATTCTGGACTGTGCGGCTTTTTGAGCCAAAAAGATTTAGATGCTTTATATGCAAGATTGTTGCATTTTCCTAAAGCAATGAATGATTCATTCCAGTCGTGACTGAAAGCTTAGGACTTGCCTACAGTTGGAAATTTATCAAAATAGTTATTCTGGAAGAAGTCTTGGGGTAGTGGCTCTTCTTCTGGAATTAAAATGCCCACACAGTGTTTGATAACACCGTTGTCACTCTGGAAGAGCTGTTCTGCTACATTTGCAAGTGTTGACCCTGGTGTCAGAAACTGCCAAACAGGTTATCCTTGCTGTGGGATTTGAGATGAGGAGGTAAGAAAGGGTTTGTTTTGGTGTCTGAGATCTTTTCTGCAAGTGTGTTTCTGAGAGACCCATAAAACTAAATGGGTGGGAATAACATAGCAGATTATTAGCACCAATGTTCTCCACCAAACTGGAGGCGTAGAAGTGCAGTAGAACTTATTTTATGACCTAATTTCTAGTTTAAGTTTTTCATCAGAGATTGCCTGGGACATAAGGACACATTGCTATATTTTAGTAATATTTCTTCATAGTTTCATGTTACAGTTGCTAGCAGAGAAAAAGTTTGGAAAGAAGTAGCCCTTGCTACTTCTTAGAAACCTCATTTCACCATATTCCCAGCCAAACTGATACAGTGCAGGGTCAGAATACCAAGAGGCCAATGTGCTGCTGGGAATGTGAATGCTAAGTCCCTCAGGCGCTTTATTTTTCCATAGTGCTACTGAGGGACAGAGTCCAAACCTAGCCAGGCTTGTGTACCGTGCACGTGTAAGGTCCACTTGTGCTGATATGAATCTAGAGGTCTGCTGCCCAGCTGCATCCTGTACTACATGATACTGATCTTCAGGAGCACCAGATTCCTCATGAGGGCTTCCATTGGCCTAGATGAGGGCTGCACACACAAAATGATGCTCCAGGAAAAAATTGGTGCAACAACCCCATACATGAGGGTACTGCCTCCAGTGCCCTGCTTCCCATCCCTGTGTAAGTCTCCTGGTGTTACACATGCCAAAATAGGAGGCATTAAATTCAGTGGGAAGTAGTTTTGACTAAATGTTTGTGTTTGAAGCCTGTATATGTATAAAAGTAATTTGAGGTTTTGTTAATGCCCGAAGATGCAGCTTCCAGGCAGCTTCTGCTGTTAAAAGAGGTCTTGCCCCTGGTACGGGTCTTGCCCTGTGGAAGAAAAGCCTCCAACACAACAAAGGAAGGGAGGTTCAGAATTCCTGGTATTTCTACATTAAAAAGGAACAATTATTAGTAAAACAAAATAAAGATTTTAGGTCCACTAAACACATAAATATAAGAATAAAAGTGCCAGAAGGCACAATTGCTACCTTTTGCAGCCCCTTGCATTGGCTTCTAAAAGTCAGTAGTGGCCAGCAGTGCCATGGCCAAACCAAATCTTTAAGTGACCTCCATTTCCATTTGGTGGACACACCAGAGCTGACACTGACTAGAGAAGGAATGAGAACAGTTTATTACCTGTGCCATAGCCTTTACTGTCAGTTTTTCAAAACATCCTCATGGTCTAATATATGCCATAAAACATAACATAAACAAATATAAACAGCAATGCACAGGCAGAATTTAAGACCACCCACAAACAGTTCATTTTCAGGCATTGTAAACTGGCAAGAACACATTGAATTCTATGCATATTGCTGGAAAAATATAACTGGGAAAGGTGCCTAGAACATCTCTCATGTTTCTGCCCCAAGACAAATGTATTCTGGGCAAAGATTACCAAAGTAATGGCTAAGGATTACATCCATGCATGGAAGAACTGTTATCTATCCTCCAGGGTGGCAATAGGGAAGGGAAATCTCCGTGAAGAGAGAAAGGGGTGCTCTGACATTTTCTGCTCCAAAGGTATCACATGAGAGACATGAAGAGCAGAAAAAGCCTCCAAGCATAGTCTCAAAGGATCATAGAATATGCTGAGTCAGGAGGCACCCATCAGGATCATTAAGTCCAACTCCTGGCCTTGCACACGACACCCCGAGAATCACACCAAGTTCCTGAGACCATTGTTCAAATCCTTCTTGAACTCTGTCAGGCTTGGTGCTGTGACCATTGTCCATTTCTCTGATTTCTCAAGGTCTCTCTGCAGTGCCTCTCCACTCTCGAGGAGGTCAACAGCTCTTCCCAATTTAGTGTTGGAGGCAAACTTAGTGTTTCTTCAGGTCCTGTGTCCAAGCTGTTAATGAAGATGTTGAAGAGAGCTGGGCCAAGGGTGCCACCCTGCAGAACCACACCAGTGTCTGGTTGCCAGTTTGATATCACTCCATTCACCACAACCCTCTGTGCTGACCTGTGAGCCTCTTGCTCCCCTACCATGTAACTTGGTTATCCAGTTGTGTGCTGGATGTTTTGTCCAGAAGGATACTGCAGGAGACAGTATCAAGCTCTTTGCTGAAACCCAACAAGATTACTTCAACTAGCTTTCTTAGATCAGCTAGGTGGGCTATTCTGTCATAGAAGGAAATCAGGTTTGACAAGCAGGACTTTCCAGTCATGAAGTTGTGTTAGCTGTGGCTAATGACTGCACTGTCCTCCAGGTGTTTTTCTGCCCCTCTCAGAAAAGTATTTTCCATGATTTTACCAGGTACTGAAGTGAGACTGTATGTGGCATGTAGTTGCCAGGTTCCTCCTTCTTGCTCTTCTTGAAAACTGGGACAACCTTTGTCAGCTTTCAGTCAGCTGGGACCTCTGCAGATTCCTGAGACTGTTCAAAAATCATCAAGAGAGACTTTGGGATGACATCAACTAGTGCTTTAAGGATTCTTGGATGAATTCATCAGGCCCCATAGACTTGGAGGCGTCCAGCTGGAACAGCAGATCCTTCACATTTTCGGGGTCAGCTGGGAGTTAATAATTCCTGCAGTCATGGTCCTCCAGCTCAGGGCACTGAGACTCCCTTGATCTGTCATCTATGTTGAGGACAGAGGCAAAAAACGCATTAAACACATCTGCCATGTCCCTGTCCCTGTTTGTGAGGTGACTGTCCTCATCTTGATGTTATTTTTACAGTGCTTGTTGCCATTAATATATTTGAAAAAAACCTCTTTTTATTATCCCCCACAGTTCTGGCCATCTTCAGCTCCAGAGTTTTGGCCACATGAAATTCCTCTCTGCAGTGGCTATCAGCATCTCTGTATTCTTCTCATGTCACCTGACCTTGCTTCCACTGGGCATGCACCTTTCTTTTTTGCCTTATTTCCAAAAGAAGATTCCTGTTCAGCCAAGCTGGCCTTATGCTTTTCCTGCCTGACTTCTGACATTTAGGATTTGCTGCTCGTGTGCCCTCAGGAGGTGATGTTTAAAAAGTGACCAGACATGATGGACCCCAGCACCTGCAAAAACATTTTCCCAGGAGTCTTTACTCACTAATTCCCTGAGCAGCCTGAAGTCTGCTGTCCTTATGTCCAGAGTTGAGGTTTTGCTGACACTTTTCCACCTATCAACAGAGATTTTAAACTTGATCTCTTTGTGGTCAGTGTGGCCAAGATGACCACCAACCTCCACTTTGCTTACAAGATCCTCTCTGTTACTAAGCAGTAGATCAAGGTGGGCATCTTTTCAAATCGGGTCCCTTAGGGCCTGTTCCATAGAGTTGTTATCCAGGTTTTTGAGGAATCTTCTGGCTTGGGTTGTAGCAGCTGTGTAGATGCTCCCAGCTGCAAGCTGAAATCTATAAGGACAAGGGCAGTTGTCTTGGAAGCGTCCCTTAGTTCCTCAAAGAATAATTCCTTGGTGTCATAATCCTGGCTAGGAGGCCTATAGTCAGTTCCCATGATGACATCCACATTACTTGTTTGTCCCTTGATTTTCACCCAGAGGTTCTCAACTGTGCCATTGTCAACTGTGAGCTCCATACAGTCTAACCCTTCTATTACACACAATGCCACTCCTCCCCCTCTCGTGCCCTGCCCATCCCTCCTGAAGAGCCTGCAACCATCCAACAGGGCACTCCAGACACAGGACTCATCCCACCAGGTGTCACTCACACAAGTGATGTCAAATCTCAGGGACTGGCCCAAAGCCTGAACCTCTTCTTCTTTGTTCCTCATGCTGGGTGCATGAAAAACATTTCAGGTGTGGTACATTGTAGCCAGCACCCCATGAAGCCAATTGAGGCATCCTATTAGTGCTCCTTTCCTCAAGTTTTGTGGATGGCACACCATCCCACTGCTCATCCCTGGCAAGCCTGGTTTTGTCCCTTTTTGTCCAGGCTAGTTCAAAGCTAGTTCAAAGCTTTTTGTCCAAGCTATTCAAAGCTGCATCAGTGAGTGCCGTTAGCTCCTGTGCTAGAACTCTCCATGCCCTCTGAGAAAGGTGCAAGCTTGTGGCTCCAGACCTCATGGGGGGAATTCTGTGAGGCCGAGAGTGGGGCTGGAAGTTGGATTGGCTCCATCTTCCTTTGGGCACCCACAGCATCAGCAGTACTATTGCAGTACATGCAAAGTTTGCACAAAGCAAGCCATGATACTCAATGCAATAATGGCAGCAGGAAGACTCTGCACCTGCAACCCAGAAGCTCAAGTGAAACCAAAATTCCTCCTTTCCCAGAGCCTGCATCCCTAGGTGCTGAGCACTTTCTGTGGCTTCATAGCAGCTCAAAGTAGCCCTGATGTTCTGGGCTGTTGCTTTTTCTGCAAAGTGTAATTACTTTCTGTCCCTCTGTCCCATGAGGGCTGACAGCACAGCTGTAGCATTTAAAATGCAGAGCTGAGCCTGGCCTGCAAACCAAGAGCCTAATGCAGTTCTGGAGTACTCAGGGAAAACTGTGTCCATTTTAATGAGACATCACAGTTAGATTAATTTGTGGGATTCTTTAACAGCCAGACTGCAGAGAGCACTTTTAGTCCTGCTCTGTTGTAGGGTCCCAGGAGTGTCTACTGCATGTCATGAGGAAAACAAGCCTTCCCAATAGATGAAGGCTGGGAGGGTCCTATTTAAAAGATATATTTCAGCTGATTTGACTTGTCTGTAAATCAGATACAAGCATGATGAGAGAAAATTCGTGAGAGAAAATGAGATGCAATTCACCTGTAGATTGTAAAAATGGAGTTTAACTATTATGCAAGTGTTCATTCCAGGTGCTGAGTATTGGAGATAGTATTTTCCTAATCACCACTATTCTCTGTGTACTCTCCTTCAGAGCATTGCATTCCCTGGAAAACTGATGCTGGCTCATGAATAGGCAATTACTTGTTACCTCCTTGTCCTCCTGCCTGGAGGAAGGAAAGGAGGAAGGTGCCCCAAGGATGCCTTTTCACTTCTGGAAAATGGTAGCTTGCAAATGCAAATGATGATTTTTTTTAAATTTTTTTTTTTTATCCTTCGGGAGACTCCAAGCAGAGAATACTTTAAAAAGCAGGCTAGTATAGGCTTGCCTGCAGAGGTTAGGAGTGGGACATATACAGGCTGATGCAGGTTTTTAGCAACAGTCAGGGATTTATCAGGTCTCAGGAGAAGATCACGCGATCTGGAGGACATCCTGGCAGTACATTGAGAAAAACCAACCATGGCTTACCAGAAGCACGGGATGGAGAATTAAAAGGAGATGAAGATGCCCTGAAGGGTAGCCCATGACATCAACATCAAAAGACTGGTCAGCCAACACAGTGAGAGGCCATATGGTAAGCGTTAATGGAGGGGATTGGCCAGATGTGGGCACTGCCTGGGGACCCCATGCCGTGCATCCTGGCCCACAGAGGCACAGCACTGGGGGCTGGGGGAGAGGAGCATCACTGCTCCTTGCCAGGACCAAGACTAAATGGCCACTAACTGCTTCCAACCCGTTGCAAAGCACTTGGCCCTGGGAGTTATTATTTACCTCCAATGCATGCTTTTATTTGCATTTTCTGCAGAGCTAGCTTGTCGATATGTGGGAAGAATATTTTCTTTTGGTTTGCAGCTGGTATACCTGGAGGTTTAACTGCAACTTGTTTTGGCAATCCAGTAACAAAATATTGAAGCTTTTATGTTTGTTATGTTAACAAGTTGTGGTGTTTATTTTAGTTTAAGGCTTACATTTTCTATAGTTCAGCATGAAGCTCCCTGCACTTTATGAAAAATTTAAAAAAAGCCATCGGCTCTTAATACTCTGTTTATGTATTTCCCTTTCATTCATTTGTTAAAGTGCTATTAGAAAATAGAAACTTCCATAAAAGAACTTGGATCTGTTTACTGTAAATGTGCTGGATGGGATTGTCAACTCAATGAACCTTTAAAATACATTTATTAACCCATTTACCTTTCTGAAATGTATGTGTGCTTTATAAGCAGCCTTAGTTTATTTTTCATATTAAGACTGTTATCTGTAAATATAAAGGGCATAAATTCTCTCTTTAAGAGGGAGAAAGTAACAGATCCAATTGTATTAAATGGTAGCAGATGTTATTTTTCTCAAAGAAAGTAATTTAAATAAATTCAGAGAAACCTGAAGAAAGAATTGGGAAACTGAACCTGTGCTTCTTCTAGAAAAGTATTTGTGGCACTTATGTTCTGGAAACATGGTCTATTATAAAATAATTGAAAACTCCACTTTCTGCAGTAAGGCACCCATTTTTAATAAGAATAGATTTACTGGTGATGTACCAAACAGACTGAAGAACAGTTGAAAACAAAGTCATTTTCCCAACCTGCAGAGAGTCCTGCTTGAAACTCAGAGACCATTTGCTGTCAGATGACTTTCAAGAATTTTTAAATCTATCTTTGACATTGCAAGGGAAAAAATATGATTGCCCCAAGCACTCAGCCATGGCTTTATCAGCAGGCTGAAGACTGCATTTCCATAGCAGAACTTTTCTCACTGAACAACTAATATATCTTTCAGTGGCATCTGCACAGATACAACCTGTGGTGGCTTTGTCAAGATGTCACATTTGCTCAGGTGAATATTCATCAGGCTCCAATTTTTCTATGCTTGTCTGGTCTCAAACTGCAATGATTGCTTTTTTTTTAAATGTCTGAAATGTATTTTCACAATGTTGCGTGCAACCTAGAAGAGTGGCAGCTCTTTGTACAGTCAGCTCTTCCCTCTCTCGTCCCATGGCTGCCAAAAATCTCAAACACAATGGCACCTCCAGTGCAACAAGAAACAAAGAAAAGAACATGGTCTGCAGTTCATATAAGAGTGGAGCAAGGGCAGCAAGTCAAAACAATGAAGGTATAGGTTGATTTCTTTTTTGCTTTCCACCATTCCTCCTATAATTTAACCTGACATCAACCTGACAAAAAGGAAAAAGCAGAAGAGTTGTGTGGTTGAGAAAAAGCATATAGAGGAGCTCTCTCCATTCACAAGAGATCTAGTAACCCACCTATACAGCAAAAAGGATAAAGATCCCATCAACCTGGGATCCAGATCCCTGATAGTGAGCTGCTTCTGGTCTGTGCCCTGGCCCTTGCTGCCTGGCCTATCTCTGTTTATTCACTTTAAAAGTCTCATCACCCTAAGCAGAAGCAGAGTGCACTCCAGGAATATCCTCTCTGTTACTGCTAAACCCAACTGATGAGAAATCCAGCTCTTCTCATCTAAGATCGTCTCCTATCCTCTTATCCTTACAGGCAGATCCAGGCTGTAAGCTCAGCCGTGTCAGCTTAGCGGTTCCTTCTTAACATCAGTACTTGTCAGGGAAATAGAAACTGCAGATTTCCCGGTGCTTAGCACAGAAAAGGATCCTCTGGTCCCTCACTGAGGACCCTCTGAGAAGTCTCAAGCTAGCCTCCATGGTCACCACCAATGGACTTTTCTGCTGGGACTGAGTAAATCATTGAAAGCTTGCTATAGGGGGAAGGCAGTCAAAACCCTGCTAATCAAATATCCAGTAAATTCAGCGCCCAATCTTCTTGTCTCAGCTGCTCAGGAATAGAAGACTACAAGGAACATCACTTAGGTCCCATTAGGGGCACAGCTGGCAAGAAATATCTTGTTGGCTCTGATAAGCTGAAAGTGCAGTGGATCAGCTTGGGATGCTTCAGCCTTTGGAGCATGTAAAGCCCTGGATAACTCTGTTTATTGTGTAGTAACAACAAGTCTATACAAGGGGGATCCAGTTTCTGTTTCAGAAAAGTGATATACTTAACCACTTTGTCCAGAAATATGTTGGGTAGCTTGAAATTGTGAATTGCCTTTTATTTTCCAATGTATTTTGAACACAGACCATCAGAACAGCTTTGCAGTTCGGCAAAAGTATAAAAGCATTTTATTATGTGTGATAATAAAGATATCTCTTTAGCATCCTGTCATGTATTCAGAGGTGATAGCCTCAACCTTGACTTCCCTTCCAGCAGCACGTCCTTCCCTAATGGCATATTCTCTTTGTTCACATTTTAGAACTGAAGTGCTCAGCCACAGAGACGACTATCATAAGGAGAAAGCAAAAAAAAAAAAAAAAAAGGATTTGGATGGAGAGAAAGAGGCCAAAAGGAAAAACAAAATCTTTTAGTATAGTTGAAAATAGGTTTACTGCTTTCTTCTCCTTGAAACTGGATTATCACATTTCAGATACAACATTTTCAGACCCATTTCTCATAGTGTTTTTCAGTCTTCTGGCCAGGAAATATGCCTCAACTTCAAGGTAAAGTCTTGGAGGCAAAATGTATCTCATGTAATACAAGGTAATCTATTTTCTTCTCTGATTCCTGTAGCTCAGGTTTGCTAAAGGGGAGGAAAACCATATCTTCAGCTAAATCTGGATGCCCAGGATCTGATTTTCATAAGCTTTTCTGTCCCTCAACAGCTCAGCTCAAAAGGTTTCCTCCAGCAAAGTCTAGCTTTAAATATGTTGGTGGTCCCAGTGAGTTCAGCAGAAGTCCCACAAGCATCAGCAGCAACTTCTACAAGCTGTGGGATGAAGGCCTTCATGTACTTACTGTGTTACATACTGCAGTGGCACTACATGCTGCTGAAAGTTTTCAGTTGTGCTGTTTTCAGGCAGAGGCCTGAGGAACAAGTACCTGGCCAGACCTGCCATGGAGGAACACAATGGTCTCCAAGTCAGTGGTGCCACGCAGACTCATCAGACTTTTCCAGTTGTGGGTTAGTCTGCACATGCACAACAATGAATTAGTTCTTAGCTCTGAAAATGCAGTGTTCTTTAAAAAAAGAAACAACAACAAAAACAAACAACAACAGCAACAAAAAAAAATCTCAGGATTTCTGGAAGTTTATCAAAGCCTGCAGGACTGTTGGAGTGTGAGAGTCTGGAGGTCACACTGGGTGGCTTTGCTGATGTTCCCTGGGTGGTGTTATGAGAGCTGGCTTGGTGCTAGAGGGGGAACTCAGCATGGAAATTATGGCAATCTAATCTAATCTGCATGGGAATACATGAAGGGGTGCCCTGGGCTGAGCTCCTGCCTTGCTGCCTGCCCCACAGGCTTCTGCTACAGGCAGAGCTGGGCAGGTTGAGTGGAGAAGGCAGTAACCCATGGAGCAATACCCACTGCCAGCCCACTTCTCTTGGAGCAGAAGCAGGGAGCCCTTCCATACCAGTTTCCCTGGAGGCCCTGTCCCAACCTGACCCTTCCTCCTTCCTTTCCTAAGAGGTGCAGCCTACTAGTCCCTAGGAGGAGATGGTGTTGATCAAAGGTGTGGGAGATGGGAAAAGCAGTGCCTTTTTGCTCTCTGAGCACCTCAAATTCCTTTCAGCACCTCTTCACTACCATGGTCCCTCTGAAACACCTTGCACACAGGTGCCTTTCCCTTTCCCACAATCTCTCTGACCCCTTTTTGCCCAAGCTTCACCACAGAGTGTCCACTGACTCTCCTTCAGGTCTTCTACTACCCTTCCCATTATTCCTAGTCTTCTGTTTCATTTTAGCACTGGCACCAAACTGCATTTTATTACTCTGTCAAGGGCTGTGTCTGGTTAGGTAAAATCAGTTATTTACACTGCCTGAGAAGAAATACCCTGCAAGTTCTTTGTGATTTTCAACCCAGGTGATTCTGCACTGAGTTTAGGGCTCAGTGTGGTCCTCAGTAAAAGGCAATCTTTGCTTCAGACTGAAAAGTGAAAATTCAGTACAGCCTCCACATGAACCTATAAATCAGCCCAGGTTTAGAGAGGAACCGTATGGACCATTAAATCCACCAGGCTGCTGATCTAGATAAATGTATAATTTTGTAGCACTTTCAAACAAGATGAGGTTTGTCTGTTTTGCCTATGATCCTCTTACACAGCTTCAGCAGTAACATAAAGTCCCAAACTCATGAAAGCTGTCGCTGAAGGAATGGCTTTATGCCAGCTTATACCATCTGAGATGAGCTCTGTCCAGTACATATAATAGCAATTAGAGTGCAGGGTGCGCTGTGCATCTGACAAACTGAGCCATGGCATAATCAATAAACTTAATTACCTATCACAGCCTGCCCACAGAGTATACAATTTTAATTCAATTATAACTCCCAAAAAAAATGATACATAGCAGAGCAGATATATTTGTCACCGAGGTCTAAATCAGCTGTGCGTGTCAAGGCTGACACTTAAAAATGAAGACATTTATAGTTTCTGGAGCCCAAAGAAACCCACATAAAAAAGCACATTCTTCTCAAAATAACTAAAAATGATGTGTCACTGATAGAGGATTCTTTGCCCAGAAAATGAGTCCAGAACCACAGTAAGCAGCACATTGCCTCCACAGAGCCCTGAGCATAAAAATTAGAGAGGGCAGGAATCACAGGATCATCTCCAATGAAGCAGCCACCAGATTCCTCTCTGCCTCTGCTGCCCTGGCATCCAAGATGCAGCAAGTGAGGAGGATGCTAGTCCAATGGGGACAGAAACAGTTCCCAGCCTGCCTAATACAACATTAGGACAAAGAAACCTTGGGCACAGCTATACCAAGTTCAAAAACTTTCTACATGTGTTCTTGTATGAGAGTTTCTGAGTTTCATCGTTAGGGACCTCATTCATCTGTAAATTTTCCCCTGCAGATAAGACAGTTTCAACAACTGTCCCAGTTTTTAATTTTAGTGTAGCCTTTTCTGTGAAGTGTGATTTTCTTTTCTTTTCTTCCCCTGTCTTTCTTTCATCAACATCAGGAAGTGCTTTTTCTGCCTTGCACATGACTCTGGGTGTGAGTAGAGGGCTTGGGTAGGTTCTCTTGCTCCAAATGTGTCTTTCCTATGACAAACACACCAGAATGTTAAACCCTGAGGAGTTAAAAATTACTAGCTGGCAATAAGCATAAAGCTAACATCAGAAAATTTTATCAGGACCAAGAGCCAGGGGACTTGCTGCACAACTTAAAATCAATGGGATGTCCTGGTCACCAAAGCAAATCCTTTGGTATTGTAGGCACCATGTCCCATAATCATATTCACAAATGTATTCATGACCTGTTCATACCCTTTTGTTCTTGTGCAAGTGCTGTCCTTCAGCATAACAGCTGTTTTCCTTCCCTAGTGTCTACCCCTAATATGTTTATAGGCAGCAATCAGATCCTTTGTTTTGCCAGATTTAACAAGGCGAGATCCTCCTCCTCCTTCTAAGCGAGGCTGCCTGTTTCCTGCAGCATGTTCCTGTGTCTGTTTCAATTGATTTTGTCTTTTGTGGATGTGGGCAAGGATGGATTGAAGTCTGGCTTCTACCCCAGTGTGGATCTTTCCCTTTCTCTTCTGTGAATTATCTTGTGCCTGAATTACTTTGACTATTTGATTATTTGTTTTTTTTTTTTTTTTTTTTTTGGCAACAGAAGTAGGTGGCTACATTCACCATTAAGTCCAGTTTGACAGAAGTCAGCCCATGCCAAGTCTCCAGACACTTTCCATCCCAGTCCCTGCTTAGGTCCTTCCAGAAGCTGTTTGTCTGAGATTTAGTCTTGCAAGGATGAGCTAATTCCCAAATTAAAAATGTTACCTTGCTTCTTTCTTCACCCTTAGGCAAAGCTTATTTCAAAATCCATTTTGGATCTCTGGTGTGGAATTGGATATCATTTGCTAGTCTCAGTTTTGGCTGAGTTTTTGTCCAGTGCCAGTGACTGCAATGTTGGAGGCACATGAACCTCCAGCTGCCCTGGAAGGAGCCATG
This sequence comes from Vidua chalybeata, assembly GCF_026979565.1. NCBI lineage: Eukaryota > Metazoa > Chordata > Aves > Passeriformes > Viduidae > Vidua > Vidua chalybeata. The sequence goes on along the minus strand of NC_071532.1, from coordinate 77,895,644 downwards.
GCTGTCCCACAGCAGAGGGAATCCAGCAGGGCCTTTCTGACTGGCATTGTCTTTTGCTCCTAGTGTCTTAAATCAAAGCCAATCTTCATCCGTGTTCTACTCCCATAGGCTTGGTAAGGCTCATGCAACCATATTCCTCTGTCTCTCCCTGTGGAAAACTGCCTTTTCTACATGGGACAGATGTTTCTTCCTGGCCCCGCTTTTGGTTTGGCTGTGAGAACAGAGGAAGTTGAGCAGCTGTTTCAGCTGGAGGCCCCTGGGTAGGACTTCTGAGAAACTCTGTCCAATGTGCCGGGAGACAGGACAGCCAAAGGGCTGAGAGAGGCTTGTTCCCCACAATCTCCACCTCTTTGGGGCAGAGGTAGCAAATACCTGCCCTGTCAACTCACTGTGTAATTCGGTTTATTTGCCTTTATAAATCCACATTCATCAAGGGAAAGCACTGTAGTCCTGCTATGTATCAGCTGTGAATGAGGTTATCAAGATAGTTTGTAGGATTAAAACAAACCATTAGGGCAAGATATAATTTTCTCCTTCCCCATTCAGTTAATTTTGAGATGTAAAGAGGTATGAAAGCTACAGATTGTCTTAGCTTCACTTGGATGAAGCCCTTAGCAGTACTAGACATCATGGCTTTTGCAAGAAAATGGCATACCTTTCTTTCCCTTGAAAATCTCAATATTCTGTGATTCTGTGAAACCCTCTGCTTCTGCAGAATCCGAGCAGTCGAAACAACAACAACAACAAAAAAAACCAAACAACCAAAAAAAACCCCAAAAAAAAGAAGAAAAGAAAAAAAAATTTACAGTCTTTTTGATTACAAATTAACCCCCAAATGCGAGCAGAGCGTAACTGATGCTGTGCAGGCTTCCTGCCGCTCCGGCAGCCTGAAACAACGGCTTGGACTTGTACAAAATCCACTGCACTTGTCAAGGCACCAGCAGCACTGTCAGGAATGCTCAGTGATAACCCTGAGCCTGCCACCATTACAGTTTCACGTTATCAGGAGGAGCAGGAGTTGAAGAGGAGCCAGAGTCCTCTGGCAGAGAGGGAGTCCTTGCAGGGAAGGGATGGCAAAGGGAAGAAGATGACTGGGGTAGGTGTCTGAAGGACATTGGCATCTCCTCTCTTTCCTGGCTCCCTTGGGGCTCTCTCTGTGGAGGGGGTCTCCTGTGTGGTCATACCTGGTCATTAGAGGGGACCTAGGGCTAACAAAACATTACTGTGTGGGAGCCCTGTTACTCTGCTTGTTCCTGCTTCCCATTTCTCTGACACCAGCAGGACATGGTTGCACCTCCAAGGTTAGGACAAAGACTGATATTTACAGAATAATCTGCAGACAGGGTTCCAAAGATGATCTGAAAGTGCATGTGGTCACTCATACATACGGTCCTCCCCATTCTCTGTTGCTCAGAACAAATATGCTGGGTGCAGACTAAAATCTGGAGATAGTCATGGTCCCATTTAGGTACTCTAGGAAGAGTTAAGATAGAGCAAACAGGGGAACCCAGAGAAGGGTTTTACATTGCCATTTCTTTCATTTGTTCAGCTTTTATATGTGGCAAGTAGTAAGGAAGGAGATGAAATCAGGGGGAAGATCTCAGTGATCTGAGTTCAAGCATGTGTGTGTAAGTCCTTCCTAGCACCACATACTGTCCCAAGAGAGGTACAAGGAAAGGAAATGAAAGGGGCAAGAAGTACTTTGAGCAATCTGCAGGAATTGGAGGAAAGTTTGGAAAAGGGATATGATTACTCTTATGTTTGGAAAGATTTTGTGCTTGGACAGTAGCAGAAAGACTTTTAAATAGAGAATTAGAGAAGATGACAATTTTGTTCAGGAGGATTTTGGATAGCAGGTTATATGGGAGAGAGGCTGAAAAAGAAAAGAGCAGTGGTCTGGAGCCTGGGATGGCCACTCAGTGATTCTCTGAAACCAGAAGTGGCTGGAGGTGTCTCTCAGCTGACTTTGGGCATGAAGATTCAAAATATGTCCAGTTGCAGAAAAATAAATGTGTTGAATGTGTGATGGGAGAGAGAAGAGTCAGATCAACCCAGAGGCTGCCAATCTGACAGCAGATGAAAATGGCTGGGAGACATTAGCCAGGTTTAAAAGAAATGATGTGAAGCGACCTGCAAATAAAATTAACCTGGCACTTCTGCTCCCAGATACAATGATATATTCATGGTAATTCTGGTGGATGAGCAATGAATGTTCAGTTTTTATATTTTCTCTCTTGACATCTATTCTGATTTGCAAATGATAGACCAACACTCTACTGATTAGGGGATTATATGACTAACTTTCAGCAGGCAAAGAGAATCTGTCTTTTTTCTGCTTGAGATGGAAGAAAAGTCATCAGCACTGAAGATTTGGCATCAGGGCTCTAGTTTATTTTCAGCTGAATATTGAGAATTCTGCGCAATCTCAGAACAGTCCATCACATTCAGATTTTTTCATGATAGACTTAACAAGTTTCATGGCACTTATGGAATGGAGGAGAATGCGAGAATTATTAATGTCAGCAGGATTATGTAGTGCCTGTTACCTCCCTTCTGGGAATAACAGGAAACATTGCTGACACGCAGTACAATTTTATTTATTTTTCGCTACTCAGTCTGTTTCCAAATTTCATGAGTCTCACTTGTTAAGGCTGAGATGAGAGGCAGAATGATCTAGGGAGTGAAGGGGAGGAATTTGTGCACAGATATTCTGTGTAAGATGTAACTCACTGGGATGTCCTATATGAGTCCTCATCCCAGGTGGGACTACCTCCTGCTGCTTCATTTAATATATCTGCATCACGTTCTAGAAGGATATACATAATTTGGAAATCCTGTGAAGGTCCTGAGGATAGCTTTACCTTTGCCCTGGCCCCTGCATAGCCATTACATATTCAATAGTCACTAGTTTTCCTTTTACTTTCCCATAAAATTACACTTAATATCATTTTGAGTATCACAGCTGTGCTGTGGGGCTAAGCTCAATAATATTGGGAATACATGCTGGGGTCACATGGCATAAAAAACTCCTGGATGTGCCATAGGCATAGGACAGTCAGACAGAAAAGCCCCTGCTCCTGGGTAACACCTACAGTCCCAAGGGCATGGTGTGAAGGAACTGGGGACAAGTGAAAGTGTCCATGTGGCAGTGTAAGACAGGGACTGGGGGCAGAGCAGAAGGGGGAGCTGTCATCCTTCCCAGCCCTTCCGATAATTCAGCGGCAAATATCCGACTCCTTCACAAACCCAGTGTGGTGATCAGGGTTTGTGCCGTTCCTGGAGAACTAAATGTTCCAGGTAAGTGCTATTATTAGGTGTCCTGTGAGCAGAGGAGCAGAACAAGCAAGCAGCCAGCTTTGTAACCTACGGATACAGGAAGGACAGAAATGAGAGAGGCTGAGGAAAGACAATGCTCTTTTTGCAAACGCAGAAGCTGCCCTGACGAAGACAAACACATAAAGCTGGCAGAGACACAGGGTAACAGCAAGGTTTGAGCTTCAGCTTAAGTGATCTGACTTGTGGATCTGCAGAAAGCAGCACTGCAGGAAGAGAAATAATGCCTTGGAATGCCGTAGAGCTGTGTCTTTTCCACTTGGTGAGAGAGTCATACCTAGGAAATCAGAAAAGATGCACAGGCAGCAGCAAACAGGGAGTATTTCTTTGCTGTTTCTTGTAACATAGGGCTGCTGCTTCCCCTGAAACAAGCAGGCAGTGATCTAATTCTCACTGTGCATGTGTGGTTTTTTTCATCCAGTGTATCACTAATGCCTTGAACAGACTTTAATGGCCATCATATTTAATATGTGATGATCCAGGTATAATCTGCTGTGGAAGCAGATGAGGCAGTTTCTTGGAGCCTGTCTCCAGCCTTTGTTCTCTCTGAGTTTGCTTGGTTTTGTGTTTGTGTTCATCCCAACTGTGTCAGCATGAGAAGAGATGAGGCTGGTGAGGCAGAGCAAGCAATTCTGCTGAGCCTTTGGGACTGGTGCTCGTGCCGTGCTTTGGAGCAGTTCCTCTGATGTCTTATACTCATTTCAGAGGCTGGCAGAGCTGAACCTAACCCAGAGCCAGCTCCTCCCATGCTGCTTGTCCATCCTCAGCCTGCACGTGTCACTTTTGAGAAACTGGCTTCTGGCTGAACCGTTTGGGGTCAGACTGAGTAAAGTTACTTGGAAAAAATCAGACCAAGTTAAGGTTCTAGAAATGTCTCCCTCTCGTGCAGTAAAAAGCTCAGCTCTCAGTTTGGTCCTGAATTTGGACTTCAGTTTGGTCCTGAGTGGTCCCTAGATATCCTCCAGGCCCTGAGCTGACAGACACAGAACCCAGCTCCTGCGTAGGCTGCGGGTTAATGGAGAAGTACAATTCAGCCTGGCAGGTGTGCTGCCAACAGGGATAGCACAAAAGGACCTGGAAAAATTCAAGAAAGGATCCCTTCCCCCAGCAAGCCTTCCAGCAGCTGCTGGCTGCTCAGCTGCTGTCCAGGCAGCAGGCAGCAAGCCTGCAGAAGGTGGGGATAAGGAGTGGAGGCTCTGGGGATGGATCACATGGCTCAGGAGTGGCAAGTCCAGCATACAGGGCTGCTGTGGCTTGCATGTGAAAACAGGACTGGGGAGCAGAGGTGTGAGGCTGCTCTGTGACTTATGAGCTCACCTGCTGGCCTGACAGTGCTGCTGACTGCCTGGCTGGTGCCAGCCCCAGGGAAACTGGCCTTGCCACTTCCCCATCCTGGGGTCAGGGGGTACCCCAAAGAGCTGCTGTAGGAGCACATAACAAAGTAAAAATAGCCCCTTGCCATCTGTAACCTCAAAGTATAATACTCTCTGGTCCACAGGTTGTGCACACACAGACCAAAAGGAGAGACCCTGCACCAGAAAGCAGAGATCCCCATGTTCTTCCTGCTCTCACAAAGCTTCCCTGGTGACTGACTAAGCCTAATGGCATGAGCAATAATTGCTACTGCTTAATCAGGATGGTTTTAGGAAAAATTCTGTCTAATGAGAATCCATTTTGCATGTAGCAGGTAATTAAAGTATGCTTGAACAGAAAAAAAGAAATATGAGCCTCTGAACATGACTTTCTGGAGAGACAGTGCAAAACAAAGGCAAAGGTGTATATTGTGCCAGATGTTTCCACCAGAACCTGGAAGGGTGAAAAATGAGCCTCCTCACAACCCATGCCACTGCACCTCCCTGAGATGATGATCTCTGTGTGAGAGTGCTCACGTGTGTGTGTGCAGCCACATCAGAGAACTACACCAGAGATCAGCAGGAGACCTCACGCCTCACTTGGCATGGAGCAGCAAAAGGCAGTGCAGTGACCAGAAAAACCTGCAGCCCACCATTTGCATACTCCAAGGATCCCTGCACAAATCTGAGAGGGATGAAACAACTGTGAATTTAGGGATTATCTCACATACAGAACAAAACAGAGGGAAAAAAAAAGCCATTTCCAGTTTTATTATCCTTAAAATCCTATTAATTGTTGTGCCTTCCTATGCCTCCTCAGTTGTTTGTTATTTTGGATTTTTTTTTTTTTTTTGCATTTTCTCCCAACTGTAGTGTGTGGGATTGGTCAAGCAATGTTCTGACTTTTGGAGAGAAAGACAAACAGGCTTTGGCACAGGTCTCCAATCCTTTTGTGCACAAAACAGCACCTCTGAAGAAAAAGATAGAATAAATGCTCTTCCTCACCAACATCAACAGTGGTAGCTACAGACGGAGGAAGGGGAAAACTTCAGGGAAGGCAGTAGCTTAAATTATACATACAAAAATATTCAGATTCAGAGTATACTTGCCTTTGAAGCCCCCTTGTCCTCTCTGATAGTGTCCTTCTAAGCCTTCCATATCTCTGGAGACAACATTTTAAACCCACAAAAATAGACATGGATATGAGGAATGGCTGAAATAATGTCAATCCTCTCAGCTCACACTCCTCAGCAATCCCAGAGGCTTCCACCCCCCCAGCAACAAATACCTCTTCAAGGCAGCTCATACCAGCTCTCTTAGATGTTTGTAGCTCAGGGAGATGGCCAAGATGACCAAGACCTCTGGAAGTGACACCTTCTCTCTACCAACATGACGAGGGAACAAGAACGACCAGTTTAGATTAGACACCAGGAGAGAGATCAATCTTGCTGAACTTTAAAAACCTGCATCATAATGATAACAGTCTGGATTCTCTTTATATGTAAGGAGGAAAAAGCCATTTCTACATGTGATTCTCTGGCTCTCTTTTAGACATATCTTTTAGGATGAGATGTGCTTACGCATCAGAAGTGCCTGTTTCTCTCCATTGCCTATAAAGGAGTCAGCATGACTCGCTCAGCTGTTGACGTTTGCACTGTAGGAATCTAAATTTGGGCAGATGAATACCATTTCCAACTTTCAGTCTGCTGAAGTTAGGTAACATGAATTCTACTGTGGGCAAGTGCTAAATATTTGAATAGATGCTATTTTTTAATTCACCCTCTCCTTGCAAGACGACAACATCAGTAGGGTTATCTGTGGGAAGAGGAAACAGCGTGTGTCATTAAAACCAGAAGACATCCAAATTCTGTACTTTTTTTCTGGCACAGATTACCATGTGAGCTGCAGCAGATTTCTTAATCCCTCTGCTTTTTAAGCTTTACCACTATTCAATTTTCAAATGTTAGTTTACAATTTAATTCCTGAGTGTGCAGACAATACTTTTTAGCACTTCACAGTTCTTGTTTTTCCTCATAATATTTTTATATGAAATATAATTTTGTGTCCAGATTCCTTACATTTTCAGTGTTTTGCCTTTCCTTCCCTCCTCTGGGAAGTGCTATGAATTTCTTTCATAAATCTGAACTCTGAAACCTGAAGAATGGCACTAGTATTTAATATCAGAGCATCACTCCTTCACATCTGCTGGCTCTGAGAGGAGTATTTCATATTTTGTCTCCCTTCTAATTTTCTTGCTTTTCTTGAGTCTTCAGTTCTTCGGTGGTGTGTAGGGCAGTATGTTCTGTTCTAGAAGAAGATTTGGGAACAAATGCCTGCCAGAGAAAAGGCTTTTATAATCTATTGTGTGGAGGCCATTGTGCTGGTTTGACACCTATTTCTGCTTGGCTCACAGTTTCATCTAGAAAAGATTGTTTCCCTTTGGAAACTTGGGAGAGAACCATGGTGGGCAACTACTTCTTCCATAGATACAAACACTCCCTCCTTACCCTGCATGCACAGGGCAAAAATGTGACAAAAATTGTTGATTCTAAACACTGATTTAAAAAAGTGATGAATGAGGCTTTAAATCCACCAGAAAAAAAAATGCTTGTCACAACATTCAGATCATTCTGTCTAAGAGTCTATAAATTTCAAACAGGGGCAAACATCATTGCAAGCAGCAGCAGGGTGTTCACCACCTCTGAACAAAGGAGTAGGGAAGTGCTAGCAGTTCCCCAAGGAGTTCAGAACTCACAGTGCAGCCCAAGGAGCAGCGGTGGCTGTCGCACAGCTGGGAAGGAACGTGAAGGGAATGCACCAAGGTGTCTTGCTGAGGTCATAGCTGAATGGCTGGAGAGCAACTGAAGAGCTCAGGACAGCCTTTGAATGAACAGAAGTATTTTTCTAAAGAATGCACATGAAAGCCACAAACATGGAGAAAGTGTAGAACATGCACCCACAAGGACTAAATTTAAAAAGATGTGCTTAGCAGGGAACACATGCATAGCATATGGATGCAGCTGATGGAAGAGTTGTTGGACTCCGTTCAAGATACCACTCACATAGCAGATGAACCATAAATTTAAGCTACACATGTCACATCCTTACCACTAAGGTTCCCTTTAGTCATGTGTGAAATCAGCTTAGCTGTTGGATCCTGGCTGGTGAGCTAACTTAGTCTCTGAGTGCAGTAACAGTGGTGGGCAGGATTCAGAATGCAGAGGGATCCTCAGCTGCTCGTTACCTTTGTGAGTTATTAGCCTGTGGGCCTTCTGCAGCCCTCACCTTGGCATTTGTTAGTCCTGGCACTCGCTGCCTAACGATGTCACATGCTGTCCTTCAGCTCCTCAGCTGCTTGCTGACTGACAGGCCAGCTTCTTTAACATTTGCCTCGATACATTTTTGGGTATTAAATTCAGCTCCTTGAGCTGATTAAAAGCCTTCCAAGATTATGTCGTTGCCAAGTCTCCTATGCACACGCACAAAGGCAATCATAAATAACAAAACCTGTTCTGGATTTCTCCAGTAAGGGTGCTAGTATCTAAGTCTCTGCCCTCTGGCCGCTTTTTTGTATTACTGAGCCAATTCATGTTTCTGAGAGGTATGCAAGAGTGCCAGGTTATTATTCTTCAGCAATTACTTTCTGCTTTCAAAATCTTTTAATCCAAAAAACAGTATACTGATGAAACTGGTAGAAAAGGTAAATATTTACAGAACAAAAATCAGACCTTCTCCCACTTCCATGTAGCACTGGAGTTGTAAGAGATTCCTTGCGGCTGCTTGCAAGCAATTAAAGTTTTAGATTTGCACTATACTTTTGGAACCTAATTTTATAAGCAGCTGTCGACAGTCCATTAATTTGAATCCAAAATGCCCTCTGAGGTAGACTAGTGCTAAAGAAAGCATTAGTTTCCATTCCAAAATGGGCTTATCACATATTCCTGGTGTCCCTTTTGCTTATCTGTTTGACTCAAGGCAATAGCAGCATAGTATTTAAATGCCAGTTATATTTTGGTAATATGCACAATATTTTACTGAAGACTGAATGACCTTAAATCTTGTTAGAATAAGAAAGAAAAGCAGACTTAAGCATTCATTGGAAGGATTTTTAGGGAAGTCTTCCATATCTCTTGGTGGGGAGGTTTTTTATTATGAATAACACTCAGATTTTGCGGATGTACAAAACCAGAACTAATTTCTTTTTTCTAATGGGCCTAAATGAAAGAAAAAAAATGAAACGTGTTCCTCTTTCTTAAAACTCAGATTTCAGCAGAATACTGCTATTTGTCACCAATGAATCCATATTTTGGTTGCAGCTGGTGATACCACTCTGTGATGGCAGTTTCTTTCAGATTTGAGGCTGTATGGTAGAAACACAGATGCAGAGGCATCTGTGATATGATTTAAAGGATAACCTACTGTTGATGAAGCTGTATCTGGTGCAGGATTTGGAGGTTTCTTTGGTGGCAGGTTTTGTTGCTGATTTTACTGTTAATGACTTGTGGCAAAGAGGTAATGAAGAGGAATGGCACGAATGTGAAAGTAAGCTGGAATGCAAAACATAGGAAAAGAAACTATCACTGAGCCAACTAGCAATGGCAGTGTTTGTGGTTTTTTAAAGATATTTTGCAGAGGTGAATATTAGTACCTCTGAGTATATGGAGCTTTTCCCAAAATCCAAAATGCAACATGGGGAAAAGATAGATCTTTTAGGTAGAATGGTGGACTGATGGACAGAGTAGGCTGGAACCTTTCTGCAAGACATGGCATGGTCAGTGGCATAATTTATTCATATAAATAGAAATTGTGAAGTTAAAAAATGAAAGGCCTTAAATGCAGAAGGGAGAAATTTTGATTTGAGAAATCATAAAGAGCAGTGGGTTGTGGTCAAAGATAAGTCTGAAAGTTGACCTGAACAGGAAATGTTTTAAATTACTTTCAGGAAGCTAGAACTGTCAAAACAAAAGGCAAAGAGAAAGTGTTGATGACAAAAGAAATCAAGCTTCCAGAAAAGTATTATAATGATGAAAAGGCCAAAATCTAGAGGTGATGTGGGAAGACTGTACCAAAGATAACACATAGAACAAAAGGAAATTGCTTCAAGTTACCTAGGGGAGTTTTTGACTGTATATGAAGAAAATATTCTTCACAGAAAGGGTTGTCAAACACTGGAGCAGGCTGCCCAGCAAGGTGGCTGAGTCAATGTCCCCAGAGGTATTTAAAAGACTTGTAGATGTTTTAGGGACAGGGTTTACTGGTAGACTTGGCAGTGCTGGGCTAATGGTTGGATTCCAACCTATATGATTCTATGATTTGTGATACTGGAAAAATTTGGGAAGAAGGCAGAGATTCATGTAGAGGAAAAACAAACATCAGTTTAGCAATCCTGAGTTTAAGATTACAGCTATGCAATAAATAAGTCAGAAAGAATATTAAAGGTGTGGTTTTCATCAAAAGTCTGGATTTGCAAAGCACTCCTGAAATTTCTTATCCCAAAGTAGCTAAAGGTGTGCAAGACTTGAGACAGCAGGAGATGGGCCAGAAAGTCAGGTCCTTGTTGGACCCATGCAAACCGCTAGAAGTACGAGGGGACCACAACGAAATGAAGAAAAGCTGAAAACCAGTAAAGGATTGTGTCACAAAACCCTCAAAGTGAACAGGACTTTAGGAACACATGGTAGTGAAATTTGAAAGCAAAGGGGCAGAAGATGTAGTAATATGCTAAGGTGTTGTATTAGTCTGCCTCTAGGTAGTCACAAAACTTTTTCATGCATCATATGTACAGAAAGTTTGTACCCCACTAAATTTTATTTCACTTTATTTTAAATAAATTTTTACCAAGTTGTACCTATATAATATTCATGATGTTTCTATTTGCCTGGAACTTGCAAGCCCTTAAAAAGAAGAAAACATGTTGTATTAAATTTTCCAAGCAGCCAAAATGCTGCTGCTCTTTTTTTCTTTTTTTACCCTGTGGTTTGAATTTAAATGTATGTTTCTAAATTTACATATTCAAAAACTTAATCTGGAACCTGTTTGGAATTTGGATGTCACTTTTTATCACATTTTGTTTAATACAGCTACTTCTCAAATTGAGGCATCACCCCTGCAGCTACTGGATGTCAAAGGACAAAAAAAAATTGCATGAAAGAAAAAATGAAGCCACATTTCTATTCTGCATTTGAGCTGCTGACATTTTCTAGATAACACCAAGAGATGTCAGAATACTGGCTGTTAAAGCAGTCTATGTTTGGAGCCTATTAAGCTGAAGTCTGAGAGTGAAGGGAAATGTGCTGTCTTCTGGTGGGACTGACATATACCACTGCTTACTATATTTCAATTTTATAGGGAAAAGGAGTTTTTCCCGACTACTTTTTTTTTTCCCCCAAGAGTTACACTTAAAATCTGGCAGGTTACAGAGCACCTATAATTTCACTCTAATTCCTCTGTATATTCAAAGGTTACCTAATACAGCCCTTGGCCTTCTGATGAGGAAAACCTAGCAGGAAGTCCCAGCAGAAGGCTCTTATTCTCTTATTAGTGTCAGAGGTGGCCACTAGCCTGTCTTCTCCTCTGACATCAGTAATTCTGCCTCTTTGATGTTCCACCATTATGTTGCTCAAAGGGTCCAGGCAGTCTGTTCTTGTTTTTAAAGATGTAGCTCCACCAAGTTCTGTAGAGTTACACTGGTGTAAAGGCATCTGGAAGTAGAATGGGGGCTCTGAGTGTATTGTTCAGTTCTCTTGTGCACCAAGTAATGCAACCAGAATGATCTTGGCCTTGCCTCCTAAGCACTCTCTCATCCTCTCATGCAGTGGCAAGCGTAGGAAGGAAATTGCTTTCCTGTCAGCTGAATTCTCCCTGGAGCTGCTTGGCATGCACAGGAAGTCTGTCAGAGCACCCCTCCAGAGATCACATTCCTGTTCCCCAGTCCCTGCTCCAGCTCCCCTGTCCCATGCCCAGGAAGGGATGTCTCAGCACAGACCTCTCCCCCATCTACTGCACGTGGCAATGAGCCTGCGACAGGCTAAGAAAAAGCATGAAGAGTTGAAGAGACCATGACTGCAAACAGCTATTTACTTCCAGAGCCAAGCTGCTTTTCTACAAAGCCAGTCTATCGTGTTCTGCTACACTGGCAGCCTTGGAAAGGTTGCAAAGGGCTGGGTAGGGTGCACATGGCCAGGGAGGGTGCACAGGGCTGGGCAGAGCTGTGTCTGGACTGACAGGCCCAGATGGATTCCTCCCAGACCTGTCTGGGATGTCTCTGCCTGCCTGCTAATCTTCATCTTAGGTTAACTGACAGCTGGGGGCACTTAATCAGACACCATTCCTTTGTCCCTGCACACTAATGAGACTCCTGAACTGTGTTGTGCTGGATAATGCAGATCTATCAGTTGCTTCCTTCGGTTGTTCCCAGAGCTTTTTGTGTCCACCAGTTTATAGATTATCCTAAATATTGTTTCTGACCTCAAAGATATGAAAAACAATTTGAACATCCATCACATCTGAGCAAGAACTATTACAGAACAGCTTGTCCTCCTGCATAGCAGCTGGCCAGAGATTTTCTACTGATGCTCCTGCCTTAGCATACACTATGATTAGCATTGATATTCCCCCCTTACCTGTATTTGCCTGCCCTTCTTCAACAGCACTGCTGTTGCCTGCCTCAGAAGCAGTAAAGGTGTGTGTCTGCCTGACTGGGGCTGCTACAGGGCCACACAAACCCTTTGCCAAGCCATGGGGAACTTAGAGGAAGCAATTTGAGCAAGCAGAGATGTACCAAGAAATGCACGTCTCAGTCTTGAAGGCTGAAACCAAACAGAAACAGCCTAATGAAGCTGAAATCCTTTGTATATGCCCATGTTAACAACATGTGAACTAACCTGAAGAGCCTTTCACCAAATTTAGTTTTCCACTGGTGCTTTTCAGGAACTAATTCATCGTTTCCTCAGTTTGGGTCTTTGTGTTGTGACTTGTAGTGATGAAGGGTACAAGTGGTGGGGGTAGATGATGTCTTTGCCAGCACCAGCCAGTCCCTGGGAAGATCTGAGAGTATTTTAAGTGGCTGAAGCCTTACTGCAATAGCTATAGGCCCCTGATTAGCCAGGCCAACAGCAACTTAAAATTCAGCAAAATGTGCTACTTCAGGGGGAAAACACAAGAGGCTGAATGCTTCTCACCCTGAGCAATAATATGTGGCTCTTCCTAAGAGCCAGCAATTATCAGCTTGTACGGGTGAGCTAGCCAGGAAAATAAGATGCCTCATTCTCATCTCAGACTGGGATCATGAAGAAGGCAGTCCACCAAACTTGCTTCACCTAAGAGGTGCAAATGCAATGAAAATGAAGCATGAGACCTGTACAGTTTCAGGGTTTTAACTTTTCTCTTAGTTTGAAGGAAAAAGACTGCTTGAAAATCCAATACATATGGTAGAGGAAAGCGAAAAATAGGTAAACATTCCAATTAGTAATGCAGAAGGAAAAAAATATTGCTCAGGAAAATGGGATGATATAAACCCCTGAATTACCTTCAAGCATGTATTCAAGGGCAGGTTTATGTTATTTTGCTCAGTCCATTCTTTCTTTATATCTCTCTGTTTCTTTCTTTCTTTCTTTCTTGTAGAAAAGAGAATATAAAATAAGAAAAGAGAACTCCTATTTCTTTCTATTCAGATTTATAAATATATATATACCAGGAAATTCGCATTTTTGTATTAATATTTTGTATACGTGGGAGATTATTTTATTCATAATTTTAAAAATCCTTAAGTCTGCTGTTTATTTCAATTATTTATCATTTTGCAAAGGGAATGCAGGCATGTGGAGCTCAGAAAAAGATCAGAGTCCAGCTCTCCGCAAGATTACTTTTTCTTCTTAATCCTCAGGGACCTGATTGAATTTTTCTCTGTTTATTATTATTTTATATTTCTTCTTCACATCCTATTTATTTATTTAGATTTGTAAATGATACCACCATGCTAAGGGCAATTGTCCTCTCTGAATCATTCCTCTTGTGCCTGTGACATTTGTGCAAACCTCATGTCTGCCTGATGTGTTTCAGCTCTCGCTTCTTAACTACTTCAGGCCACTGTATTGTTTAATTTTTTACTCACTTGGCCAAGCATCCTGAAACCAACTGCATAATGTTCCATTTGACATTAAGCCTCACATATACCTTACAGTCTCCAAATTCTCTGGGGCAAGAGCTGTCTTTTGAAATTATGCGTAGTGGGGATGGCATAATTGGGCTTCAGGCCTCGAGATGGGTCCCCGAGGCACTGCCACGATGCAGGGTGTACTCCTTGCAGCCAAGGAGGGGGATCACCACAGTAAGTGCTGCATTCTCTGTCCCCTGGCAACTTTCCTTTCCTGCTGAAATACATTCTACAGCTGAGCGTGAGTTCAATGCAGGGGTAAGTGATGACATTTAAGGGCTTAAGGAGGTCAAAAGAGATGATCCAATGGTTCCTCCCAGCCTTCGATCCATGAGTCTATGAATACTGATAAGAGCAAATTTAAAAGCATCTCTGTGAAAAGGTCTCCACAGACACTGCTTCAGGAATGCTGTTGGGGAGTTTTGCTGGAAGACTTCTTCAGGGTTTGGCATAACTCTGCTTTCAATGAACAGGCACAACCTCTGGGAGAATACATCTACCTGGGGCGTTGGAAAAAGATGTCTCGAGAAAAATATCACCCTAACTAAGCTGGAGGTGTGACAACTCTATTACTGATTCCAAAGTGGTGACACAAATAAATTAATCAAATTCCCCAAGCACAATTTTTAGGAGCAAACAACCAGGAATACTGAATAGCATGGATGAATTTTGAATTATTGACTAACTAGTTGTTGACCCTCCTTTAAATTCCCACTGGTTTTGGAGTTGCTAATTTCTGCTGGCTCTGGGTTAACATTGTAACTCAAAATAATCTGCAGCTAAAAGCAAAAATAAACCACAACAAACCATCAGGACATTATGTGCAGGTGTGGTTCAGGCAAGACAACGAGTCGGAATCCTAGACTGCACATCTATGGAAAGCATGCTAAGTAAGGCAGGGAATATGCAATATCCCCAGACATCCACCAGTAGGTCTTTGAGACAGAGCTGAACCTCACCTTTTTCAAGCCCAGAAGGAGATTCTCTGTGGAGAGGTGTGAGTCAGTATGTGTCTGGCTTTTAATTTATGCCCTTGCTGTATCTTTGCAGTCCACTGCCAAAAAGAGTGAATTACTTATGGGCACGGAAAACAGGAGCTGCCTTTTTCAATCACCCTTCTTGCTCAAGCAGCAGGCATCAGCAGCAATTGGCAACAAGAGCAAAAAATAAACTTTGAGCGACCTCACCCCATCACCAAATCCCTTCATAATGTATTGTTTAGCAAGAAGATAATATTTCTAGTAATGAAGCAACAAAACAGAGTTCAGTGCTCTGTAAACAGAAATGCACACAGACACACATGCACTTGGAGACTTGGAATAAAAGACATGCACACATGCACACATGAGACACATGAGACTTGGAATAAAATTCTTTGACACATGCACACATGAGACTTGGAATGAAATTCTTTGAAAAAGCACTTCTTCCTATGCTTCCCAGTGATGGAGTGAGAAATCATTACTTTTAAGAAATTGTTTTATAATGCAAAAACGCAGGAAGGCATAGTTTTGACTTTAAAGCACAAGTTATGTTCAGGCTCTGCTTGAGTCAAGCAACAGGGAAGGCTAGAAATGTGAAACTGGTGTGTTTTGGCTTTGACTCAGCTCCCAGAATGACCCAGCAACAATTCTGCTTCATTTAGCATATTTGTGTTATTTTAGCACAGAAACATCCCTAGTTCTCTGATTTCATGAAAAATTGTTGGATCTTCACCTGCACATTTCTGCAAAGTCTGACTTGTTTCTTGTGCTGCTGCATGACACTTTCCTGACTTCTGCCCATGTTGGTGTTGCCATTTCTCTGGGAAGCCCTCAAAGACATAATTCTGGATGACCTCAAACTGCCCCAGGGAACTGTAAGCCTGCAGGAGTCCCGTGATGCAAGTCAGCTCCTGTTGTGGTTTAACCACAGCCAACAACTAAGGACCTCTGACTCCTTCTCCACCCCTCCAATGGGAAGGGGAGAGTAGGAAAAAAAAAGGTGAAACTCATGGGTTGAGATAAAACAGTTTAATAATTGAAATACAATAATAATAATAATAATAATAATAATAATAATAATAATAATAATAATAATAATAATAAATGCAAGATAATAAAAATAGAGGAATAAACCCTAAGGAAACCAAGTGATGTGCAATTCAACTGCTCATCACTCACTGACAGATGTCCATCCCATCCCTGAGCAGCGATGAGTAGAACCCAGGCAATTCCCTCCAGTTTATGTATTGAACATGATATTCCATTTTATGGAATATCCCTTTGACCAGTTTGGCTCTCCTGACCAGGCTCCCTCCAACCTTCTTGTACACCTGCTTGGTGTCAGAGCACAGGAAACAGAGTAGACCTTAGGGTAAGAACTACTGAGCAAAAACATCAGTGTCTTATCAACATGATTCTCCTACTAAATCCAAACCACAGCAATGTACCAGCTACTTGGAAGAAAATTAACTTTATCCCAGCCAGAACCAGGGCAGCTCCAGACATTTCAGCAGTGCTGGTAAGACTGAATTTTGTTGCGAAAGAGCATCAGTAGAGTCACAGAAGGGTCCTGGAGAGTCACTCTTTCCACTCTGCTGGGCCAGGGGTTTCAGGGGAGCAAAGGGTGGATGACAAAAATTGTAGGGAAAACCTCAGATCTTTGCTACTGCTGTTGAAAGCCATGGCCCCACATGTCCTGATTCCTCCAGCAACAGCCACCAGGCTGGCTCTCCAGGGCACTCACACTGACAAAGGCACTGCAGGAGCCTGAACTCACTCTGGTTTCACCAGCAGTCTGTTGCCATAGGCAACTGCCTATTTTGCCTATACCTAGAGCTGGCCATGAGCAGTATGCACAGCAGGATTGCTGTGATGAGATTAGCACACTTTATTATACTATCCCTGCTCTTATCACCAACCCCAGCTCTGACAAATTCAAGATAAGGAAATTTCTCTCATGTACTTACGATGGTCTTGAACAGGACTTTAGAGGGAAGCGGTGAATGCCACAGTATTCACATTTACATGGGAAAATTTAGGGAGTCATTGCCATTCTTGTTTTCAGGTCCTCTGAACCCTTTAATGTCCCAGTTTTGGTCTGGTTGCTTATCAGTTATCCCAGCTTGAGTAGCTTGAGGGTGTCCTCTGTGCACTAAGATAATGTCAATATGGTACCAAGGCATCATAATCCCTTCAACAGTAGCCCATAATATTTTCCATTCTAAACTACCCAGGAATAGCTTGCTTTTTAGGCTGGCTTTAACCTGTGTACCACTTCACTTTTGGCAGCTGGGATAGAGAGCTACATCAGGTAAGCATATCTGTTAACTTAAGGGAAGGTAAAACTTCTCAAAATCTCAATGAAAGCCAAAATAGGACTTTTACTCTCTAGAGAGTCAGACAGGAAACCAAATCATCACCACTTAACACATTACCATTCACCAGCTTAGCAGCTCAGCTGCAGGCACAGTGGCATTGCACTACCATGGCCTGTCTTGAGATCACCATGTGGAAATGGAGCTGGCTCTAAATTAGAAATACTGAACCTTTCTTACATGTATTTTCCATTTAGGTTCCTCACTCCCCATTGAAATACCTTGTTGATTCTGAGAAATACTCCACTGAATGAGGCACAGGTTGTCAGAGATGTTGCTTGTAAACCAGAGAGGCATGTAATTAATTTGAAAAACCTAGGTTTTAGGTTGTCAATTTTTGCATAGCTCTGAAAGTTTGTGGCTAAAATTGGGTTCTGCAGAGAGATATTTATGTAATGTGAAATTCTGTGGCATTAAAAAACAAATACAGGCCTATGTTGACCTGACAATGACCTTTTCAATAATAGAAAATCATCAAAATAAAGGACAATGCAAATGCAGATGATTTTGTTACAGTAGATTTGATCAAAGAAAACAGACAATCTAATTAACCAGTGATTAGATTAAGTAGAAGTCTCTGCATTGAGTGATGAATAATTAACTGGAATTGTATTTACTTATTTTTTATTGTACTGCAGAACAAGGCGCATCTTTCCTTTCTTTCCTTTCACTGCAGTCTTAATAAAACAAAATTACTCCGAATGCCTCACACAGTATCTAGGCCTCTAAGTAAAGAGGGTAAGTTAGAAAGGGAAAGCCAGCCCGCTATGGAGATTTAGTTGTGGATCAATACTGTTTGGATAAATCTCATCCAAAGGAACAGTTACAGCCCTGGCTTTTCAGAGCTTCTTGGCATTTACAGCTCCAGCTGAGTGGAATGTGAGCTGCAGGTGCGCAGCCCTTTGGAGAGCCATGCCCTTATTGTTCAAACATAATTTATGCTGGAGAGCAAGCAAGCAAACAAACGTATTCAAGGCAACTCCTAATTTCTGCACCTGAGTCAATTCAAGACTTATTTTTATCAAGGCAAATGCACAGAAGGCAATGGTGCAGAGCTGATCAACATCTATAACAGAAATGGATCTTGTACTTTGAAATCCTTATCAGAAATAGTTGTGGTGACTTTAAGTATAGGCTGTGTGAGAGGCAGTCTTTTAAGATTATTTAATTCCATCCTTTTAAGAACTGTGATCTGGAAGATTGGTTTGGCTACCCATCACCACTAAGAAAACCCTATACTACTGAGGAAGCCCTTTTGATAACACAGCTTGTCAAATGCTAGAGGTAATTTTAATGTTTAAAGAATTTTATTAATTGTGTATTTACCAGAGGCTCTGCAGTATTCTATGAAAATTATCATAGCAGGCATTCACGAGGTTCACCATAAACATGGGTTGCATATTCCCACATTCTTTTGTTCTGAACACGTAACAGTTAGTTTGATGAAATATCTTGTGGCAAAATTTCTCTGCTAGCTGTGGGACTACTGTCTGTCTAGACACTCTTACAGCTCTCATTGCCATGGCACCTCAGTGCATCCAGACCCAAGGATAGCTGAGGAGGAGTTAATAAGCATTATCTCTTGCTAGGTCTCTTCAGAGGATGTTTCTGCCAAACTGCAAGGGACAGCAGACGAGAGCAGATGGAACCAGCGTGATTCCTCGATGCGATGAGCTGCCTGATGGGAAAAGCCAGTAGGACAGTGTGGAAGCTCTGGCATCTCTCTAGCAGTGCCTTGCACACAGCCTCTGGCCAGGTGGCAGGGCATTCGTGTGTTGGCTTATACTATGCAGGCGTTTTTCTCACTGTGTGCAGAGACAAGCAAAGCTAGAGCTACTGCAAGCTCTGTGCTAGCAGGGATGCCAAGGAACACCATGTGGAGGCGGGTGAATTCTGGATGAGCGAGTGGGTAAACAGCAAGGCTGAAGTGCCAGGGGTAGCCTAGGGGCATTCCCTTAGGGAACAAACAGCAACTGAGACAGCAAGTAAGGCTTCACTACAGCAACTAGCTTCTGGAACTGTTCTAGTGTATCAGCTGGACTTCTAACAAAAAGGCCTGGTTGACCAGGTGACGCATGTGCCGGCAGTTGCTGTATTTTAAGTCTACAATTTTGGTTGTGAAATGCCCATGAATTCACCCATTTACTTGTATAACCTGGGATCACTTGTATGATGCAGATTTTATTTTTGCTGGCACTGAGTGCAAGCCAGCAACTGATAAAACCTCACCTTCTCATCACTGTTGATGCTCAGGGCTTGAGTCTGGGACCCCATGATATTAATAAGAAAACTTCTATTGTCTTTCACATGAGTAAGCTTTTAACTAATTCAACTTGTATTCAGTCCTTATTTACATCTGAACAACCACTCTGACCAAAAAGGCCTATGACAGTGGGAGCAAAATGTGACCTCTGGTTTATACTGTTTTAGCAGTGATTCTCACATTTCTCAGCCTCTCTCTCCTCACATGGAATTACTGTACTTTTAACCTTTCTCACTAAAGTCTGTTCAGAGTAGCAAGAAAATGAATGTGACTATATCAGAAAGTCCTGATATTTCTGTCATGAAATATTTAACAGGTACTGATGTTGAAAAGGCTGGTTGTCAGGAGGATGTGCACCTCCTAAATAACATGGGCAAAATAATATAAGCAGCATACTGCTTTCTATGGACAGAA
This sequence comes from Vidua chalybeata, assembly GCF_026979565.1. Classification (NCBI taxonomy): domain Eukaryota; kingdom Metazoa; phylum Chordata; class Aves; order Passeriformes; family Viduidae; genus Vidua; species Vidua chalybeata. The sequence continues at coordinate 77,875,770 of NC_071532.1, read as the reverse complement.
ATCTGAGTTAAATTCCTCCCATATTTCTCTTCATAAGGCCACAAAGGTCAAGGATTGCTTACAAACAATAGGAGAGTGTTTTCCAGTGTCCAGCAGCCTAGATGCATCCTGACTCCATCTCACAATAAAGCCCAGGCTCATATCTTATCCTCCTCTCTTACTCCTTTCTCCTCTTGTCTTCCTTTCTAGAAGGCCAGATGTGTAGACATAGGGCAGGCAGCCTCACTGTCAGCAAGGAAGGAGTTGTAGGAGATGAAGGAAGACTTCTCCAGTTTTGATGGAGGCAAGGAACAAGGAGAATAAATTGATATGAAATGAGAAATGTCAGATACCAGGATAAGAAGAAGTACTGCCCATTTTTTTCTTCTCAGTGATGATATATACATGCAGTCACTAGCCTAGGAATTGAGGGGGAACGCTAATGAATCTCTCTGAGTTGTGTCTGTGGTGCTGATTACCACTGTTCCCTCAGAAGTCTCCAATATTTATGATTTGGAGATGTTTTCAGCAGGGAATGAAGTATTAGTCCCTATTTTAAAAATGTACCTCATAATTGCAGAAGATGCCATGTTCCTATTCCAATTAGAAGTGGATAACTGTAATACCTGAAGGAGCCTTATGCATCATTTGTAGGTAAATATGACTCTTGTAAAGGAATTTATGCATAGAAAAATGTATAATATACTCGTGAATAGTAAGGTTTTGATGTAAAATACTGCACTAAAAGAATCACTATCCCATGGAGAAATCTGAGTTTGAGATATTTTTCCTAAAAGGAGGCTGGCAAATCATCTTCTCCTTATTGCTTGTATATCAATATGGCAAGCAAGACTTTATACCTCAGAAGACTTTGTCCTTAGCTTTTCATATTAAATTCACAAAAACATTAACATGTGTCAATTCTTCATCTTCATCCAAAGCCTGTCTTCCTACACTGATTCTGCCTGTAGCTGTTCCCCAGCACTGAGGTCAGCTAGCATAAGCAGCTCATATTGCCCTAAAACAGCATGGCTGTTGCAAGTTATATACTGGGAATGGGACTGTTCCCAGTAAATAGCTAAAGCAGCTCAAGACAAATGCTGGGGTGTGTTCTAACTGTTAGCTTTTGTAGGGGAATGTAGGGGCTTGTATTCAACACATATACAGTCTTTTGATGTGTAGAGCATGTGGGCAGATTCCAACACCTGCATGTTGAAGGTGGTTGCTGAAAGGGGCAATAAAGTGACTAAATCCATGCTTTTGTAGACTCGGCCTATAAGAATTTATGTAAAGTTCACACATCATTTCCATTGTAGAATTAATACCATCTAATCAGCTTGAGCCTATACTGGAGCAATATGTCAGGTACCTAGTGTCCATGAAACAACAAATAAACTTTAAATCAACTGAAAATCCCAGTGATTTGTGAACAGAACTATATCTGGACCCTGAGGAAAAAATGCAACCAATTCTGCACCTTCAGTTTGTTCCTGCATTTGATCAAGCAAATATGGATCTGCTCTATAGACAGAACTGCACTTGCTTGCCAGAGGTCTGATTCTGACCCAAAATCTTTGTACACCATGTTTATGTTGGTTTTTTTTTTTGTTTGTTTTTTGTTTGTTTTTTTTTTTTTTTTTTTGTTTTTTTGCTTAATTTTATGGTGCTGAAAGATCTTTGAACAAACTTGTTTTATAGAAGCGAATACAAATATATGTGGGGTATGACTGCAGGCTTACAAGCAACAGAAATACCTGAAAAACCTTCTGCTCTTCTATTGATCCAAAGGAGTGCTTGAAATATTACTATGGCAACAATTCTTACCCAGTGGAAGGAGCATGCCATTATCTTTGCATAGGAACAAAACAAGAGAAGGTATTTTCCAGAACTAGTGCCCACCTCCCCTTGACCACTACAGATGTGCTGACCTTCTGGCAGGAGTTCCTACTGCAGGAGCTTTCAATGCAAAATGACTTACAGAATTATTTATTGGCCCATGCACAGAGAATAAGGAAATTCTATTGACCAACAGAGTCCTGGCACAGAAAGTAGCAGCACATGGAACTACTGTTTTCTAAAAGTATCAAACATCTTTCTTACCGCTTTTACAACCTCAGCTACTGGTGTAAATAAAAGAGACAGGGCTGCTCTGGCTCACTCTAAATGTTCTCTATGTCATTTGGCTGCACTCAGCCTTTCACAACTACAGCTATTAAGTCAGAAAACTACTGGGCATCTAATATCACCGTGTTCTTACTGACAATGAGTTTGGGCTCAAGTGCATATCTGCTGGCATTGAGTTCAGGACGAAGTACAAGTCTGCTGGTGTCGTGTTAATGGTGTTATTTGGTCTATTAATTAGCATCTGGACAAATAAATTCAGGTAGAAACTATTTTGCATCATGTGGCTAAATTGAAAGTCCACATCCCATATAGCCTGAAGGCAGAGTTAATCATATTCCAGATGTTTGTAACACTGAAGAAGCTCCGTCTGCTGCTCCTAACTGCATCTCTCATCCCCAGCTTCACATATGGGTAATTTTAAGAAGTATGTGACTCTGCCCACCTCTCCTAACTCCGGGGAGGAGAGTGATACTGGCTACACGTCCAGGCAGACTGTTCTTCCTGTAAATGGCTGAGAAAAATGATTGTGTGGGAGATGGTGCCAAACAAGGAGAGAAGAGGAGCAGCCTGGAAGAAAGCTTTCAAATCTGCACTCCCACTGCAGAAACACTTTATGGCTGTCCTGAGGCTGGGGAAAGGAACAAGCAGCTGCCAGCTCTTTCCAAGCTGTTTGTTTGCCAGCCCTCTCTCTGGACAGCCTGTGGAACAACCAGCTGCAAGAGCAGCACAAGTAGGTGGAACAGCTCTGCCCACTTGGGAGCTCAATACTGTTCCGAGGGGACACTTAACAGCACAAGCCAAGTAGGTGCTGCCCATTGCCATTAGTATTTTTATTCCCTTTTTTTATAAAAGCAGAAAGGTAAGAAGTGTCAGAAAAAAAGGAGGCAGAACCTGGGCAGAAGATAGACTATAGAAAGAGACCAAGACTGACACCAAGTATGTGAAGTACAAGACAGGAATGGGAATGACATTTCTACTAACCAGTAATATTGGAAAAAAATGTACAAAAAGCCATCCACAAGCCATTTACGATGTCCCAGCCTAAAAAAGCTGAGTTTCTACTTGTTTTGCATAAATGGCAAAATCCTGTTTCTTCTAAAGGTGTATTTAACCCTGCTGCTCCTGGAAATTATTAATCTTTACTTCATGGTAACTGTCTCCTGCATCCCATGTCAAACATCAGCAGAATATATGTGTATCTGTGTGTAAATATAGTTTTATTTAACACATACCTGCACATAGACAGGAAAGTATATAGAAAATGTCTTGATGAAAGTAAAACCATAACACACACTTGGATTTAACCTATTTGATCAGTCTTTTTCCATTCTCTAGACACATTATTATTCAATATTAACTTTTTTCCCTATTTCTAGGCAACTTTGGATTCTGAAGGTATTGAATTAGGAGCTATTATTAAGGATACAATTATTATTTTGACAAAATCATCTTTGACGGCTTCATGAATGAACTTTATTGAATAAATGATGATTCATTATCCATCAAATAGTAATTTCCCACTTACCCAGCTTTCTCTGCCTTCAATATCTGAGAGCCTTTCAAGTATTTTATAAAAGTAACAACCTTTCTTCTCGCTTTTCAGTAAGTAGCTTGATCAGGTCAAGGAACTTCCTTCCATATTTTCTGTTGCATAAGTGAAAGTAGGTGTAATGGCAACAAATTTTTAAGGAAAGGCTATATCAAACAGATAAAATACATGAGTAGACTCAAAGGCAGGGAAAGCTCTATTCATTTTCAACTCACATGAAAGCAAATTTCAGAGCTCAGGACCAGGTCTGCACTCACAAGTAATCTCATGTTGGCTGTTGACTGTCCTGGGGAAATGAAATTGCTGAAAGAAGACATAATCACTGAGGAGAAAGTTCTAGCCCAGATAGCCTGGGACATCTGCAAAGGCTTTCTGAACACCAAAGTACAGCCTATCAACATGGATTCTGTGTGAAATGTAGGAATATCACTTAGAAAAACTGTGTTTGGGTAGCAGGGAAGTTTATTGAAAGCAGGCTCTTATATTCTCTGCTGCTGACCCTGCATCCTGTTGTCTGAGGTGCCCATCATATGTGAGAGCCAGTTTCCTGAGTGTGGGTGCACTTCTTAGGTCTGCACAGGGCTCTGGTAGATGGGGGGGTTTGAAAGGCACTGTGGAAATCCTAGGGTAGTATTTTAAGAAACTGGAGTCAGCTACACAAGCTTGAATCTAAATCTACCTTTGCTGGACTCTGGAGAAGAACTGAGATTCCTCAGCGTGACCAAGATGTTGTTATCCTGGACCATCTGCAGTGGGCAGTGAGGTTCTTCTGGTGCCTCGCAGTTTGCCTCCCAGTTTGACTCAATGGAACTCGTGCTCCAGCACGAGGGACACAGACCAAGGGGCCACAAACAGCTCTCACTCTGCCTGCCAGTGTGGACCTAGGACCTCAGGGTCCCTGGACCTGCCAGCCCACATGGGCCCGCAGGCACAGAGGCACAGACCTGCCTGCACATCTGCCTCACGGATACCCCTGCAGATCTGGTGATCCCTGCTCCCACTGAGGGGAGCCTGCCTCTCTGGAGTCGGGGTGGCACAGCTGGGCTGCAGGGATGGTGGCTGTCCTGTCCTGTTGAGCTGCAGCTTGTAAGGCTTCCTGAGCCAGGCTGAATCGCCGCCAGCACGCAGCAATCTCTCCCTGGTGTCATCCATTGCTCTGGGAAGGTGTCAGAGTGTATTATTAAGCCACCACAGGGCACTCCTGAAGGGAGAGGCTGGGGAGACAGGGAAAGCTCTGGATCTACTTTTCAATCTCAAAGCCAAAATAGGGGGCTACTGAGAGTCAGATCCCTGCAAACCCCTCTGTCCACCGTCAAGCAACAAATTGCACAGGTTTGGAGATGATGTGCTCTCAAGTGCTAAGCCAGTTGCCCATGGGAAGGTTTCCATCCTGGGAAGCCCACATCTCCTTCACTGTCCCTTGTCTTACCACTTTGGGGCTGGAGTCGGGCTGCTCCCTCTCCCCTCTGCACACTGACCTTCAGGACTCCCTTAGTCCTAAAGCCACAATACTTGGTAAAAAAAAAATGCCCAGCTCAGGAGTGAGTGAGTTCCCACCAGGTTCACAACCATGACTTTGAGTGCTCTCAGCGAACATTTTTAGTAGGATTTCTGTGGGCTTTTAAGGAGTTTATCAAAATATTTTGCACGTATGCTGTGATGTGGCTTGTAATTAAAATGGGGTATAATGGCAAAGATTCCTGTTCTACACAGGTTTTACAAGGCTCCCAAATGTCGAGAGGAATACAAGCTGCCTTTGCTGTGCTGGTACTAATTGCAGCCCCCTGACAGGAATGTAAATGCAGTTTCTTAGCACATTCTTATCACAGCATGTGTGGGATTTACATATATAACTCCTATTAATGCTAATGGAAGCTTATATACATAATTCTTTTTGCATAGGGCTAACACTGTATTTTTATCTGAACCTGATGCAACTGGAACCAGACATCTTATATAAGTAGAAAGAGCTGTAGTTTCTTACCGGAAGCTTTCTCAACATATTGGTTCAATTAAAATGGATGGAGGAAATGGTAGTGAAGGAAGTAATACAAGACTTTATGCCAATATTGTGATATTGGCATTGGAAGTTCATGTAATTCATATAAAAAGTATTATGTTATCTTCAATGATCCTATTTCCCTCAAAGTTCCTTTTAGTGGCTTTCAAAATAAATTTCATTACATCAAAAATGAGGCTTGGGGTTTCCTGATTAACTTGCTAATTTAGAATCAATCCACTTTTAATGTTTAGATGTGTTTAAATGTTTATTTGGAGTAATACTACTTAGAAAATGAAGTATCTTTTTTTATTTAGAGCTACAGTGAGTTCATTACTATGAATCTCTGAAAAAAAAGAGCCATGCTGCACATTGTGGTCCTTCTACAGCCATGAGCATGCTGAAAGGATATCATGGTTGGTATCTTCAACTATTGTTAGAAGTTTGCTTTCCCTGGTTAGCAAAGTACCTCAACTTCTTATTAGTAATACCTGATGCTTTTTGTCTTTGCTTGTTTCTAAAGTTTTGTGGGGTTTTTGGTTTGGTTTTTGTTTTTTTGTTTGTTTGTTTGTTTTAAAAATTTGTTTCTGGATGGGAAATGGCATCTTCTCCTTTCTGATATGGTGACACCTTGCTGTGGCTACAATCAGCTTGCCACCTCAAACTGAATTACTGTAATGCCTACTTTCAGGGTAGATGTTTGGGGCACCCTGTGATCTGATATGAATTCTGAGAAGTCTGTTGTGCTGTGAATTTACATCATCTGAAGCTGTCCAAGTCCTCTCTCCCATTTGTTTCTGTATGTTTGTTTATTCTGCATAAGGAAACACGAGCACCCCGCATTGTACCAAGATGAAAAGAGACATTTTTAAGCAGGACTGTATTTAGACTGTAGACAGGATCCTTAAGTTCTCCTCATACTCCCTGCTGCGCTGTGGTAATTGTCACCAGACAAGACAGTTGAAAGTCTGCCCCATCAATTTAAAAGAAGCTAAGGGAAACATGATAGAATGTCCATGGTAAGGACCATTTTCTAAAGAAGTTGTTATTTTTTAGCTAATTAAACATGTAGTTAGAGGATACACTAGCCATTTTAAAGGTTGTCTCTCTTTTCATAGGATTTTACAACATTTTTCCTTACATTTTGGCTAAGGCTGGAAATGTTATCATTCAGCTGGAGGGTTATTGTTTAAGGTTTGTTGTGTGTGCACCAGAAAACTGGTCTGATGAGCACAGCTTATATGCTGAAGTAAATGTCAAAACCATAGAGACAGAGATAACAGAAGATTAAGATTTTGATGGCTCATTTATAATGTTGAGAAAAAGAGTGGAGAATGCACCGTGCTGCTGCAGAGTAAATCCTTTACAATGGAAGGATAAAGGTTATATATTTGTGTATCACTTACTGAAAGAGAAATGGTTCCATTCATTTTAACCAGAGAAATTCAAACTTTGGGATAGTATGTGAAAACTGTAAATGCTACTCGGAGATTTAGGAGCAAGAAGTGATATATGAACTTGCATTGCTGCACAGAAATAATGTTCTCTAAACATAAATCTTGAATATAAAAAACCGAGAAGCAGTGAAAGCAAACTTTACAGTGGTAAGTATTTGTTATCAGAAAAAAAATTTCTGAGTAGGCGGGACTGGCAGTGTAGACTTGTAAAAACAGTCATAGTGGTTTTCTGTTTGCATTTGGAAGGTTTGAAAAGACCTACTGCTTATTTAATGAATAATTTCCAAAGGAGATTCACTAAGGTAATTTCTTTATGGAACAGTTACTGTATCTCAGTGTGATTACAAGCAGACAATCAAACTGCATGCTATTAGGAATAAATATATAATTCAGATTTGAACCCCATATGGAGATGAGAACCTTTTGCTTTGTGCATTTTGGAACCTCAAAATACCATTAAAAATGGAAGGAACCCAATCACAGTGATTAAAACCCCAGTCCCTAATTAAAATACTGTACCTAGTTGACTCATCTTTGTGCTGGCTGTGTAAACCTGACCTTGAAGAGTGATGAAGGAAAAATCAAGTGGGAAGGCATATGTTAGCCAGAAAGAACAAGGAAACTAGCTAATTGAATATTGTTTAATGAAAACTTTTCTCAAGTCTTTTCAGAGAAGACCTATAATTTGCATAGAACCTAGACACTACACTTCTGAGAGCATTCAGAAGGCCAATTTAACATCATAGACTCATTTATAAGAAAAATACATTTTTTCTTTTAAATAATCATCTCAAGGTTTAAACATGAATGCCATTCACACTAGAAGTTACAATAAATTTCATAAATGTCTTGTTTTTCTGGTCTAGTTAGTGAAAGCAAAAATGTTGGAAAATTTTGTATTTTTACTGTAAATGGGAAAGATTTCAAGGAGTGAATTTACTGATAATTGGGCATTTCAACCCCTGTCATTGTATTACATATGTAACTTCAGACTTTGAGTTCAGGTCTGAATGCCACTGTGTTCAAAGAAGTAGGATTTAGAAAATGCAGTTGCATGTGGTAAGTAACAAAGCAGATGAATAAAACATATTGTCATTTGGTTTTGGAAAAAAGAAAAAAAAAGTGCTAACTGAAGCAATTTAGTTGTAATTTGCTTGCCCTCATTCACCTCTCATTGATTTCAATTGCCAATAACTATAATTAACAAAAACAATCAGGCTGATTGTCATTAGGATTTTAGGTCAGATCTGTTGTTTTATTAATTTCACAGCCTGCAAGCTCCTATTTTAAACCAGTTCCCTACGTTTATTGGCACATGAGCTGCCTTCCCCTAAGTAACAATTTTCGCTATTTGTGAACATCTGTGAGATGTTCAGAAGATGAAAGATCTTCTGATGCTTCTCACAGATGTCTTCCCACATACAATATTGCCAAAAAATCGTTTTCCTGCAGTAGCCTGTTCTGTATTCCACATTTACACAATTTATAAATCGCGCAATGGAGAGGAGAGGTTTCATTCTGGAGTAGAAAGAGAGAGAGGAAAAATGAGATGAGCCCTAAGGAGACAATTCTGCATTTGGCATGATGATAGAAACTGCTGTGAGGTGGTAATTATATTACTTAGGAAGCAGTCTTGAATCAGAAATGCTATTTTTTTTTTTCTAAACAAATTCAGCTTCTCCTAAGACCATGGAAAAAAAGAAAGAGAAGCAAGTTTTTGTCCCCATCTATCTGATGTTTTCTAGCGTATGCCTTTATATTTTACTTAGTCAGTTTTCATATTTTCATTGATGGAACCTGCTTGATTCCATCCTATTTTTCATCTTAGGACATTATGGGTTTGAGAGACTGTCTTGCTTTGAGACAATTTAAAGGAGAACATTGTGGGATGAGTTGCCTCCCTTTATAGTTTCTACCAATCCCTTTCCACCAATAAGGAATGATTATGAGTAGATGTAAATGAAAAAGTAACAGTTTGCTAACAATCAGAACAGCAATAGTCAAGAAATAACAGCAAATAACCACCAGATACAAAACCTGCTAAATCTCGAGGACTCCTCAGAACAAAGAGAGACCCAAAATACCAGGGACACTTCCCCCCACTCAATATAGTGCTATGCAGCCAAGCACATGGTTCAAAGGACAAAGAGGAAATAGTGTCACAGATATATTTTACTTATACATACTTTAATATTTTTAATTCTTCCCTTCCTAATTTCAATTCTGCTTATGTGTTCCATATACTGATGCAGCATATGTATCCCCAAACTCTTAATAACTTCATTTCTCCAATGCGTGCATCTTTTGGACAATAAGAATCTGCTCCTTTTGTCCTTATGTGACCATATGTCTCAAATGTGCTGTGTTTTAAGGGAATTCCCCTCAATTTTGTCTCAGTTTTATCTCTGGTCCCTCAGAGTTAATGATTTTGTGGGTTGACCAGGAAGCCTACAGAGGGTGGAAGCAAGGACAGGTAGCTTGGGAAGAATACAGAGAAGTTGTCCAGGGTTCAGGTTATGAAAGCTAAAACCCAATAGAATTAAATCTGGCCAGAGATATCAAGGAGAACAAGAAAAGCTTCTCTAGGTTCTTTGGTGATAAAAGGAAAACTCTAAAAAATGTGGGTCCTCTCCAGAAGGAAAAAGGAGACCTGGTTATGCGGGACATGGAAGAAGCTGTGGTACTCAACAACCCTTTTGTCTTGGTCTTCACCAACAAGTGCTCCAGCTGCACAACCCATGTCAGAGAAGGCAAAGTCAGGGACTCTTGGAGTAGATCAGGTCTGAGCCCTGAAGGTGCACAAGTCCATGGGGCCGGGTGAGATGCATCTGTGTGTCCTGAGGGTGCAGGAACTGGCTAAGCCACTGTCCATCATATTTGAGAAGTAGTGAGTCCAGTAAAGTTCCCATTGTTTGGAAAAGTGGGAAAATAATCCTCATTTTAAAAAAGGGAGATCTGGGGATCTACAGGCCTGTCAGTCTCATCTCAGTGCGCAGCAAGATCATGGAGCAGATCCATCTGGGAACTATGCTAAGGCACATGGAAAATAAGGATGTGATTAGTGGCATTCGCTAAAGGAAATTTGTGCCTGACAAATTTGGTGGCTTTATGTGATGGGGTTACATCAGTAGTAAATAAGGAAAGACTAACTGATGTCTTCTACTTGGATTTGTGACACTGTCCCACATGACATCCTTGTTGCTAAATTGGAGTTGATGGATGGATCACTCAGTGGATAAGGAATTTGTTGGATAATTATTCTCAAGGATTTGCAGTCAACAGCTCAATGCCCAAGTGGACACCTGTGATGAGTGACCTTCCTTGGGAGTCAGTGTTGGGACCGGTGCTGTTTAACACTTTTCTCAGTAACATGGACAGTGGGACTGAGCCCATCCTTAGGAAGTTTGTCAATGACACCAAGCTACCAGGAGCAGTCAACACACTGGAGGGAAGGGATGCTATCCAGGGGAACCTGGACAGGCTTCAGAGGTGGGTCTGAGTGAACAGCATGAAGTTCAACAGAGCCGAGTGCAAGGTCCTGCTCCTGGGTCAGGGCAATCCCAAGCACAAACACAGACTGGGTGGAGAATGGGTTCAGAGCAGCCCTGAGGAGAAGGTTTTGGGGGTGTTGTGAAAGCCAGCCATGTCCTGGGCTGAACCAAAGGGAATGTGACCAGCAGATTGAGGGAGGTGATTCTGCCCCTCTGCTCTGCTCTTGTGAGACCCCACCCAGAGTACTGCATCCAGCTCTGGGGCCCCAGCATCAGGAGGATGTGGACCTGCTGGAGCAAGAACAGAGGAGGACCACAAAGATAATCAGAGGGCTGGAGCATCTCTCCTATGAAAGACAGGCTGAAAGAGCTGGGGCTGTTGAGCCTGGAGAAGAGAAGGCTTTTGGGGAGACCTAATAGAAGTTTTCAGTACTTGACAGGGTCCACAAGAAAGCTGGAGAGTAACTTTGTACGAGGGCATGTAGTGATAGGACAAAGGGGCAGATTTATATAAGGTACTAGGAAGAAATTCTTGACTATGAGAGTGGTGAGGCACTGGAACTTGTTGTCCAGAGAAGTGGATACTCCATTCCTGCAAGTGTTCAAAGTCAGGCTGAATCAGGCTTTGAGGAACATGGTCTGTGTGGAAGGTGCCATGGCAGAGGGGCTGGAACTAGAAGATCTTTAAGGCCACTTCCAACCCAAACCATTCGATGATTCTATGTTTGTCTTTTAAAAAGCTGAAAGACAGCTTCTTGGTTCTTCTTGTAATACTGTGAACTATTTTTCTTCTTCAGAGTCCTTCTTATTTCCTAGATTCATCTATCTAGCCCTTTATATTTCTTAATTTCTGAACTGACTCAATTGTCTCAATTTTTTGCAGTAATGCTGAGGCTCAAACTCATTGTTTCTTTAATCCAGGTTTACAGAGGCATTAAAGAATAATTAAAGCATATGTTAATGGTGTCTTGTCACTTTCCTCAGTTTTGCCTTAGGGTCTTTGTGATCTAATTGTTTTGTGCCCTCTTACCTCTAGATTTCTTTCAGAACTGTTTTGGTATTGCAAATTACCCAGTTCTTTGTGGATCATGCCTCTTTATCATCCTTCTTGCAGTCTGTTAACTTACATTTCTCTAGGGTGAATTTCATTTAGGAAATTTATTTTAATGTAGTGTGGCCACTTTTATTTTAGGTTAGATTGTATGACTTGTTGAAGTTAAGACTTCATTTGTTGGAACATCTCAGTAGCTAATTTCCTCAGCACTAGCAGCAGCTAAGAAGAGGTCGGGGAATGAAAGAAAATGATGTGCAAAAGGAAGAGGCAGAGAGAAGTAGCAAAAGAACTTGCAGATCTAATTAAAAGAGTTTTTTTTCACCAACATTTTGAGTATGATAGACCCCTCAAATTTTAATATTCCCATAGATAAGACATGGTGGATTTTTTTCCTGGTGAGTGTGACTACAGTTAGGCCAGCACCCAGATTTTATCAAGACAGCCTTTTGTCTTTTCATAGATTTCCTGTCTTTTTCTTAGCTAGAACAACCCACATGGCACTAAAGAAAGAGGAATGCCTTTAATAAAGTTGTCAGTTCACTGCCATCTACACCTCTGTCTCTGCATCTATGAGACATTCTCTGGAACAGAAAATTATCCTCATTCTGTGTCATTTTCAGTAAGTGGTGGTGTCTCCCTCTGTCACTTGAAGTTCTGTGTCACATGATTTTCATGGCATCTCTGCAACATTCTGAAATTCATTTATTTATATAATACACATTTAAGGAAGGCCGATGTATCAGAAGTGCAATATTCAAACCAATTTCCTATTTATTATTCCACTGCAAAGGGGGTTTAACTCTCCTTTTTCCATGTCTATTAGTAAGCAAAATGTTTCTGGAAAAATGACAAAACCTTCAGTGTTTACTGGGCCCAAGCATATTATTCCTGCCTCCCCCACAAGCTATGTCATTCCAATGAACTGTGTACACACTGTTTGGCAAAAACAATTATAGCACTTGTTTTGAATATATGTGTAATTGCTAAAATGAGGATGTTCCCATTGAAATCCTGATAGTGAGAGTGAATGCTTTTTTGCTTCCTTCAATGTTTTGCATGAATTTTCTTTAGCTTCATACAGGTGTCATAGGTTACCTTCTGTTGTCTTCAGTGAGATCCTCCATGTAGTCTGGGTGGTCAACACCTGATTTCATCTGTTTCTTGTAAGAAGCTTTGTATTACCAACCACCAGCCTCTGTGCTCTGGGAGGCTTTATTTTGGAGGCTGTTGGTGGCATTCCTGTATCATGCACTCTTGGTCACTCTTAGGTAACTTCAGACTCCCCCAGTTCCAGTGCCTTCAGGATTTCAGTACCTTTGGTTTCTGTTGACCTTGGTGGGAGTTGAAGACACTCAGACAGTCACAAGACTGGAGGCAGACTGAGTTGGAAGTCTGTAAAGTATTCTCTGTGCCATCTGATTTGAGCATTTAAAAGCAAGGAGCCTGACTGCTTTGATATTTAAAGTGAATGAACTGTTTTGCAGAACATATATTAGTTTAAGCATTTATGCTGTAAGAAAAGTTTGGAATTAATTTTCAGTTCCTTTTCTGACGCATGATGAGACGAAGAATCTGTCTCTGTAGGGTGCAGAGACTGACAGAAGTGGATGTTGTATTGAAATCTTAGACAGCAGGATAGGAGAGCTTTAGCAGGCAGCCCGAAGTCTGTTTTGCCTGGTGTTTGGTAGAAATAGCTTATTAACATCCAGGATAAAGAAAGAGAAAGCAAAAAGATAATATGAAGGAAATGAAGAAAGATTTTTCTTTTCCCCTCATGGGGATTGGCCTTTGAGAAGTTCTGTTAACTAGTGGATGCCCTGGGACTGAAAGAAAAATTATTGTCTCTGTGGAGTAATGCTGTGGGCCAGGTGACAATGGATGTAAGTGAAACACTGTCATACAGTAATGGAGAGCATATAAGTAGATTTAAAGGAAACATTCTCTGTTAGAGTGGTGGAAGTGGAATGAAGTGATAGCATTTCACCTTTTAATCACCCTGTTAAGCAATCCAGTAATGTTTTAGATCTCCTGATATGCTCTTGATTTCAAGTCCCTGTAAAATACTGGTTTTCTGCTAGATACTACATTCTAGGCACTAGACCAAGCAAAGTGTATTTTAAGTAATTTTAAGGGAAATAATAATTTCCAAGTGACATTCTGTGGTTGAAAGGATTATGAACTTAATGATCTATACAGAGATGTTTCATATAGTTGATGATATACCTATTAAAGTTTCTTATATAGGGGAAATACCATTTTCTGAGTGAAGGTGTCTTGTACTTTTTTACATCCAGCATATTGATTTAAATACGTTTGGAAGATGTTAATTCTGAACAGGGTTAGTAAGTGAATTACACTTTGTGCAGAAAAGTTTGATATGGCATGTATTTACCACATTCTCCTTACGAATTGTGCAGACTTCTGGGCAGATTATGTCCTGTGCTGTCATAATGCAGTTAAGCCTTGATTTCTCGCTGATGAGTTGGTAATACAAGGACTCACATGGCTTTGCTCCATTATGCAGCTTCAATTTCCTGCTTATGTGAGGGAAACAATTATCTTAGAGAGTAATGTTTACTGTTATTTCAGAAGAATGGGGCATAGTGCCTGATGAACATATGTGCAGCAAGTCACAACCATATTGCCCTTCCTAATTGTTCAAGTAGGAGATGAAGAGATGGAAGAAATTTTCCCAGTGGCCAAAAGGTCACGACCAATTGGAAGCTGTTGGAGTACAATAAGCACATTTCTGTGCATCTGACACAATACGACTTGTCTTTGCAGCTCTATTAAAAAAAAAAAACAACAAAACCTGCTTTTTTTTCCCTTTTCTTTTCTATATGGCCATAAAGCACATATTCCTCTCAAAGGTTGGACTATTATGAAATTTTGCAGTGGTATCCATTCAGTCACTTTCTACTGAAAAAAACAGTGCAAAACCAAGAAAATGGAAATGTTGTTGCCTCTGTAAAATACACAGTCTACACATCAACTGGTAAGCTCATGGAAATGCTTGCAGTTCTGTAGAGATATGACCTTGTGTTTTTTATGTAGTACTCAATCTTTGTAAGACTGCATGTCAGTGGTACTATATAGGCAGGAGCTTGTGTGCTGTGATAATGACAGTCATGAAATGCAGCCCAGTAAAAGAGACATATAAGAGGAAATGACAGAATAGAAATGAAGACGTTCCTAGTGGTAGGAACGAGTCTTTTCTTTATTCTTTGTAAAAATTCAAGTTAAAATAAAGAGAGTTTTCTGTTACCTGCTTGTTTTTTACTGCACCAAGGTTGGTTAACATAGATTTCTTTTTGTCTCACTGAGTCTGGCAGCACCAGCAGCACTGGTTCTACAGTTGTCTCTTTTACACTTCAATACAGAAGTAGGAAAACAAACTTTTGAGATTTTCTCTTAATGGCCATCTGGAATTTGCTTATGCACAATAGATATATTGAAGTTTAACACTAAAAAGAATACATCATAAAACAGTTCAGTGGTACTGTTCTCAGCTGGGATTTTGCTGACTTCATGATGAAGGTAGTTGTGTGCTGATTTTCTCAAAACGGGAGAACAGCCACGCAGAAATCTTTCCTAATCAGAGAAAGCATGAAAAATGCCTTGCTCATCAAATTTTTTTTTCCCTGAATAATGTAAATTGAGGTCTTATTTGAAATTATGGCAGACTAAAAAGAAAGAAATCCATTGAGATACCTCTCCCCATGTTTCTTTCCTCTGTGTTGTTTACTAGGTAAAACTGGCCTGGGAATCCTGTCTTATATCTTCAGTAAGATAGCCTATTTCTTGTATCTCTGTGGTGGCCCTTTTTGCCATTGTACAGTAACATAAAATTTGTTCATTCATTTTCTAAATCCATATGGCCACCACAATGCTTCCCCCCTCCTCTCCCCTGCTTCTCCCATTATTCAGCCTCTACATGCCTTTTTGTATAGTGGAAGCTTCTTTTTTTGAGACCTGAATAAGCAGAGCTCTTAATCTGTTTTAGGTTTAAGCATGAAAGTTGTTCCTTTGACTTGAATCAGTGAGTCATCTATAGGACGACTCACTCATTTGTGTTTAAGTTGTGACTGAGTAGACTTGGTGAAAAGTGGTCAGATGAAACCACCCAACGGACCCATTGAGAAATTTTCACAAGGATTGAGATTCATTGACACGGAAAATATTTATAATTTTACAGGAATCTGAGGAAGATAAGCTCTAAGGTATATTAAGTAGATTAGAAAAAAATGGATTGTCCTGCTTAGTGCCAGATCAGTATCCTTTGGCTTTGTACAGAGATGCCCAAGGGAGTTCCTGGGCTTTGCTTCCCCAGGAGTGACATTGTTTGGACTTCAAAAAAAAAAAAAACAAAACAAACAAACAAAAAAAAAAAAAAAAAAAAAAAAAAAACACCAAAAAAAAAAAAAAAAAAAAAAAAAAACCAAAAAAAACCCACAAAACACTCTTAATTACATATGCAGAAGTAGTTATCAGCTGAAGGACTTCTAGTTCTTCTGTCTGTGGATGGTCAGAAGTCTAGCCAGATCAGAAGATTGTATTTACTTTTCCGACAGGGTCAGGAGGAAATGAAAAAGATCATTCTGACAGCTTCAGTGGATGCAACAAGATTCCTTGTGTTTGGATGTAGTTCTGTATAGCTGAGCCCTTGTATGTTGCAGGATTGCTTTGCTCTTTGGAAGCATGACTTTCTGTGCTGTTCAGACTGGAAAGGGGTAACATTTCTGTCCATGGTACAATGCTGCCTTTCCCAGTTCCTCATTAAAAGTCTTTTTGAAATGGGAGTTGGGGAATTTGAGACAAGTTTATCACACCTATCAAGCAAAAAAAAAATTCTGTACCCATTCCAGAAAATCTAAGTCTTTTTGTCTAGATACCATATTTTCCTTTGCCATTTGCCCATCTAGTCTATGAGCTGAAATGGAAAGAAAGGCATAATCACAGAATTAGTATCAAAAAGGTAACAAAAAGGACAAAAATTTCCTCTTTCAGGTAATCTAAAGGAATGAAATGGATTTATTCCAGCATCCAAAATTGGCTGACTATCTCCAATCAGCACAAGCTGTGCCAGTGTGGGGGGCTGGCCTTGGCTGGGTCAGTCAGAGCTGACCTGATCCATCTGTGTCCAGCAGCCTCAGCCCCTCTTCACAGGAGTGGCCTTGCAGCCTCCCTGCCTGGGCCCTGGCAACTGGTACAACACTGCCTGTGAGGAAGGGGGGGTCTCAAAGATTTTGGGAGATGTCTTTCAACCAGCCAAATGGACAAATCAGTTTTAGTCAGGTAAAGAATGAGTCCTCTCTATTACCTCCTAATTTTTTTTTCTTTTTTTTTTTTTTAATCAAAGCAATTCTGAACATCTCTCTGCCTCACTCAAATCAATAAGCTTAAGTTTGTATATTTTTGTCTTTCCCATCACCTAGATCTCTCCATCTTCCACTGTTTCACAGAGATACATTTCTTCATGCCAGAGCTACAGGATGCGGCACAAAGTAGAAATGTGTTTGCTCTGCAGCTGGCCTTTCTTCCTGGCACTTTCTTAGAGAGAGAGAGAGAGTCCTTAAGTCTTCAACAGAGCTAAAAGTCATCAGTGCAGCTGATAAAGGGTGAATGTGTTTGCTGTTGTACCATCCTTACCCCTCTTACCGGGCTCTGATGTTTTGCCACCTGAGTAGCAGTGGCCAGATTCAGCAACACCATCTGCAAACCCAGCCCCAAAGCCAATACTTGAAAATACATAGTGTGACACTTTGTGCTTTGGGTTTTAACGTGTGGGAGGTGGGAAGGCGATAGGGAAGAGATATTGCAAAAGGTCACGTAAAACCTCACAGGAATTTTTGTGGATTTTCCATGTGTTGAAACTCTGTATGAGTCAATTTTAAATCTATGCATGAAAAACTTCCATGTGTCCTTTATCTGTGATCACTGTGCTCCTCGAGGACCTTTGGATAAACAGGCATAATGATATTTTTGCATAAGTGAGTAGTCTTTAGTAATTTGTCCCTTCTTTTGTTTTCAGAGCTGTTCAGACCTAAGGTCTCTCTTGTCTTTTATAGCAAGAGAAACATATCAGAAAAAGAAAAGTTATCTTCACCAAAAATTATTGGGATCCCTGTGAGGAAAATAGAATTTTTTTAGTGACTGATATTTCTACATCTCCTTCTTACTAAATCACTACCGTGAAACACTGAAGGGTGTTCCACACTCCTGCCCATTGTGTTGTTCAGTGTTTTGTGAAGACTTCAGAGCTGGAAGGCAGTTTGTTCCTATTTGCTAATAATAATCCTGTGAGGAGGGAGGACTCTGCAAGTGAAGAATGCAAGAATAGAGAACAGCCCTCATTATGATGCCAAGTGAAGGGTGTCAGCCTACTGAGATAGATCCCAGCTGTGCTGCAAGCTCCACACCTCTCATGAGTGAGAGAGCAAGCTGTGGTGTGTGTCCAGTGGCACTTCTGAGGAGAAGATGGAGGCAATAGCACTGCTGTGTCTCAGGGGCCATTGGAGCCCCCAGCTCTTCTGAGTGCCTTTCCTGCTGCTGACCTCAGTGCCAAAGCTTCCTTCAGACAGAAAAGGCTCATCTCTCTGACTGGCTACTGTACAGACTTGTAATCAGCAAAACCATGTTTGTCCTTGCATTTGCACAGAAATTAAATAGGGAATCCTGGTGCCCAAGGTTACCAGCCTGGATCTCCTCTGTGTGTATGTAATCCTACTTTCCCATTAGCTTACATCCATCCATTTTTAAATATATATAAATCCATAGAAGAAGGCTTATAATATTCTAGAAAGGAAGCAGAAAAGCTAATGATCATCATTATATTACAAATCAAAACCCAACAGTCTGCACAGGCAAAATTTTGTTCCTCTCTGCCAAAGTGATACCTATTTCCTGGACCTGAAAACTGGTGGAGAGACCTCCTGTTGGCTGCTGGATCTTATAAACATTTGGTTGAGCATCTCCTTGTAGATGGAGCACTACTGTGCAGTCCATGACATGATCTAGGAGGACCTCCAGCTCAGTGAAAAACTTGAAGGAAAGGAGGATGAAGAGGAATTGCATTTCACTTAAAGACACTCCCTTTTTAGCAAATATGAATATAAATAATCAACAGGTAAAGTTAATATTCTAAGTTTTGCACAGAGTTGGAGCCAATCTGCTTGAAACTCTCAGACATGTCGTCAACCTCTTTTTCATTTGTAGAACCTTAGAAAATTTCTAGTGGAGTGCATACAATTTTAGTGTGGGTATTTTTTTGCAACATAATTGTGTAAAATATAGAATAGTGTTTTTTCATCATTCTTTACAGTAAAGCAGTACACAGATCTGTAGTGGGCAGTAGACTTCAAGTTGAAAGTCATTGAACTAGACCTTGCATGTTTCAAAAATAGACTTGTTCTTTCTACTTTTACTAAGGTAAGTATAGTTTTCTCTCAGGTTGATGTAAATACCTCTTTGTAACCTTACCTGTAAGCTGAAGGTGTTTGAAAGGCTTGTTCTGGCTGTGGCAAAATCTCACTGGCTAATGGCAGTGTTGCCTGGACTGCAGGAGTGCAGTCAGGGGCTTAAAAGTGTACCTGATGTGAGTCTGTCTTTGTTCATTGTGAGCCAGCCAGCTGGGAAGCAGCTTTTGTCTGCTTCCAGCTTGTTTGCTTGGAAGGCATCCTTTTGTATTATCAGTTTTTCTCTTGGGCAGTTCTGATTCTTGATTACTGGAAGATTTTCTTGCCTAGAAAGAAAACTGGAGTGTATTAGCTGTGAACGACAAAACTTGCTTTTCTCTTGGTCAGGCTCCCATTATAGCCTGTAAATAGAGGTATTCTTAGAGTTCCAAACTCGCATCTAGCCAAGGGGATAATAAATTACATTAATGAGATTAAAAAAATCAAAAATAATTTTCATTAATGTCCGTTCCCCACAAAGATTTACATTTTGCATGTAAATCTTAAAAGGCACATCCCAGACAATGAAGTGAATTAGTCTAAAAGCAGATAACTCTACCTTGTATGAAAACCCCAATATTCAGACTTACTATGTATGTTATTCTCAGCCAGTTCACCATTCCTACCTGTCCTGTATCTTGCAGAAAGATTGAAAGAATCCTATAGATGAAATGTGGTTAAGAATATCTGAATGAAAATTTTGTGATGCAGGAGAATGAAACTCAAATTATGTGATGGAAGAGTTGTTTAGATACTACAGTGATGACAGTGGCACAGGATCTTATATAGAAGTAGAAATAAAGCATAAATAGAAATGGTTTTACAGCAGTCATTCTGCCACTCAGAATTCATACCAAGGTGAACATGAGTTTTGCATACCAGTCAGCAACAAAATAGTATATCATAATTTAAAAATCTATACAAGGGAAAATGAAAGAGCAATTAGGGTTGACTTGTGTAAATCTGTCAAAGCTGGAGAGATCTGTGAAAATTCCCTGATTTGTTTGAATGGTGCTGACAAACAAGGTCAATTAAATTTCAGAACAAGGTGGCTGGCTTTGGATTGCAGGCATTTCTTTCTTCATGGTCAAAAAGCAGATGGGGGAAGTTGATTGATTATCTTCAGCATTTTCCACTCTTCCTGGGTTCTTAGATACCTCTTCTAACTGGTGAGTATGGTCTTAGAGAAACAGCCAAAGTAATGGCTCTGTTTCCTTAAGTGAATGGTTGAAGAGGCTGCAGCATTATAAAATGTACTCTTACCTGATATCCTTGCTATGGCTTTCACTTCTCAGATTCATGCAGCTGCTCCTCACTACAGTGTTTCTGGGCCATGCAAAACAACTCCTTCCCATGCCTAGTGGTTATTTGCTTTAAATAAAGGCTTTGCAGACCTTGGTAGAAACAGGGAACTGAAAAGCAGCACTCAGGTCCTTGAATTCAATTCTTTTGTTGGCATACTCTCTTTTGTCTTCATTATTATCATTATTATTGCAGCAGTTGCCATTGTAAAAATTCTTCTGCAGCAGGGTAGTCCCTTGGTGCTTCAGCCCTGGGTGACAGAACACCTGGTACCAGGCACAAAATAAAGAACTTGGCCTGACTCAAGTGGCAGACAACTTCTGGTAATTCTTCTGTATCATTCATGTATCTTACATTGACACATCTTGAAATATTTCATTAAAGTATTGCTTGAAACAGAAAAGGTTGTTATATTTGTCATTCTTAAGGTGCAGCAAACAGATACTTTCTGCCTCTCTTTAGGAACTGCAGTTCTTTATGTTTTACAGCTATTAAAGTGACATTTCCCACTCCATACGAGTTATCTCTTTCTTTGCATCTTCCTTCATTAGATACATGCCTTTGCAATAAAAAATTTACTATCCTAACTTTTGCTGATACAGTAAAGGCCTCAAGGCTGTGAAAGATGTCAGACAATAAATAATCAAGCCCTGCTCCTTTTCAGTCCTGTTCATCAGATTAAATGCTCAATTCATTTGAAAACTTGGACATAAAAATGATTTTGTACTTCTTTTGTTTGTAAACACAAATTAAAAAATCAAGGAGAATAGAATCAGGGCTATCAAGAAGAACCAGAACAAAATTCATTTTGGTCTTTTTCCTAGTAACTGGAATAATTGCAACTGTTGGTGTGATCTTTGCTATGGTCTTGATGATTCTTCACTGGTAGCTGGAGAGCGTACAAAGTGATTTATGTCTTATTTGATCAAAATATGCTTTTACTCTTGACAAGAATGATCTAAGGTGAACTATTTAACTTTCTCTGTAGTTTAATATTTGTCTTGCCACTAGAGAAAACAGGAAGAAACTTTTAGGGATTGGGGTGAAGTACTTTGCAAAGCTTTTAAAGTGATGGTGGATGGAAAGAGAATGACTCAGGGCAATTTATATAACCTACTTAAAATATATGGTGTTGTTTAATTTTTTTTTCCTTTTCAGAGCTATTGTAAATCTACTTGAAAATCAAAATCTGAGCAAGACAATCAAGAACCCGGCCAAGAAAAAATCGCTGTGTAACATGGAAAAAAATAGTCTCCTTCTCAGGAGGAAAACATTGAAAATGGTGGTGTCTCCACCTGAAGCTACAGTGTTCTCACCATTTGCATTAGCCATAATATAAGAAATGAGAGAGCACAAAGTATATAAGTCCTTCCAAGACCTGCAACATGAACAGAATTAGAAAAAAAAAAGATATTACATAGAAATATGATATAAGGAAGTTTAAAATATGTTTAAATTACTGGTTTTAAGAAGTAATTTTTACAGTTTATTCACTATCTTGGACTACTAGAGTTTCAATGAAATGGGCAAAAGTGCTTGTATTTTAAGATGGACATCATTCCCCAGGTAGATTTTAGTGAGGATATTGAAAATTATATATTTAACTTCTCTAAATTTTGTGAAACTGTTAATCCAGACTAGATGAAGCTAAGCATATAATTCTAGGCAGAGACTACAAGTGCTCCTTATCTCCTCAATGGTCTTCAGGCACAACACCTATTATGTAGTGACTATAATTCATTTTCTTCTTGACACATGGCAGGATGTTTAATGATAGGGAAGATCATGAAAAGTTGCTTCATAGGTTTCATTAATTTGTCACCTGCACATTTGCACATGTAGCCGTTTCTGCCATCAAGGAGACTAAAGTATGTGAATAGCAGAATAAGCCCATAGGGACAGTGTGGCAGCAGCTCTCTGGCCACAGAGAGCAGGCACAGACTTTCCCAGGCATTTTCCTGGGGAAGGCTGTGAGAAGATCAGAGAAAATAATGAGAAACAACTCTTATCTCCACTTGTTGCACCTGCTGTTGTGTACATGTGGAATGTGTCATGGAGATTTGTTTACCAAAGGGTGATTTCTTAATTGGACACTGGATGGTGTTTAGATGGATTGCCCAGTTAGGTCAAAGCTGTATTGGACTGCTGTAAGGGTAACTGAGTTTCTTAATAAGTATAGGATAATATAGTATAGAATGATATAATAAAGCAATTGATCAGCCTTCTGCAATTATAGAGTCAATGTTAATTATTACCTGGCTGGGGGCTTGCGTTGACAAGATAGACCAAGGATTCATTTAGTTCTGTAATAAACATCCGTGGACAAAGCCAGGATGCCTAGAAAGAGTATAAAAATAAGACAAGGCTGTATGTTTTATACGTGTTCCTCCAGCTTCTAGGCATTTGCAGGTGCTCTAAACCAGATGCAATTTCTAAGCAGTAGCAATCTTGAATGGATTTCTCTTCCATGGATTTGTTCAATGTACCCTTGGACCTGGGTAAGCTTCAGTCACCTGAAACATCTTACAGCATGGAGATCCACAGCCCAACCACATCTTTTGTCCCAGCTGAACCAACTTCCTGCTTGCTTCATTTGTCCCACCTCCTTCTTGAAAAGACAGTGAGATATCAATCCACACTCCTCTCTCCCTGAAAGAAAACATAGTCCCTTACTATTTTCTTTCTGGACTGAAAAGTGCAAGACCATGTAGTGATTCTTCATGCAGAAACTTTACCATACCTCTGACCATCCTTCTCTAGCCCTCCTCCATTACATGACTATTTTGTTTATGAAGGTGCTTTGTGTAAATAAAGATTGTTTGATGCAAATTAAAAAAGCCGAGCTAGTGAAATGTTGAAAAATGTACTATGGACTGAATTAAAGGTTTAATAGATTTTATGATTAAGATTTTCTCTTGAGTCCAGTAGAAGCTCTGAAAAGAGGCCAAATACTGAGCACTCCAGGGTAGAGAATGCTTCTCAGGAAAGAACATTGCAACAAAATTGCAAAAACACAGATTGGAGGTAGTAACTCATCCTCTCAAAAAATTTCCTTTCTCTTCAGATCCTCTATTGCTGCAGATGTTCTAACTACACCATCTGCACATCCTTAAAAAAGCATTATCATATTTTTCAGAGATACATCATTTTGTTTGCTGTTTAATGAAAAGATCATTTACATTTTTTGCAAATAAAACATCATATTCAAAAATGACGTGCACTTAATTCTATAAAAATATCTTTTTTTAAAAAAGGAAATTATATTTTTGGTAACACTATTATTAGCTATGTCATTTTATATAATTTGCTGGACAAACTTAAAAGTCTTGCAGCATTAAGAAGCAAATGCATACAAGGAGGTAAAAGCAGACAATAACAATTCTTCAGTTTGCAAAACTAGCTTACAGATTCAAGGTGAGTTTTGGATCCCATGCAGTCAGAGAAAGTGTATTGTGGTGAGTCTGGGACTAAATTTTGAATGCTGGTCTTAAAAATATAGCAAAATCAGGTATCACTACTTGAGAAAAGGTTTCCACTGAATGTGTCATGAATATGAAACCCTACCATCAGTTCTGCAATTGACTTTTGAACTCCTCTTTTTATGTTATATTTAGAGTGTAGCATAGCTGGGGGAGAAAGAGAGTGAAGTAGAATATTCTTTTCCATATTAAAGCAAATATATAGCATTATACAACCATTTTGTATTTTAATAACATTTTCACAGAACCTCCAGTCTTATTTGGGTTGACATTTTGAGGATTTTAAATGTCCATGGTCTGCTAGCAAATCTGGCAAAAAGTGATAGATACATTAGCAGAGTAGTTCAAGAAATGAAATTCAAAACCAGCTGAACTAATCCATACCAGTGAGTGTGGGGACCTCAGAGTAGGTCAAGGAGGTTTTGCTCTTTATTGGCTGTGTATGTCTTCATGATCTCAGGAATCCACAAGAGCTTCTGGCCATTGCAGGTCAAGCAGCCTCCCCTTTATGCCCTGTAAAGTGTGATCTGTACAGAAACCCCAGTGCTTCGGGAGCTCATAGGGAAAATCTATTTGCTCTCATTCAAACACCTTCCTCCAGCACACCTTGGAGGGCCATCAACCTCAGGTCATCTGCCAGGAGACCTTTTCACCTGTTTTTTCTCTACAGAGGATACCCAGTACCTCCTCCCACTGCACCAGGTGCTGGACCCAGGATACAGAGGCCAGACTGAAAGTGAAAATCTCATCCTGATTAAACTTAAGTTTGCACTGACATTCCTTCCTGAACTGAGATGTCCTCATACATATGTTAAAGTGATTTTCCCAAGCAGGGGCAAAACCACTGTGTCATCCCTTGGTTTCATTTGCTTTGCATTGTTTAATACTGCAGTATAATCTTGTGGATTTTGTTGTAATTTAACAGTATTTTAATGACTTACCCACTGTCCTTTCATCTTCCCTTTCTTATTCCTATTAAAGAAAAATCATTTTGGAATGCATGTCTTGTCTGTATACGACCTACCACCTGTCTTGGGAGATTTAGGATACATTTATATAGTTATTTAAGTCTAGATCCATGTGCAGTTCTATTTATGTATGGTCTAATAGTATATATTATAGAAATTATTTTTTTGCTTTGACAGCTTTACTGTCTCTTTTTGGAAATGAAACTTTTATGGTGAATTTCAGAGATTTTGATATTTTTTGGTAACTTCATTTAGTCAAACAGCCTTTACAAAATAATCAGTACTTACATTTTTTCTTTGTTGTTATGCATAGAGGAGGGAGATTGAGAGAAAAATGTGATAGTTTTTTAACCTGATGTTTTATAAAGTAAAATAAAGAATTGATAGTTGAAAATCTGACTCAGTGTTCTATGACCAGTGGCAAAATTTCAGCATTTTTCAGTTATTATAGGGAGGAAATAAGGAAAAAAATTGATTTATGATTTTATGAATCAGAAAGGTACAGCTAACTGTTAAGCCAGATGTACAGCATTTTCTATGGGTTTTGGAAATAGAGCTCTGCATTTTCCAGTTATTTTTCTGTAAAGTATGGAGGTAGATTTTTCAGGAGCTGGGCATTCAGCTCCTACTTCATTATAAGAATTTTGTTACAGTAGGCCAGCACTGTTCACTTATAATTTACTAAATTTTTTACTTAGCTGTGTAGAAAAACCTTTGACTTACAATTGGGTCAGAGCGCTTTGACTGGAAAATTCATTATGGTGCTTTTTCAGAACACTGCTTCTTTTTCAGGAATTTGTATGTTTGTGGGCCTTGAAAAGTCAGCTAGAGAAAAAACTTGCATGTCTGAAGCAATTAGACTCCACATCCAGCATGGCCATATATGGGTAATTGGGTATTTAAAATTACTTAACTTTGCTGTCTTTTGCACTCTATCTTCGTGTCCTTATAATCAGAAATTTGCTGGGTGAGATAGGAAAAATTGAGCCAATTAAATCTTCATTTGGGACTGTAAGCCCTTTCCCAAGGAAGGGTTTTGTAGTATACGTTCCTACAAAGTCTTCTGGCACTTTGTACTGATCCTTATTGAAGGTATTACATGTTGTCACAACATTAGAATTAAACAATAATGTGAAATTGTCATCCAGATGAAATTGTTACTAGTTTGGGACTAAATTAAGTTGAATTACACCTAAAATAATGGCAAATGGTTAATTAAGATCCCTTGATAATTGCAATGACACAAATTTTTGCTACCATTAACTGCCAAATTTTAAGCATTTAAAGCAGAATTTTTCCATAGTGAATATGTGATCTTCAAGATACTATCTTTCTTTCTGAGTATACAGAAAGTCCAGTCAAATTTGGTTGTTTTGTTTTGTTTTGCTTTTTTTGACAACCCACTCAGTGGAAAAAAAGGCTGCTAATCCCATCTTGACCATTCCTCTTGCATTCCTAGTTTCTGATTCCATCCCAGTTTCCCCCTGCCCCAGCATACTTTTCTGTTGTGCCTTCATGCTGGTAAAACTAAGATTGAACAGGAAAGAAATGACACTGTGACTTGGAGATGATGGAAGAGAAGTAGGAAAGAGCAAGAAGACTAAAACAGGCTGGGTGAGTATTTTGAGAGGGGCTGGTGGGAGTAGGGTGGGATGGGAGGAAACTGGGAAGGCAGCAGCGACTGGGAGTACAAAAGAAGGGGTTATGGAAAAAAGGCTGAAAAAGAATAAAGAAATTAGGCAGCATCTTGAACTTTGTGAGACGAAGACTATGCTTAGAAACCTAATGGGAGGGGTAAGGAGAGGCAGATACTGGGAAAAGAGAGATGTCTGTGAGCAGGATTTTTGCTGAGGGGAAAAAAATGGATGGATAGAAAGCCAGACAGGAATTGTGAGTAACATGGGGCAAGAGACTGGGATTGTGACACCTTGGGAAGCAGAGAGAGAGATCAAACAGGGAGTCAAACATGCTGAGCATGCAGATGGAGAGAATAAAGACAGGATGAAGATACTGAAAATGAGGAAATAGCCTTGGTTGCTGAGATGGAAAAGTTGATGGACTGGAGTGATGAAGAACAAGGCTGGAGAGAAAGTGTAGAGCTAAAAGGATAAGAAAATAGAAACTGGGGTGAAAAATCTAAAGAATGGAGGCTGGAAAACACTGGCAAGAGTAGACTTAAAGAATGAGCAAGAGAGATGTAAGAGTACAGCAAGCACAGTTTTTGAAGGCAGAAGAAAGAAGAGGTCAGAACAGAGAATTTGTTTGGTGGTACCTGTGAATACTCTTCTTGAATACTCTTCTATCATGAACCTGGATTAGGAACATGTTTTCTGAGCTTCTTCTCTGTAACTAGCAAGCATCCAGAAAAATTGTTAGCAAACTGCGTGTATTGGCTCCTGCATTTACAGTTAGCTTGAAGGGTGAATATTTCACTGCATTAGCTCAAGTATCCATCCAGACTCCTGTTCTCCAGCTCAAAGTCCCACAAACCTTGTTTATGGCTTTGCTGTTATGAGTATGGTGCTGCTTGGAAGAACGTCTGAATTGTTGGAATGGAGTTTAAGAAATCACAGAAAACTTGAAAGGAATTGCAAGTTTGAGTGTTAAGAAATATGTATATGTGGGCTATACAGCACTGACCCAGCCACTGTCTCTGGTGTGCACTTGAAGACAGAGCAGGGTGCAGGGTTGTTCCCTCACCACACTCACACAGAAAGGAGTAGAGGAATAGCCAAAGCTGTCAGGAAAGCAGTGCTGGTTAGACAAACCTGGGAAATCCAAAAAAGCAAGGCTTCCCACCTTTTCCTGAATTAAGTTTGTCTGTAGACTGAGGTGGGGCTAGGACTTCATCCTAAAACTGAAAAAGGAGAAAGAGAGGCCACTGAGGAATTTAATGGGGCAGCATGCTGAGAGGCAAACCTTATAAACTGGCATACTAGTGTATGTATGTACTTCATTGTAAAAGAGCCTGAAAAGACAGGGGGTTTTTAACATGTTTTTCAGTTTTAAAGCCTTCATATGTTTATCTTTGTAGATAGATGGATAAAAGAATATTCCTTGTCTCATGAAAAGTTCATAAGGTGAATGATGTATTCTTTCAAAATGTCATCAGTCTTCCTGGTCCAAGTGGTATTCACAGCAGGTTCTCAGCCAGTGGAAGCAAAAATGCCAATGTCCTTTTAACAGTATAGGGGCAAGTCATGCATAAGTGAATCTCTTGGTTTTGTTGTTAAAGCACTGATTTATCCCAGCTGCCCATGTGCTGCACTTGCTAATCTGAGAGGAAGGTATTTGTAATTTTCTAAGAAAGCTTCAAAGACCTTTAAGTTTGCATGTCCACAGAGAACACATCCAAAAGGATCCACCAGACCATCTGGTGCAATTTTGTGTCTGTGAGACACTCTTCCCTGTCTGTCTATTGCTGTTGTGCTGATGCTGGTAACTCAGCTGAAGCCTGTGTTTAACAATACCTGCCAGAAAAGCACCCAGATTTGCCCTGGGGTCATTGAAAGAACTTTCCTTGAAGATATGGTCCATAGCTTTATTGCCTGTGCTGTACAAGAATTTCTCCTCTTTCAAAATATGAGCACATCTGCCTTCCTCTTTTAGACACTGTTTTCTGTTGCTGCTAAAGTCAGCAGTTTTTAGTGCTTTATATATTTTCTTTATGGAAATTTTTTTCTCCACCAACACACCAATCACTTATTTTTTGGTCTTCTTTTATGACTAACCTTCTTAAAGGTCCTCTCAAAATCTTTTGTCTCATGTTTGGGTATTTTTTCTAATTCTTTTTGACAGCTTCTAATTTTTCAGCATTATCTGTTGAACCAAGAACCACATATGCCCTATGACACTGATGTCTGTGTTCAGCTGCTTGCCATGCCTCCATCCTAAATCCTTTGCAGGATTCTCTTCCTTTTCCCCTCCTTTCTTTTTTCCTTCTTCCTTCCGTCCTTCCCCATTTCAAACCTTCCTGAACTCCTCTGTTCCTCCCTCTCTCCCTCCCTTGTTCTTTTCCAGAATTGTTGACTTTGTCCTTTTCCCTATGCCAATTTTAATTTTAAAAACTGCCCCTTTTCATTCAAAGTCATGCCACCTCTTTGTCTCAGTTCTGAGGATTCCAGGATCAAAAAAAAAAAAAAAAAAAAAAACTTCTAAAAGCACAGAATTAGCTTGGGTCAGTTTTCATAGAAATCAGTGAAAAGTTGATGACTAAAACTGCTCTGCAACAATAATCTCAAAGTAATAATTAAAATCTAACTCTTTGCTTTGGAAACCACAGCTGAGCCTCTGGGTTGTGCTTTGGGACCTGCCTGCCTCTGGATGCTGGCAGCACAGGTGCTGACAGAGGGCTCAGATCAAACTAGCAGGAGCCAGGCAGCTTCTGCTACTCCTGTAGCATCTGCAAGTCCTCCTGGCTGCTGTTTGCCCTCGGGGCAGTGATGGACTTCACTCAAAATGAAAAGGAAGGTCAGCATCAAAGCAGGGAGGCACTTGAGGAAAGCCCTCAAGTTGGAGGCTGCTGAGCCCCCATAGCCCATGGGGGCAAAACCTTGTTGTTAATAAGGTCTGAGTCCAAACTATTTCCTGATAACAAGGAAGGTACTGGCAGGTTGTGCTGAGCTCTGGAAGGACCCTGGCTGCAGGAAGAGGAGTAGGGTAGGATCAGTGCCAGCCTGTGTCTGGGCACATTACTGCCTGTGCCAAGCCTGTGCCAAACAGTGTGTGGCAAGCTGGGGGTCTGTAATCCACTCAGTTGCCTTTCAAATCCCTTTTGCCTGGCAAAAAAAAAGCTGCATTGGCACTAACTCACACCCAGTTGTTCTCCATATGCTGCTCTTTCTGATGAGCTTTGCAGGCCACAGCCACAGATGCTCCTCCTTGGACTCTTCACCCCGTGTTGAGGATGAGCCTGGGGATGGCACAAGTTTCCTTGCACCACTCTTTGGGCTCACCCGTGTCAGCTCCTCCTCAGGAGTTCCTACTGCCAATCAGATCATCATCTTGTACCCCAGATGATCTCTCCCTGAAGCAGGGCAGGTCGAGAGCTTCAAGTAACCAACAGCCCTGGTGAGCTGGTGGGTGTAGAGGAGTGTGGGGTGAATTAATGAAGTATTCCTCTGGCCTTTCATGGTCAACTCATGGGAATTCCTGCACTTCAGAAAACGGCAGTTGTGTTGCAGCAACACCAGTATGATTTAAACACCATGATTTAAATTCTGGTAGGATAAACACTTGTCAAATAGCTGACACTAGTCAATAAATGTCATCTAATAACAAAAGAATCTGTAATCAGCTATGACTGCCATCCATGAGGCATTCACCTTGGATTTACAAAAAAGACCTGTGGGACCAGCAGCTGGGCTTGCTAAGTTTCTTGTGAACTACAGCTCTGAAATTCTTGTCTTACCTCTCTTTGCATGCCAAGGAACTGAATTTTTTTTTTAATTTCAGAGTAGGTCAGTCCATGTATGCCTAGCAACAAAAATTATGCCAATAGAGTCATATGGCAGGAAATATAATGTTAACTTGGTCCTGGTCCTGGCTGTGCATTTTATCCTTAACAAGAGAAAATCAGGAAATAAGGAGAGTGTTGGATTTAATTTGGAATTTCCTGGCCCCTTACTGTTTGTTGTCTTGAAGATAACACTATCTAAACATCCACGGTCTTAAAAATTTAATTTCCTTTCTCTATTTCCTCATTTGTATTGCTCAGGCTTTCAGACTTCTATTGTGGATCCTCTTGAGGAAGAGACTTTTTATAATTCTGAGTGTGTTTTCACACGGCATTTGCATTCCTCTTGTTCTTTTCCACTTTTATCCTAAGTGAAAGCTCCCCATTCCCACACATTTAGTCAGCCTGTGGTGCTAGAAGCTAGGCACAGAAAGGAGAGTTTGTTGATACTGCCAGAGCTTTCATATTTTCATTTCAGTCTTCTTTTTGTGCCACCAAAGATGGCTATTGCCCAACAGAACATGTCATCAGAGCTTACATAGAGCATCTTTGATCTCAGTGTCCAGTATGCTGTGCAAGAGCAAGGAATTCTCATTCTAGAGGCCAAAAATAAACTCCATCTTGTCATTACATCTGGACACCAACAGGGACAAGCACAGATGCTTTCCTGTGAGGTGACTGAACTCGCCTGTGTGAGCTGCTGCCACCACAGTGGAGGAGGGGTGCCCTGTTAGAATTTTGCCCACAATTGTGCCCTTGCTGCCCTTCCTGTCTGGGACCTGGTGGTCACACATGGGCCAAGGAGTTCACTTCCACCCCTCAGTGAATTCTCTGCCAAGAAACACCAGCAAATTCAGAGGTATTCTGGCAAGGGATATGGTTGCCCCATTGAGACCTCTTTGAAGGTTGAGAGATTCCTCTTGCTTCGTTAAAATACAGGATCCACACATTCATTTTATTGATGCTAAAAGGGCATGAGCTATTCTTTTAGTATGGTCTGGAAAGTCGCACTCTGCAGACAAGGAAATAAAGCCATGCTTTCATAACAGAGAATCTTTTGCTGATTCTATGCACTGGGTAGATTATGCACACTGCTTCCCACTTAAAATCTGAAATAAATTCAAGTAAATGGCTTGGTATATGTGGAAATTATTTTTTAATAATGTGTAGGTATTTTTGTTTATTATTTATGAGCACACAATTCCAGTAGCAATTAACATCTTAATGAAATCTTCGTATGGAATAATTTTTTTAATGAAAACACTATTGTGAATATGATTTGCTGCTCCTAGCATAATTAGATCCAGTTTAATAATGTGGAAACTATTAACATATGAAAAATGTACTCTGAAAACATTCCTGTGATGACACAGGTTCATCAGAAGAAGCTGAACTTGCTTTTCCCAAGGTCCTGCAACATAGATGAGGCTGAGATGCTGTTGCAGTCACACCACACTGATCCCACTGGTGAGATTCTCAGGCATTTATTTGCAGAAAGCCTGTGCACTGTGAACCTTTATTTACTTTTTCTCACCAGAGGATTTTACTCCCTGAGTAAGGGATGAAGCCTCTTTCAACTTTAGATTTCAGGAAACTCAAAACTCAATGAGAAATTAAGGTCTTGTTTGGTTTGGGGATTTTGCCATATTATACCACTGGTGACAGCCACTGATGGAGCTTTGTCAGCACTGTCCCCAAGTGCACACGGGCAAAGCTGCTATTTGCACTGGTGGAGATTAGCTGGCTGCCAAACAGCAGTAAATTGCACAAATGCAAATCAGAACTTGCCCTGCCTTGCTGACATATGTCCCTGCCCATGGCAGGGGGTTCAACTAGAGGATCTTTAAGGTCCATTCCAATCCAAATCACTCTATGATTCTGTGACTTGCATAAAGGGTTTTGCCAGTGTCAATATATTGGCTTTGCAAGTGGAGCAATATTGCAGGGCAGCTAAAGGCTAGTGGCTAGCACAAATTTGGATGTGACATATCACACCTCAAGCAAAGCAGTGGAGAGGACAGTCAAGCTGTGAAATGTGCTTCAGGGTGGCTTGACTCACACATGGGCCAGGTGACTCTCAACCCACAACCTTTCCTTCTAGAGTACACAGAAGTCTCTTCAAAACTTCTGGTAAGCCCAAGATCTGAGCTCATACTTTAAAATCTTCTGGTTTTTGCTTGATTTCTTTTCTCTTTTTTTCTTGAACATGAAATAATCCTCCTGTTCTGCTCAAACTCACACTGGACAGACCAGGAAAGGACTGAGGTGGGAATTCTCTCTGGACGCCTTTGGAGCTCAGAGGCCACAAGGGGTACTTTTAGCACATTTTGGCCAAGGTTAAATCCAGATGGGCTTTCCCTCGTTGAGACCTATTCTGCCATGGCTTCACAACAATTTATACATCAGGACTCACATTTTCCAGTGTGGCAGCCATTTTTACACACCTAATTAAGCCCAGAAATGCATATTTAGTGTTCTAACGATGACAGAACCACCCAATAATGTCTAGCACTTATGTACATATGAAATGGTGCATGCAACATCAAAGCTGTGTACACACATTAAATAATTCATCCTTATAATAACTGCTGGGGGCAGGAGGGAGAGGCATTAGCTACAAAGCTCACCCCCCTTGTTGCAGCAAGTCATTGGCAGAGTCAGGGTTAAGCACTGAGAGGATCTGATGCTGAGCTTTATGCTTCATCTATTAGCTCTCACTTCTCCCCAGTTCATGTGTTATTTGGAAGGTTTCCTACTCTTAAGACATTATCCAGTGGGAAGCATCTATGAGTCCATATGAACAGAATATTCCTTAAAAATAAAGCAGTGTTGATAAACACTGCTAAAGTTAAAGCAGGGGATCCAGCTTGGAGTGACTGGTGCTGTCGAGGAGATAGATATAAGTGATGTTGCCTGAGCTGCTCATGACACAAACACCCACAAGTGTGTTGTGACGCCGGGAGGCCACGCACCCACACGCTCCAGTGGTGGGCAGGAGTATCCGGGTGTCACAGTATTGGGAGCATGGTGCAGAGGAGGGCTGGGTGCTGGGAGATGGAGAAAAGCCCAAAACCAAATGAGTGTGGCAGCTGTGTCAGTGGCGTTGTGCTCTGCTGTGCTCATGACCAAAGAGTACAGCCCTACTTTGGTCACCCTCCCACTCACTGTCGTGATCAAATTCAATCAGCTATTACCAGAAATTACATAAAAAATGACCCTAAAATCCCTTCCAAAACATGAGGGATGTGAGACTAGTGGGGGTTCCATTCCCCCTCCCTCAGCATTTAGCCAAAGTGAGCAAAAGAAGCACTACAGGAAAATTGAATTTCTCTGCAGACATCCTGTAGCTTTATGATCAGGATGCATCCTCTTGCATGATATTATTTGCACGGTTCAGCTGTGTGTCACATGCGTTGGCTTTTGTTTGTCTCTTCCCGTGAGCGGTGAGGTGTACGACACCTCTGAGAAAGCCCATCTGCAGAAGGCAGCTTTCCGAGGCTGCTAGAGACGGTAGCCAATGCTCTGGGAAAGAGCCAGCTCAGATGCAATAATAATAATGTGATGTTTCACTGGCTGAGGGCAGCAGCTCCTGCTATTCTGCTGACAATTGGCAGGTATATGGCTCTACATGTTGTGCATTCCTGACAGACACGATGATTTTTCCAAGGAGCTTTTGGACTTCAAGTATTCTAAATGTTTCATTGTCTTATTTTAATCTAGGTTGCCATTTGGTGTAGTTATCTTTGTGCTCAATGCAAGTTTACTTGTGAAGTTTATATTGCCATTTCAGGATGATAGCACTTGAGTCCACAAATTCTTTTAAAAGCTATTTCATCTTCAAAGAAAACACCCCAAAAATCCTGTACATATTCCAGAGTTTTGTACAACACATGAAAGGCTTTGGAGAGACCTAAATAATAGGGACCATTTTCTATCGGGATATGTTTGGACATTTCTTTATAGAGCATGTGGAAATATATTCAATTTTCAAGTAGATACACCCTCCTCCTGTAACATGAGTCAAGAGGAGAAAGCCCACACAGTTGTTTTGGTTACTTAGGAACTTCCATGCCTGATTAATCAGTTTCTCTCCTCTGCTTCGAGGAACCTAATTGAACTTGTCATTTTATTCCTCTGAAATGTACTCGAAGATTCAAAAAATTCTGGCATTTCTAATATTTATTTTCCACACTTCAGTTGCCAAATATACCTCCCTTGGGGATATTACAGATTGGCTTCCATATTAGCTGAGGTGATCGTGTACATTTTCTGGTCCTTGCCTATGGGGAATGGAGCATCTTCTGCTCTTTTGGTGCAGTTTGGCAGAAACTGCGCCCATTCCTATACCATGGTGCTTTCTGTACCAGCAGTGCATCTCCTTCTCTGGCTCCCACAATATCTTTTCCCTCCAGCATCTTCCAATTACAGTATTCCTTCCATTACCATTAAATTTAATATAATCCATCAAATAGTCCCACAGGGGATATCTTTCACTTTGGATTTATCTGCTAATAGACACATGGTAGCAGATGATCTCTCTTCTCGCTTTTTTTCTGAGATTATTATTTACTAACGCAATTTTATCACAGAAACCTGGCAGTCTCCAAACATAGTCTCATATCTTCCTGTTTCATTTGAATTTCACCAGTGTAAATTACCACCTCACAGTCCTGGTTTCTATAGGTGTCATTGCATTCCAGCATAATTCTTTAAAAAATAGAAATAAATTACATTATTGGTGTGTTTCTTCATCCTCAGCCCCCCATTCATTGTTTGATCTATTCTCTTTGGTGCATTTATACGCTCATTTTTCACCAGTTTATAAATGTTGCAGTCAGAGACTTGGATCAAATTCTCAGCTATAGGCACAGGGCTCCCATCTAGATGAATAGCTTCTTAGGTTTAAGGCCAGAAAGAAACATTAAAGCATCTGTTCTTATTTCCTGTGTATCACAGGCCATTACATCTCACACAATTACCCATGTATTGAACCTAATGGCGTCTTTGGCTAAAGTACATCTTCTAAAAAGGCATCCAGCCATGATTTGAAACTCTCCAGAGATAGGAATCCATAGCTTCCCTTGAGGATTTGTTCCAGTGGTTAATTAACCCCCCTCTTAAAAATATATGGCTTATTTCCCATTTTAATTTGCCTGGCTTCAGCTTCCAGTCACTGGTTTTTGCTATACATGTTGCTGCTGGTTAAAGAGCCTTATAATAGCTGGTAATTCCAGGACAGTTATCTTTCAGTCTTCTCTTTGATAAACCCCCAAATGTTACATGCTAGGTATCTATAGAAAAAAAATGGATTCTCAAGGCATTAAATAATTTCTATGGCTTTTTTGAAAGCTGTTTCAAATTTCCCTCACAAGAAATAACATTCGTACGTCTGGCTGTGATCTGCAGGATGAAACCCTGCTGTCTTCTCCTCAGTCCAGGTGCTGTCAAGACATAGTCATGCATAAACATGAACATAAACTCAGGGCCAGTCCTGGGAGGTGATCTTTTCCAATCAGTCCAGCACAGCCTGAAAATTAAGTCTCATCCTCACCAGGACAAGGAGGCTCTGGACAGTAACACAATCTTTATCCAGATGCATATCTTCTCTCCTGACCTCCCAGCCCATCACGAGATTGGAAAGAAGGGTCACGTTGCTTCCTGGTCCCTTGGCTGAGGTGGCAGGCATCCATCATGGAGAACCTCTTTTGGCTTTTTGTGTTGCATTTTTCTCCACTAAGAATTAGCAACACCTCTGCAAATAATGGTAGTTCCAGAGAAGAAGCTTTTGAGTGGCCATTCCCAGCTGGTGCTTGGGCAAGGCAGAAGCAGCTACTGAGCAAGTGCACTGAAGTACCTAGCCTGTCCAGGCCTAATGTTTATTTTTATTAGTGATAAGTTGCTGTGAGTGTCTCTGAATGTCTCTTCTAGATAATGAAAGCCTTGCTTCAAAAAACAAGCAGCAAATAGCTTTAAGGAAGTTTTATGACCAAACTGGGAAGTGCTGTTGGTTTTGCAGCTTGTGGACCCCAAGGAGAAGCGAGAGCTTGAAGCACTTTGCATCAGGCTCAGACTGCCTCAGTTCCATCTGTGTTTAATTACATCCTGGCCAGCCAGTGATACCCATCATCGTGCCTGCTGCACAGCACAGTGCAGCTGCTGCAAGAGGTGAGAGCTGCCTGCAGCCTATGACAAAGGGTAGGTGACTGAGGCAGCTGTCCCTTGTCCACCTATTCAGCCCAGGACCAGGGTACCACCTCAGAGCTCCTATTTAGGTGCATATAAGCTCTTATGCTCCATAATGGAGGTATTAATGGTGGTTGCTAAAGATTTTAAGTGCCTTTAGAAATTAGATGCTGTCAAACCATGCTGAATTAATGAGGCTTAGGATGGCTGGCATATGGTGGGGTTTAGCTCTGCTTGTGGCTCATGGCAGCACAGGACAAGGAAAGCACCATGCTGAGTTGCCTGTGCAGGGATGCACAGCCCCAGCCCTGTGCCTGAACCTGCTGTGCAGTGTTTCATGGCATTATCTTCTAGCATGCATGCAGGAAAAATGACTGGCCAGTGTTCTTCCACCTGTGCCAGCCAGCACTGAGAAAGTGCTTTGACTCTGCTCTTGCAGCTTCATTACCAGGCTCCATGCATGTGTCCCCAGCCAGGAAATCAAAGGCAGCAAATAAATCCAGATTTTCAAAACAAAGATCCTGTGAGGAGCACTGGAAAAGGTTTTTTGTACCAGTAGGGAAGGAAGAGGTGATGCTTAGTGCTGTGCAAGACTCTGATCTGAGGCTGATGACAAGCCATCGGCCTCAAGGTTTGTTTCCAATCTTGTAGCCACACCAGAGGGGTTGATATTCCAGTTCCATGACCAACTCTCCCTTAGATCCCTGAGCTCAAGGATATATTAGAAATGCCTGTGCTAAGTGATACTCCTTAGATACTGCTTTTCTACAGACCTTGTGGCCATGCTGTAAGATTCTCCCTTTGCTCGTGTGGAGGGGGGAAGATGAGGCAGGGAAGAAGCTTTTTTTGATGTTGAAACACTTTGTTTTTCAGGGAGGGGGGATAGCTATTTATTTATTTTTGATGGAGCCAGAACAAACCATTTGTTTGATGGATTAGGCAGTTTTAATATGTCAGGTTGCCTAGGGTACAAGCCAGGCAGGTTAGCTGAAGCAATTGTCTCTATACAAATGGAAAGAATAATGTCCTGAAAAGGAAGCATTAAGGGTTCTGCTCTCATCTGCAGACTATTCCACAATACTTACCCTTTAAATCCCAGTCGAGCCTCTTAAGGAGACCTGAGTTAGCAGTGAGAAGTAAAGGCTTTTGTGGCCTTTTAGCTGCAGACTAAATACTGCTTTAATAATGCAATGCTGCATTTTTTCCCCTCATAGGAATTATTTGATAAAAGCTGGTAGTTTTGGTGGGGTTTTTTGGTTGGTTTGGTTTGTTTTTTGTTTGGATTTTTTTTTTTTTTTGTGCTGTTGCAAATACCTCAAGCCTCTGTTATCATGACTTGTCAGGTGCAACCAATATGAGTGAAACCAGACCATTAACTCAGTGACTTGCAAAGGAGAATATTATGAGTCTAATCCTCTTTGGCCAGAAAGCTTGCACATTACTGGCAATGTCTGGCTCAGTTTAGGTTAGGGTGGCTCACGGGTACCCAAGGTACACGTCAGAGTGAGGAGAAGCACAGTCTGGACTGCCAGGGATGATGATGACTACCAGCTTCCCATGTGAGCCTCTGTACCCCAGGGAAAACGTGGGGTGCTTTGCCCTCCTCTGAAAGGATATGGTTGCAATTACTTTTGGGTGGTAAGCACATCCACGGCTCAGCAGTGTGGCTGACTCGTGCATGATTTGCCTCTATTGCTCTGCTTGTGAATATGGTAGAGCTCTTCCAATTTACAAGCAGCTACCCCTCCTGATTTATTTACCAACTCAGCCTTTAGAGAAGATTGATTTTTTTTTATACAGAACTAGGCAGTTTCTTCTTTTTTTTAACAATACAGGCCTGTGTAATCAAAGTTTGACTTGTTTGTTTTTTTTTTTTTTTTAAGAGTGAGCATTTCCCAAGTGCTCATGTCATTGATAGGGATTCAATTAAATTTGAGAAACTAAGAGGCACCAAGTGCTCATGCTGTGGTTGTCATGCCTGAGAGCTGCAATGCACCTGAAATGTAGTTTGCTTCCACAACTACCC
Source organism: Vidua chalybeata (assembly GCF_026979565.1). Lineage (NCBI taxonomy): Eukaryota > Metazoa > Chordata > Aves > Passeriformes > Viduidae > Vidua > Vidua chalybeata. Next base: position 77,837,250 of record NC_071532.1, on the reverse strand, counting down.
TCCAATTGGCCAGCAACTCCTGCAAAGCAACTCTGTGCCCCTCTGCAGTGATGAGAAACACACTGCTTCAGTTTCCATAACTTACAGCTTTGACTCCCCATAGTGACAGCACAGAACAGATACAGCAGTACACAGAGGGACACCCTGGAGCAGGGACACCCTGGAGCAGGCAGCAAGAGGAGTTTGCCCCAGAAGTGGTGGCCACTTGTGCCAAGGGTGCTCACCCTGTGACCCAAGGGCTGCTGCAGCACCACCACGCTGCCCTGCCTGGGATGTTGTGTTCCAGTGTGAAAAGGCATTTCCCAGGCCATGCCCAGAGCAAGGTGAGCCCATCAGCCACGTGGCTGGGAGCTGGACTTGCCTGCTCTGCCCATTCCTCTGGTGGGAACTTTGCCTGTGAAGGACACATGCAGTCCCTACAGTTTTGGTGCTTCATTGGGTTCTGAAACTCAAGTTTCCCTCAGAGATCCTGTTTGGAAGTGCAGAACACTTTTAGATTGTTCTGGTAATGAAAACCAAGACCCTGAAAGTCCCATTGCGTGCTTGGCACAGCAGGAAACAGGTTTGATGGAGCTGTTGAGTTGCCTGTGTGACAAATTCTGCTCCAGTTTCCAGCTCTGAAACCCAGGTCATGTAGTCAGAATATGATCTGGCAGGCATAGTATGCCCAAAAGAGAAAAAAAGTTTTTTAGCTGGATCAGTTCAGCTGGGTCTGACTCACTAGGCAGGCATGCAAGCACTTGTGTTGGCACTGTGGAGGTGGCAGCACAGAGAGAAGGAACAAACTGCCAGAGGGCATGGGGCCACAGAAAATGTACATCAGCCCATGTTCTCATGCCTTGCCATTGTTCACTTTTCTGGGAAAAACACTTTCCTATTTATTCCCACCTCCACACTGCTCTCTAGAAGGCAAGCGACATATTCCTTTTTGAGATTGCAGTCTACACTTTCCTGGTCAGCAGAAGGGTTTAGGCCTCAGCAGGGGCCAGCTGACACAGAAACTAAGATTAGATCTCAACTATTTAAAAACCTTGTGTAATCAGCAAGAAAGGGCAAAGAGCTAAAACATGAGCATAGAGCAGCACTGAATTTGAATACCACCCTGTCCTTTCTTACGACAGTAGCTTCATCATGTCTGCAACAATAAAACAAAGCATTTGCAGGGTCCAGTGTTATTTTGAATGAGTTTAAAAAGAAACAAAATTATGGACACTCACTTCAAATCAGGACTAAATATTTTGGATGAGAAAACCCAACAGTTCTCAGCTTATATATCTGTTTAGGAGGTAGCTGTTGCTCCCTGTATTTTCCTTTCTAGCACCAGATGCAACCACTTGCATTGGCATTGAGTGAGACAACTCATCCTTTAACTAAGCTAAAGCAGGGCCTCAGCTTTCCCAGGGGAAAATGAGAGAAATTGTTTACCTACATATATCACTTGCATGGAAAAGTATTTGGGATAAATGACTAATTTATTGGTGGACAATGTGGCCTTATTTGAGTCTTTGCTGTTAAGCCAGTCTTCCTGCAGTCTATCTGTTAAGAACAGTAGATGTGTAGTTTTTTATTGTATGCACACATCCACATTTCAATCAGCTTCAGGATCCTGAGTGAGGAACTCCAAAGGTGAAAGTAGAAGCTTTTCTTAAACACCAACTTGAGGTGTAAAGTCCAGCTTTCAAGAGAGGCACAATTCACACTCAGCACAGGCAGAAGCAGCCAGGTCCCTTTCCAAGTGCCTTGCCACAGGCACTAACCCTGGGGTACAACAATTTTCACTGGGCTCCCTGCCAAGGAGCCACACAGGGAGTAAAGCAGGAGTTTGAAAATGGAGCTTCCCTCCCCCTGTGACAGTGTCTGCCCAGCATGTCCCAAGTTGTAAGGGGCTGCAGCTCAGAAGGCTTTGCTCTTTTTTAATCAACTCCTAGGCTAGCTATGAAGCAGCAAATCCTCTCTCTTTGCCTCCTTGTCCAGATCAGCGTTTCGCATTCCCTGGGTGCCCTGAACATGCTGCAGCAGGCAGTTCAGCAACACCAGTGGCCACATGCAGAGAGATTGTCTCTCCTTCTGCCAGAGCTATCGGGTTTTGCAAGTGCTATAATAAGAATAAATAAAACCCCTCAAATAAATAGGAAAAGATAAGGAGGCAGATAGCTGTAATTTTCATGACTGATATTATTACTCAATTTAGACATTAACATTCTAGCTAAAGCTTTAAATCTTGGGTTTACTGAGCATGCCTATTACTAATTTTGCCTACTCAGACTGCATTGGTAGCAGGTAGGTGTATAATTTTGAAATTACTTTGAATTATATTGCAAGTTAAGCACTGCAGAGACAATGATTATTTTTTTTTTCCCCAGGCAGCTGATGAAAGGTCTTACAGGATTTATTACTATCCTCCTGAAGGTTTAGGAGGAGTGTTTACTGGATGGATCCATATCCTATTTAACTTCCCATATTCCTCTATTAAAATGATACCCTTAATCCTTGTTCTGTAAGTAAGAAATGACACACAGCAGATCCCCATCTCTGATTCATTACACTGCAAATTCTTAAATCCTTTCTCTTCAGAGATTCAACCAGAGAAGATTATTCTTCACCCCTCTTGACGTGGTTTCTGCTGTCAGCCAGGTCACAGCAACCACCTTTCTGGAGGGAACAGACAGCATGGGGAAGTCCCCAGAGACCCTCACAGCATTATGCACACAGCAGCTCCAGGAACAGCCTGGCACAAACAAGGACCAAGGAGTTTCCGGGTCCCTTTCCTTATCCCTCTCTTCAGCTAGATAGAAAGTGGAGTATCCCTGTTGTGCTGAGCCCTGGAAGGACTTACAGTGAGTTCCATGTGGAAAAAGAAGAAACGGCTCACGTAACAATGTTAGGACTTGATCCATCCAGATACAGCTTCAAATGGCAGGAGAGGCTTCCCTTTCATGGAAACAGTGGTTGTGACACGGCTTCCCATAATAACATGAATAAATATTATTAATATCATGAAAATAAAACAAAAAAAAATAGGTAGAGATGCTACTTTATTTTTTGGGGAAAGATTTTGAATGTGTGTGGCCTTTTTCACCATGCATACACAAATGTGAGAAGGAAAGAAAGCAGCATCAAAACAGCACCAGTGCAAGCAGTCAGGAAGAAACTCTGTCAGCATTAATGAGAGCAGATTCGTTCATGATGTTCTCCACCTCATCTGCACACATATGGATAAATACATTTCCTCACTCACATGACAAGTCCATTGAACTACTGCCAGACTTTATGATTCTGCATTGACCCACCAAAATTCAAAATAGATTTTCTTGGTGGTAAAAACCCCCAATGAATATAGAGGCTGTTATTTATTCTGTCCCATCTTTGTTTTAATGTCAGTGAAAATGCAAATACACTGGAGTATAAAATTGCACTTTCCAAAAGCACACTGATAGTTCAAAAACCTGGGGTAAGATATAATTTCTGCTCAAGTCAATAAAAATTCTGAAGGACTTTATTGAGACAGGATTCAATACCTTAAAATGCTTTAGCATTAAAGTGAGTGCTGCTCTACATACGAAAGATGATTTATTGGAAAGCAATATCAGGACACGTCATACCTCGTCATTAAGATTACCTTGGGCTCATTATCACTTTTTCTCATAACTGAACTTCAAAGATCATTATTAGATGGCTGCTCATATTAAAGGAGTTCTGTTAAAGGCAATTGTGCTTCATATTTTGTACTGCTATTTAAAGAAAATTCTTTATATTGATTACCTAAAAAGACCAATGGACAAAAGCAGAATGGAGAAAGACATATATTCTAAACTGTCAGATACACTCCCCACCCTATGCTTTCTTAAACACAGGAAAAATTATTTTTTGTCTTCTATTATAAGCTGTTCCCTCATATGATGATTTAATTTTATAAGCCAAAGCTTGATTTTCATTGAAGACAAAACATTTAAAAAATCCAACCCAATAAACCCAACAAACTGAAGATGTTTTATTGATGTGTGTGCATGATGATATTGTGACTCCTTAAAACAGCTGTCAGAGAAGCAGAAACAATAAGAGATGTTAAATGAAGGGCTGAAACAATAACAGCACATTTGCCCGCATGCTTCCTGAGCTGGTATAGTGCGGGAAAGCAGTTGCTTGGAGAGTTGTCATTATTTCCTCTTGTATTGTTCAGAACAGACTTATAAACACAGCCAGATGTTTCTGTCAAGAGGAGCTGTTGGTTTGTGGCAGCATAACCCTTGTTTTCCAAAGACCATGGAAATAGAGAGGGAATTTTCTCCTGGCTGCTTTGGAAGTCACAGCTTTTAGCAGAAATATTCAGATTTAATTTAAATATACTATGCAGTTAAAGATTAGATTAAGAGCTAATATTTTATTTCTAGTTGCTTCTGCTTTGCCAAGACTTTCTCAATTCACCACTGACCCAATTTTTAAAAGTAAAAATATTGTGACACAACCATGATCCCAAGCCTTGGCAGAGTGAGGTTCATGTTTGGACTTGATGATCCTAGAGGTCTTTTCCAACCTAAACGATTCCATGATTCTGTGACATGCTCAGTTAATCCCCTAAGGATGTTTTCAAACCACAGATGTGAAGAAGGAAAATTGCCCAAGTAACGTGAATCTGAGATTAAGTCATATGGAAAACTGATCCTCTGAAATAGGCAGGGACCTTTCTACAGCATTTAGTGGGCTTTTTCAACCCTTCCTTTCATATGTGGATGAGCAGCAGTGGGAGCACTTTAATGTGATTCATAGGCAGTGGCACGGCTGAGCCTGCTCTCTCTGCACTGCTTCAATGAATCCCTCCTGGGCCACTTCATCATCCACTCCCTACACCCATCAACTCTGTCCCCACTGGCACAGGCAAAAACTAGACTAACTCTTTGTTTGTCTCAAATCTTTGATTACATTTAAACCCCCAATAACTAATTTAGGTCATCACTGCTGCTGGCAGCACTATTTTAATTTGTATTCCTTTCTTCTGTTGTGTTTTGTTTTTCTGAAGTACACGGGTTTGTCTTAATGTGACATCTTTGAGCTAACATGCATCTGAGGAAGGCAAAAGGAATTTATTGCATTTTGGCTAATACTGAGGAAAGGGGAAATTGCCTACTTAATGAAACAGGAGATTCAGTTTGAACTGTCATTTCTCTTGTCTCCATAGTACTGGATACACAAATATAAAATATATGATCTACCTCCTCCTTCAAATATATCAACGTACAATTAAAACCCACAAAGCTTGACAACCTGTTGTCAAGTTGTTTAAGCAGTCGTTTCAGAATCTGACAGACAAACTTATAAACAAAACGTAGAGCACCAGATCGTGGGATGAGGCAGCATCATCACGTGGCTTCCTCAGTTACCTCAAAATGTGGAAAACAAAAAAGCAGAGGAATACTTTTTCTCCTTGAATAAATAACAGTTTAATTACATTATAGAAATAAAATATGATATGGTAGGAATACACTGGAAATCTTACAGAAATACTATTCTGCTACTGGTAAGTAAATGGTCAAAGCTACTTTTCATGACAATCTGAACAGTACTTGTGTACAAACTATTATACAGGTTGCTAATGAAAAATATTGCAACATTTGCAAGAATGTTACCAGCTCAAACAAACATCTAATGATACAATACTCTTCTAAGAGGAAGTAATAATGTTAGATTTACAGACAATAAAGAGTTATGTTCTCCACTTCGAAACACTGGAAATAAAAACCTCAGGTAATGTGATTTCTTTACCTCATATTATCACAAGGAAAAATTTTCCTTTCACTGTGAAAAAGCATCCCAAGAGACCCTGTAAACAGTTTATTCAAAGGTAGTATTTGAGATGTCACAGCAACTTCAACAATGTTCCTAGTCCACAATTACAGACTTTTTAGGCCACTGCTTGTACAGATGACTTTTTTTTTTTAATCACTTATTTACATACATTCAGCCCAAAACCAGCAGGTAGAACGCGCTATCTCACAACAGACACACTAAAATTTTCATCGAAAGGCCAGTGCAAGATGTGAATAGTGATTGCACAGCACTGAGGAGATTGTATCATACAAATATACAATTAGACTGTCAAGAATCTAACTCTGCACACGTGTGACATAGATGCTCCTCTCGGTAGATACGTGACACCTGGAGTTGGTACACAGACACGGAACTGCAACTAGAGGTGGTGGGTGGATGATGATGATGATGATGATGACAATGATGATGATGATTGTGTGGGTGGCTGTGGAACACAGTATCGTTTGGCTGTGCTATCACTAAGTGAAGGTAGCCAACTGCAAATTAGGAATACCTAAAGCTGAAGTACAGCTTATCTTGGAATGGCAGCAGATTTCTCTAATGGACGAATGGTTCTACTTACTGTGCAACATGTAAGGAAATTGTTGCCAACTCTTTAATAAATGGTTCTAAGTGAACCGATGCAGTTCCCAGAGCTTTAGAAAAACTCATTATGCAAATGAAGATACTGATGATAGACGATAACATTTCACAGGATGCTATTTCTTATTATATCAGTAAGCACCAAGTGAAGTGCCAAGACAGCCCCATTGTCCCATGATTTATCGTAAAATTTAGAACTTGAATGCACAACAAAATTCCACAAAGTTTGCATTTAATTCACAAGAAGACAGTTTCAAAAATGGCTCTTAAAATGCCCTTAACATTTCAAAATGGGCTTTCCCCCACTCCTCCAAGAGGACTGCTTTAGGATGGACTAGACCTAAACCTAAGAAAGATGTTTCAGGAGGACTTGACATCCTCTGGGAATCCTCTGCAATCTGGTTTTGGCTGACTGCAGTGGGCCCCTTGAGAGCGTGGTGCCCTGTCCCATCACACAGGTAAGCTGTAGGGGAGGTGGATGGAGGAGGAAAGTACCCCTGTCTCTTTCAGCTGTTGCTCAGCACCTCACCTGGTCCAATCTTATCTTTAAAACATGCCACCCCTCACCAAGCCTAAACTTGGAGCCATGTACACCCCCACAGAGCCACTGGCTGTAAGGAGCTGGGTGTTTGTTCAGCCAGCTGCTCTGGCCTGTGCTAAGGGAGCCAGAGTCCCGGAGCTGTTGCCCCCCTCTCTCCCTACTTAAGCACAAGGATGGGTGGCAGGGCAGTCTGGATTTGGCTCCACTTGCCCTGTGTCACAGAGAAAGTCACCCCTGCTTCACTGAGTGCCAGGCAGTTGAAGAACTAAGCTGCGTTTTCAGCTATTTTGGTAGAAATCAGACAGCAGGGTGAGGAAACAGTCTGAAAAATCATGGCAGCAGTGTAGAGGATCCCAGACCTAATGACTCAGAACAGAATCACAGAATATCCATGCTGCAAAGACTTCTCGTAGCATGTTCCTTGTGACAGTCCCAGGCTGCAAAAACTGTCCCACCATGGAACAGAGTCACTATTTTCCTTCAGTAACTTCTTCCTGGTAGTGTCAAACCTTGTCAGTGGTTTCAGAGAGACGTACCTCAATGCAAGCTATCAGATTTGAATACTCACAACCTTAAAACAAACTACAATTTACCCCTGGCTTTCTCAGTCTTCAGGAACACCATCGACAGCTGCATCATTTGTCAATGCGGGCTCATTCCATGCTCTCTACCTCTCATTTCCCTTTATTTTCAAGTGCAACTGAAAGGTTGCTTCCTTTAGCACATGGATACACACTTCAGCGTGGATCAAGATGTTCTTAATATGGTACTTTCACCAGTAATCAATTGGAAGAACTCAATTTTAGAAACAGAATTCGTGTGCAAAGCGTGCAACAAGAAATACAGTTACATTTGGTCAGTGTCCTATCTTAGCTATGCTACCATGACTCACACTGGTTAGAATACTTACACACACACACACACGCGCACACACACGTACACACACAGATATTTATTTATATACACGCTCACACAGTAAGAAAATGTCTAAGTCTGACAATATTTCCTCCTCTGAAAGACAAGAGTTTGGCATCTCAGGCTCTGAATCTGCTTAGACCTGGGATACAGGAATGTGACACACTTCAAGTATACATTGACTGCACAGTGATAACATCGCACATTGAGTCTGACACAGGCTGTCTTCAGTGGTCCAACACCAGCACATGGCTTAAAACCAGATGCCCATTAAAGGAGCCAAATATTTGCTTTTCAGTACTCATATTCAGGCAATGCCCAAGAGTAGGGCAGTAGTCTGTGCAACCAAAAATAATCCTTCTGCATAAACGCAGTGGTATTTAAAAGTCTGAACCAGTGCATTCCTTTCTCACATTCCTCCTCTATTCCTCTGTTGCTGTTAGTCTCATATGCATATGAAAGTAAAAGGTAGTAGGGAAATAATTTTAGTAGAAGAACACAAAGCCTCTCCTCTAAGTCCACAGAAGACCACTAAAAGTGTAAAATTTCCAAAATATCTCATAGGAATTCTTCAAATACAGTAAGTGTTTTCAATGGGGTTTACATATCACGTTTCACGTTATTTCCACGGAATTCTACCTTATCACTTTGTTTAATCAGACAAATATCAATAACACATAATAAAACAGCACACAATTCACGGGACACGACACATTTTACAAAACCTCTAAACTCAGCACTGCTGCTTTTGGAAAAATTCAGAAACTCCTATTACTTACAGACATGAAATACATTTCACATTGAAATGAACAGCATGATCACAAGGCTTTTTTTCTTACTTGATGGTATTGGTTTAGGACGCGTTATTTTTCAATTAGGTTTCACAATTCTTCTTCACACCCCCAAAGGAATGATTGCTAATCTGGTATTTTCTCCGTCCTCTTTCAGGAAACATTATTATTCAGTAATCACCTTTTGAGAAAAACTTGTGAAAATTTAGCTAGGATCCCTAATTGTAAAACCTGAAGAACTGCCTGATGGTAATGCTCTTAACACAATCATTGCTCAGTTTACAATGACAAACCAAAAAATATTACAGGAGGGTACAAACATGTTAAGCCATGGGTTTGGTTTTCTTTGTTGTTCATTTTTTAATTTTTTTTTTTTTTTAAACTTAAACTCCTTTTTTCACAACACTGAGAAGTCTCTGACTTACAACGCTTCAGCAGTTGTGTCTGTGGAGACAGACATGGTAACTTTGGCAATCTTAACTGTGCTCTTAATGCAGCTCTCGGCAGCCCTGTGCACGTTCCCCGCGTTGTTGGCGTGTTTGTGCTGGCAGTCAGACTCCATGCTGTTATCCAGGGGCTGCGCGGTCCCTTCGCAGGTGGGGAACATGCTGCGGAAGGCGTGTCGCAAGTCCTTGCTCCTCAGAGCGTAGATGATGGGATTCACTGTTGAATTCAGCAAACAGAGCATGCTACAGAAGGCAAAGATAGTCTTGATGAGCTTGTTCATTTTCCCAAAGACATCGTACACCATGATGGCGAGGAGAGGGCCCCAGCATATGATTAAAACCACTAGGATAAGGACCAAGGTTTTGGCTAACCTGATGTCCATACGAGTTTGATCAGGCCTAGTGATCTGTACCTTACCATCCTCCGTCGACTGAATGATTATGCTTTTCTGCGTGCCTCGCTGCAACATGCGAACAGCGTGGCTGTGTGCCTTCCACAGAATGTACATGTAGGCATAGACAATGAACAACAAGAGGACGCTGGTGACCCCGATCCAGAACATCAGGTATGTCTCATCGATGAGAGGGAATATGTCCGAACAAACAGAGTTGAGCTTTTTGCAGTTCCAGCCGAGCAGAGGAAGAACGGCTATTACGATAGCGATGGTCCACATCACACAAAATGCTACGACAGCCTTTGGTCGGGTAACAATCCTTTTATAAGCTAGCGGCCTGTGTATAGAGATGTACCGGTCTATTGCCGTGAGGAAAAGGCTACCTACAGAGGCGGTGAAGGAGGCTGTAACTCCACCCAGTTTGAACAAGAAGACGTTGGGGCTATCCTTCCGGTGGAAAACATGGAAATCCACAAAACTGTAGACAAAAATCACACTGCCCAGGAGGTCGGCCACAGCTAGGCTGCCGATGAAGTGGTAGGAGGGTCTACACCGGAGGCTTCGGGAGTGGAGGATAACGCACAAGACGAGAAGGTTCTCTAGGACTGTGAAGGTGCCCAGGGTGAGCGACAGCACGGCGATGGCCAGCTGCTGGCTGGGGTTCAGGATCATAAAACACTCCATATCCATAAAGTTCTCCCCACACTGTATATTCTCCTCATTATCCTTAAAAGTGGACAGGGACTTGTTGTAAAACTCTGTGATGTTGACCTGCTCTGAGGGAATAATGCTCAACAGGGAATCATCTCCTCCAGTCATTTTTTCTTGGAAAGGATCACCCCTGAAGGAAGAAAGAGGGAACTTCTGGGGGTAGTACCCCAGCTTGGATGCCATGTCGCCTTTCATGTCTTCGTACTGGATATCGTTGGAGCCCACGTAAAGGAGATCTGTCGTGATTGTTCGGAAAGTTGTATCTGCGAGGCCATCTAGAATTGACTTCATAACCCCAGTCTTGTTGGTTTCAGAGATACTTGGGGGATGGAAAAATGCATCAGAGGAAGTCCTATATGGGGAAAAGATCAGACTTCATTAACATAAACAGGGAGACAAACTCCTTGGACAACTTAGCTGAACTGTGTCAAACAAAATCAACCTTTCTCTGGTATTCAATGTAGGTCTAACATTGCCACTGTGGGAAATCAGGGTGGGTTGAGCACTTAGAGAGAAATCACCTGGATTTCACTAAAACTGAATTACACTAAGAAGTGATGTGAAAAACAGGGAATTGAGTGTTTCACAGGAAAGAAATTTTCATTTCTCATCAAAACCTTATGAGCTGCTCCACCAGAAAGACATTTTTCTCAGCTTCTGATTGCAAAGCACCTTGCAGACCAATATTCCTTGGGCTTGCTTCATTTAGATAATACCAAGTGCCACTGCAGGAGCAGCACTAAACTGAGTCACCAGCTTCTTTGAGAGTTTTGTAAAATTGACAACAGAGAGGCAACAGGGACAGAGCCATGCACTCCATACCACACAGTTCACCCAATATGCCTCTATATTCTTATTATCCTGCTATGGCAATCTGAGTTCTATTAACATCCTGAATTTGCTACTGCAAATTTATTGGCAAGGTATTTGATCAATAAATATATAGCTTAATTACACTCATATACAAAGATTACTCTATTCCTTCCTTCTCCTAAGCAAACTAAGGTACTGGCATGTTTGAGTAATATGAGTGAGGTGGGTTACCCAGCTGTTACCCAGCTCTGTCCACAGTTTCAGGCAAGGTGACCAGCTGTGCTACGTCAGTAAGAGAATCAGTGATCTGCTCTGTACACACCAGAAGCCTCAGTCAGGGCAGTTCAAGTTTGCCTGGATAAACACAGCACCAAGTTTAAGCAGTGGCCAAAATTCCAGGCAAAAGGAACCAGGAGCTACTGCTTCTTACGACAAGCATTGTAATGTAACTTGTACCCCTGGGGACACCCTCAAAAACATTGTCCCCTCCAAAACTGGGGGGACCCAGCAGAATGTCCCCAAGTAGCCAGCAGTCTCTGAGATCTGTCAAGTACAGCCTTTGCTCACAGATGGTGACTAGCTGTGGGGAACAACTCCTGGTCAGGGTTGCCTTGGGAGAGGACCCTCAGCACGTGAGCATGCATCAACATATAAGACAAGTCTTACAGCTCTTGTTATGCCATACTCCTTTATATTACTTTGCCAATAGAAAATGCCTTGAATATGGATTGAACATCTGCTTTAGGGCCCCCTTCCACCACCTCAATGGATAAGAGTGATCTGAATACAAATAAGAGCCAGAATCACTCATTTTGTGGGCTACAAATATTCTACATCTGCTATGGGACATCTCGATGATTAATCAGCAACAGGAGCAAACTAAGCTTCTTCTTGTTTTTAGTATGGAGGAAATTGCTGCACTCAAGAAATCCCAGATGCCAGTACATAGGCTTGTAATGACTTAACCTGTTCACTTTACACAACTGACAATAAATGGTCAGAAAGGTTACAAGAGTTTATCTGCCAAAATCAGAGTACTGATCACCTCAACTCCTAAAGAGAAGACATGCACAGTAGGTACCACTGTTCTCTTTTCCCATGAAAACTGTAGGAAAGAAGAAAAGAATGCCTCTCTACAACAATAGCAGTACTCAAAAATACATGAAATCATGAGCATTTCCAAAGAAGCAGACATCACTTGGCTGATGATATATTTATACTGCCCTTATAGCCTGTAAACACTCAAGACTTTTTCCATAGCTCTTTAAAGTTTTGCCTTTTATTAAGCAGGCCTGGACATTGAGTATTAAAGGGAATATATGAACTTAGACCTTCAGAAGACACTGCAACTCCAATGCTGCAAAAAAGTATGAGTACAAACAACCCTTACCGGGATAGTCACAACACACAAAATATACTGGCTGAGTCAGCTTTTGCAGACAGTTTGCTCAGCAAATAACAATTATTAGACAGACAGACAGTATTAAGGGATTTAATTTTGAGGGCGTGAGCAGTGAGGGAGGGAAATGTCACTGAAGCATACATTAAAAATGAACAGCAATCATCTAATATGGAAGGTACTTTTCTGTTTTATAGCTGTTCCGAGAGAATTTGCAGATGTTACATGCCGCAAGGATGACTCTGCTGATAAATCTGCTTCGGGCGAAGTCTGGCAACTTTAAGCTTGGTATTGTTAACACCATTTTACAACCAGGAGTGAAAAATTATGTGTTATTAATTTGAAAACTACCCAAAAATATTAAATAAAAAAGTAGTTCTGTAAATAGGTAAAGGTTGCTGTGGTATCCTCCGCTATTCAAGCTTATTTTTGACAGAAGAGAACCATTTTAATGAGGAAAGCCACAGCCCCATGTCGAGAAGATTATGTCTGAGGAAAGCTTCATAAATTGTATTCAACTGAGCACTTCTGCTAGACAGACAAACAAATTGTTATGAGGTAGCTGATCCCTGCTGGAGTCATGTCAAGTACAGACTTTGTCAGAATTAGGTGCCATGCAACCCCTACCTTTATTTGAAATACAAATGAAAGAACACGGATTCTTGTGTGCTCTTTTGAAGGTGGCAGTGAGTTATGTGACAATATCACTATGCATGCATATGCTATGCTAACATGGTTAATGGGATCAGGAGAGGCAAGTCTTACTTTGAATGCCAATGATTTTTTTTTCCTCTGTATTTTTACATTGAGATTATTACAGTAATTTTCACCTTATTGTCTCTGCAAAGAGAGTTTTCTTTGAGAGTACTTGGGAGTTCATTAGTAGTGTAGTTTAGGCTTTGGGGGATGCTGCTAACATTCATTTCGGTTTTGTCTGCTGCTGGGAATATTCTAATTGGAAATTTCTAGCAGTATGTGTGCATGCACCTATTCAAGCTGCAGTTGATTTTTATTAAAGTTGCAGTAAAACAACCATTTGCCTGATCTGGAATTACACTTTACAGGAAATTCATTTGTTTTAATTTAGATACTAGCTTATCCCAGTATAAGCTCACTACTAAAATGCACTGAAGAGCTCAGCAAGATTTTCCATAGCTGTCTGGTGAAAACAAGACTGGGTCTTTGGCACTGCAGATACCAGGTCACAGGTGCTGCACAATTTGACATAGAAAGAAAAGATAGTGACAGAAGCAATGCCAGTGCCACACACATTTTGGCTCTGAGCATTTCTGTACAAATCTGGAGTGGTGAGCAGGCAGCACCAGGAAAACACACATCCCACACCATGCAGCCACCCTGCTCTTTGCAGCTGGCTCCAACACAATCCAAACTTAACCTGCCCAAGAGCCATGACCATGTCCACATGAAATACTCCAGGAGCCCCTCTGGCTTCTCAGAGCTTCCACAGGGAAGAAGTGTCCTCCACACAGGTTCATCCTCTCTCCCTGGGGCTGGAGTGACAGCTGTGTGCTGCAGAAAGCTCCCCTCATAGGCAGCGTGGCAGTAAGGGAGAGCCTCCCTGCTCTGCCATGAACTCTCCTGCCCTGCCAGAATACACTCTTCCAACTTCTTTGAGTTTTCAAAGCTCTCAGCTCAACTACCTCATTCATTTTTAAAACACCTTTTAAAAGACTGAAACATTGATTAAATGTGAAGGAGAGGCTGCACCGATAGTGACACTCAAAATTTTTCGTGTATTTCCACAACTGCATGCAGCAATTCACAGCAAGTACTGAATTATGATTGTGGATAAGAATTAAAAAACAGAAAAGAACTTCAAGGATCTTTTATCTTGAAGACCAGACCAGACCAGTCACAGCTGAGCACCATTTTAGACCTTTCTCCCATCATCTGGCAGCTGCTGATGGGCAGCTGCGAGACCAGCTGTGCGAAGTGACTGCCACTAGATGGAGTGGCTTTGACAAACTCCCGGCTTAGCTGTCTGCAGCCACACACGTTCAACTTCCTTCGGCCCTTTTCCCCACCTGCTTTACCAGGGATCAAACACATGAGCTGATAAACATCACCTGAAGGTTGAAGACACAACTTTGTAAGGCTCTGCCTTCAAAGTGAAAGAATCAGTGAAGAGTTGAGGGGGCAAGCCTTACTAGTGCCCTCCACTGTGTGGTTACAGATAGGCTCAAAAAATGCTTGGATATCAGAATGTAAATACACTTCAGGCAAAATAAAAAATATATAGTACTTAAGAGGCTGGTGACTCATCATCAAGGACAACAGGGAGAATTATACCTCCTCTGGACTTCTTGTTGGTCCACAAGACCAGTTCACTTGGGGAACAAGAATATGACTTCATTAAAATGCTATTACCTATCTTCTCCTGCTGTTCTGAGGTAGAAGGAGAACTGGAAAGTTTTTACTCATTGCCTACAAAAAGAGCTGAGTTTGTTACAATTTTCAAAACAGGATGATTGATAAAGCAATTTTAATAGCCTGAATAGAAAGAGTGAGTATTTATGCTCTTCCTTGGAAGTAATTATGAGCAATACAATGATGATACTGATAGCTGCAAAAATGTTGACATTGCAAGAAAAGGAATCAAAACAAGAAAGGGAAATCCACAATCAAACCTTTTTGGCTTACATTTCAGAAAATATTTTGATCTCTCTGTCTATATGTTTCTTCTATGATAATCATACTTAATTAAGAACAGGCTAAAGGACAAGTAGGAAAAATACAAACAATTTCTGAATGCATAAAAATATACAAATGCACTCTCCTTCTTTATACCTTATAAGGTTCTAAGTCATTCAGAGAAGAGCATTATCTTCTGATAAGTTTGCATAGTGCCCAATAACTGGGACTCCTCCCAAACTGGGTCCATAAAGTACTACCACAGGAGAAACAGCAGTAATTTACACTCAAATGCAGTCAGCTGTAAAACTGTGAGAGAAATGAGATCTACCACGGTAACTGTTGCCCTCTAGAATTAGAACTGTCCTATAAAATGAAAATTTATATAGCTAATAATTACCTTATCCCATATGGTGATGGACAATACAGCTTCGAGGACAGAACAAGGTTTCCAAGCCTTGGAGAAAGAAATGTGCAGACTGAGAAATGGCACTCTCAGTAACACCAGTAAGGAAAAAACACATGTTGAGAAGAATGCGAAGGCAATGTTACCACTATCCTATTTACTGGTTTACTACTCCATCTCCAAAACTGTGCTACTCCTAGGCTAAAAATGGCAAATATGCTGTCAGTCCTAATTCAGGCAAACTTGCATTCATTTCAGTCAGAATTTTCTCTGTGTGAGGGATCAGGAAGGAGAGCACAGACGCTAGGAAAGGAGCAAATTAGGGATGTTATCTTCTAGATACAGCAAGGCACTATCAGCTATGGGGTAAACTAGGGCATGCAAGTAATGAACCCAATTTTGTTCTTATGTAACATGATCATATCTTTGGCAAGTTGAACCTTAATTAGCAAGAAGGCACAGCTACATGGTTATTTGTGTTAATTAACATACCGTTTGCACACTAGCAGGATAAGGGCTGGGCTGTTCCAATTTGTGGGCAAATAGCTCCTATGTGACACCCCCCAGCATCCAGCAGCTGACAACCTGAACAAAAACAAAACAAGAGGGAAAACAGGGCGTTAAGTAGTGATGGACAATATTTTTAAAAGAAATAGTATTATTTCCTCCCTCCAAAGTTGGCAAGATGTGTGTGCCAGTTTTAGCACAGGTGATTTGCAGGTACAGAGAAAAGGAGGCTGCACCTTACGTCCCAAACAGCCAGAGCATATACATGTGTCTAAGATCATAGAGGTTTGAAAGCAAGTCCTGTTCCTTCTGATGCAAGGGAAGGACCAAAACCTTGCTCTTTGTGAGCCAGGTGAGCATGCTGGCAACCTCTACATTCTGCTGCCCATCTCTGAACTGCTCGACTTGTTCCATGTTGGACTGAGAGCAAAACACACAGAAAAAAAGACACCAACTGATATTCCAAGATGCAGGGTACATGCCTGATGAGAGGCATGGCTTGAAGCCCTTCCTCTGAATTAACCAAACCAAGGATGTACCTCCTGCATCCCACAGAGATGCAGAGGAGGAAGAGCGGGGGCAGCTGCCCTGTCTGCCTGTGAAAAATCTCTAGAACTCCTGAGGTCACCCAAAATTCCTCAGCTTGTAAAACACAACCCCTTATACAACACGTTTCCTACCAAGTTGTAGACAAGATGAAGTACTGAAGTCACAAACCAGCCAAGGGGACCACCAGGGTCACATTAACAGGAAACTAGAGCTGCCTGCTCTGCCCAGCTTTTGGGAGAAGGGATGGAAGGCAGAGGTGGCTATTGTAAAACTGCAGATTTAAAGATCTTCCACAGTTTACTTCATATTGTCTTAATTTCATCTAAAGATAGAATTTTGAAAGGGGATGAGGAGTCTTGCTGAAGTATGAAAGACTCAGATGAAAAGAAACAGTGAAGCAATCGTGACCTGGTTACTTGCTTAAAATCAGCTCCAGTTTAGGGACTAAATTTCCAATGAAGGGCGTTCTGTTCTTCTTTTCCAATAAAGCAGAATGAACAGGTAACATGAAAAGTTTGATACAATGCTGTGGTACTTACATTTTAAAGAAAATTGAAGAGAACTGAGTGGAAGCTGGTTAATTTTGAACTCTCAAAGTATTTCACAAAAGAGTTCATCTCAGATTTTAAAATTCCAACAGAAATCCCGTCATTTCCAGCCTCTTCTCTAGCCATTCTCTAATGCCAAAAGGTGCAGGCATTTATTGCTGAGCAGAATTGACATAAATGTTAAATGGAGACAGGGAAGCCCAGCCAGGTGCAAAAGAGATAGGGGCTGAACACTCAATCTCCTGGAAGTACCTAGAAGAAATGGCAGCTTAGTACACAACGTGTAGTTTAAGGGAGAAAAGTCATTTGAAACAACAGAGCAGGACATAAAAGACCAGACTCCATTGGATGCTAAATGCTAAAGGCCTCCAGAAGAATGTAATGTCTAGAGGATCAAACTGGAGGAAAACCACATTTATTAGGAAGAAAAGAGAGAGAGAGGGAGAGAACCACTCCTAGAAAATAGTTTCCATGCAATGGCCAGAACAGAACACAGAAGGTCACAAATTTGTTGCAGCAGAAGATATTAGTGAACTTTATTAAAAGAGTGAGGTTTAGAGACAGAAAGATAGCAAAAACATCAGGCTCCAGGGAGAATTCTCGTAACTGCACAGAGTATATGTCTGCCTTCTCATCCCCCCTCAACAAACCTGCTCTAACAAGTTTAGATGCCGAGTGCAATAGTAATGTGGGTTAAGTTATTGGTGTGGTAAGGATTGCTAGGAGAGAGGAAGGATAACTACTGTCCTTATACTGGGAATAAGACATCTCCAAGCGAGCAAAGTGGAGAAAGGTAAGAAAGGAAGACCCAAGTGGAAGTTCCTCAGTGAGGCAGAGATACAGATTTTAGAGAAAGAGAAGAATTGCCTCTGTGATAGGCTGGAGGAAAGCAGATCAGGTGGAGAAGAAAATTCACGAGAGAAAGCCTCCCTCCTCTTCTGAGCTGTGTGAACTTCAGAGACACCTCCATAAGCTGAAAGATAAAGCTAGTGGGATTTTTCAGATTTCACCATAAAGAAAGAACAGATCCACTGCTCGCTCTGCAGGCAATGACTTGCTCTTTTGAAAGTCCATTTCTGATCTGTATTCAAATGACAAAGAAAGATGCAGAGGGCTCTGAGAAGCCATCCTTGGTAAGGTCAGAGAAAAGGAGAGCACTGTACACACTGACAGTTGCGACCAGGCTGGGGACACTCAGGAGTTGTTAGCTGAGCAAATTTGGCCAGGGACATTAACAAAAATCAAACTGCTTAAGGAAAATGACATACAGAATACAGACTTCAAAGGTGGAAAGGAAGAGAGTGCTCAAATGGAGCCACTGAGTGACCCATACAGTGGACAAACACACCAGAGGTTCACAGGCAATGACAAAAAGTTAGTGCACAGAAGTCCAGCAACACATTGCAAAGCAACATCCCTTCTACCTCAGTCTTCAAGAGTCTGCCTCTCCTGAAGACTTTTTTTAGGCCATCAAGTATTGGCAATGCTCAGAAGCTAGGACAAAAAGGCTTTTGGCAACCGTGATGTCCCATGCCACCAGCATTAGCAAAGGAAAAAAATAAGCACTCCCAATTAAAAAATGAAAACCATTTTTTCATTTCTGGAGCTGTCTGGCCTTTCCTAAGATTTAAATAAGCTCAGATAACTGTCTTCATAGTTACATTCACAATATAATGATATTCAAATATACTGCCTTCACACACACAAATAACTTGTGAAATTATTTGCCAGCATATTAAGCCACTACACCAGATTGCTTGGCAATGGTGTATGTCTTTGAAATATGCAGATGCTTTTCTTTTTTTAAAAAAAGGAGAGAGGAAGGGAAGAGGAGAAGTGAAAAAGAATTACAGTAGAATTTGATATCTAAGTAGCAGAACAACAAATTGTGGAGAGACTCCAACCAATATTACATCAGACTTGGAAAAATAGCTAAAATATACTGAGGGATGAATTATGACTTTATATATATAGGTATACTTTTATGCATAAACTTAAAAATAGATATAAACAAAAAAAAACCACATGCCTAGAGGAAAAACTGAAGTCTCACAAACCCTGCAGTATGTTATCCATAAACCCAAATTTCAAGTGCTAGAGTACATGCAGACAAGTGTAGGTACAAAAAATATAGGCAAGATGATTGCTGAACATCCTTCTGAATCCCCTTATACACAGCCTTTTTGGCTAAAAGCAAGAATCTAAAAATAATATATCTGTCACTTAGATCCTGCAAAAGTTATTTTGCATGTATATATACATATGACACGCAATATTCCAGGCATGTACATAGTCTGGACTTCAGTGCTGCATTCCTTAAAACAGAGGTACAACTAACTAAGAGCAGTGATTTCTGAGAGCATGTTTCACATACTCAGGAGAACAGGAAGGTGGAAGCCCCTCAAGATCCTAAACATAAACTTTGAAATGTTTCCTAAAATGCAGAAAGATGGAAACTTCAGCGAGGGCTGAAAGGGAATTGACAGTACAGACCTGCTCCTGCTCAGTAGTTTGTAGTGAGTAAACACATCTTTCTTAAGAATACATAATTGACAAAAAAGAGGTTAATACAGGATGAGGCACTATTTGATGCCATCTAGCCTCAATCTACACAAACAATACATCTGGATTGTATAAAACATCCACTTTCACCAACAGTCCAGCCAAGGTATAAGAAGTGAACATCATACTAACCTTCACCTAACAAAATACCTATTTTGTCTGTAATTTGGATGTGGCCAAATCACCAAGAAAGGATGTTCCTACTGAAGAGAGGCAGAACCGAGCTTGGGGTGTGCATCACTGTAATACCCCTGCATGAGGCACAAATGACAGAATAAAATGTGCTCCGACCTTATGTTGCAAACCCAATCATTTTTCACGGGCAACAATGGCACCTTCGGGAAAAAGGGGGAAAAAAAAGTTCTTTCTAACGAGAAATTGATTTATAAGTCTTTATAGCCATTTCAAAAGGACAGGTCATAGCTGGTTTCAGCAGTCATTAACAAAGCCACACACTTTCAAATGGTGTGAGTTTTGTGGGGGTATCCTTATCCCACCAACAGCGATGGGATGTGCACTTTTGGCAGCAGTACAGTGTCAGTCTAGAAATGGAGACATACAGAGCAGTACTGAGAAGACAGGTTGTCACATTTTTAACTTTGCATTAATAACAAATGCTCTTGCTGCCTATTCTGGCACATTTGCAAGCTTGCTTTTAGGTACAAGGGACTTGCATGCATTTCCACTGTAGATAAGAAAACAAGAGCAGCCTTGTTATGATTAAAAGGGTCTATTTCCCTCTGCCTTCTGTCTTGTGTGTCCATCTGCATAGCTGCTTTGAACTTGGCCAAATCCCAATGTTAGGGTCGCCCACAGTACAAATTTTAAATCATCGGCAGACTGTGAATTTGCTGCTAGAAAAGAGAAAAATCTCCAAATTCTCACCTAAATGGTCGATGAGTGGTTTTGTTGAACATTCATCATGTTACATAGCCTAAACTATTTTGGAAATTGCAGCAAAAAAATAATTTACTGTTCCATGAGGACTGTCACATAAAGACAAAGTAGACATCTGGAAAGAAATTAAGAACAATCACCATTGAGAAAAATGAATTCTGCAGACGCCTAGGTAGGTGACTATATGACTAGAGAGGTCAGAAAGTTTGCATTTGAAAAGTTACAGTAATTTCTCTTTAAACTGTGCAGAATTAGAGAAACTAGGTGAGCGGAAGACAGTGCATGAGACCTGCAGAATCAAGAATGGTAATGCGTTCATAAAAATCTTGGGCAATCCTAAATTAATATATGAGTTTGGATTCTTAGTCTCCTCACCTACCTCAATAGAAAAGAAAACCATGTTAGCTCTCCCTCTCTAGTGCGTAGCATTTTCAGCACCAAAATTCCCAGTGGGATGCAAGCACTTTGAGATGGCCACATTAAAGGCTGAAAGTCAAAAATGGCTTCAAAAAGAAAAGAAAAAAATAAGTTATTTCTTTCTAAACTTCTGCTGCCCAATCACAAACTTGTAATAGGGGAAGTTAAAGAAAGGTTTGCATTGGCTAAGACCTGTCAGTCCTTCTACAGTGCATGAAAGCCTTTAACGGGGTCCTTTATGCAACTGAGCTCACATCATTCATCAAAGAACAGCCAGGATCAAAGGCATCCACCGGCTCATCCTCGCAATACTACAACCTGCTTCCACCTTCACCTCGAGTTTTATAGGTATTTTGATTCCATCCCTGTGAGTATAGGTATCACAGAATGGTCAATCAGCTAAATTCTCAGCAAATAAGTCAATTTCTTCACCTAGCCAACTTTTTTTTTTTTCCCCTTCTGGCAATAGGTGCCTGCTGGCTCAGTAAAACAATTAGTGTTTTTATGAATTCTGCTTTAAAATGGTTTTATTCAAATGGTTCTGCCTCTTACTCCAAAGACCAACAGATAATAAAGCAAAGCTGTTACTCGTTGCTACAAAACTAATTTTAACCTCAAGCAAATCAGGAATTACACATTCATCTTCAGAACTGTTAAAAGATGTTACGTTCATTTCTTTTATGACTGATTTAATAAACTCTGCCTGCATAATAAATATTCCTACTATAGTCACAGGGCTTTTTTCTGTTCTTGAGAAGGAAAAACCCATGCTGGTGGTTGGTATGAGGTGTAATACAAAAATAATTAAGCACAGTCAAGTAATTTTTGCAATGCTGTACATTTTGTTATTAAACACCATATTCAGTATCGTTCTGATTCTTCGCCTTAACAGCAATGCCACCCCCAGCAGAGAATGCCATATTCCTTTAAGAAAGGGTGAACAATAACAATGAAAACAACACGATGCATCCAAGAAAAAAGGGGGAAAATTACTACACCTTTAGCAGGTTCAAAAAGCTACACTGTTTTTGTTTTTGTTTTGTTTTTTTTAACCTTAGTAGATATTCAAGGAGAATTTTGCTATCTGGATCTACGTTATATATGTCCCTTTATCTTCTGAAAAAAAAACAAAAACATGTGCCAAAACTCTTAATGTTTTAATTTGCTGCCATACAGAAAATAACAGCGATGACAATTTTCGAGAAAGAAGGAAAACTACGGATTTCATCTTCTGACACCATTTTACTTAATCAAACTGCAATCACAGTAATGAGCTCTCTCCTACCAAAGGCTTGGTACATACCTCATCCAGGGGTATTCTCAGTGGAGATTTGCCGACGTCTTTGAGACAAAAAAGATGCCCATTTGAAATAAGCCCTTCTGGTTACTCAAAATTATTTCTCAACAGATGAAGATTTCACATGACAAACACTGCGTGAAGTTTAAAAGGCTCACTCTTGTTCAGCTCTTTCCCCCCCCAGACTTCCAAATCTCAGACAAAAACAAACCCTACTGATATTCTGAGGATGCTGGACGACTAAGTGACATTTTTTAACAGAACATCATTGCGCGCAAAATTGAGAGCCGCCTTTTATTTCCGTTACAGCCTCAAAGACAGAGTTTTGAGAGGAAAAGTGCACAGGAAAGCCGGGCTGAATGCCACCCGCTGTAAATCACCAGTGGGTCAGGACGAGAGGAAAAACCTCCGATGTCAGATAAGGTCCTGTGGGAGCCCGGGAGGCTACCGGCTCCGCGCACAGAAGAACAAACGCGTGTTAACCATAAGGCCACCAGCCGCCCGCACCCCCGCCCGCTGCCGGGCTCCCCTCGGCCGCCGGGTCCCCGCTCCTCCGGCCGGGCTGGCGAAACCGAACTGCGCTCCCCGGACCACCGGCTTTTCCCGGGTGGCCCCCGGGCTACCTCCAACTGGCCCCAGCCGCCCGAGGCGGCGGCGCGGGGCCGTGCCCGGGGCAGAGGCGAGACCCGCGCGGTCCCCGGCCCCGCCGCAGCGTGGGTCGCGATCGCCGCGGGACGCGGCGGCGGATCGCGGAGAGGGATGCTCCGCAGGCAGCCGCCTCCCCTCCGCCCGTTCCGCCGTCGGGGCAGGCGGTGTCATTCCCCGAAAACCCCCCTCCCACCCACGCCGCCAACAAACTTTGAGGGGGACGACGGGTCCCTAGCCCCCGACCGGGGGGCACCCGCCGCCCTCCCCTGCCCCCTCCCCGCCCGCGCCGTCCTTACCCTCCGCACGGCACCAGCCGCGTTCCCCGCCTGCTCCGGCCGCGCCGACCCCCGGCAGGGAGCGGGAGCGCCGCCCCACCCGGGCACCCCAGCACTGGGGAGCGCCGAGGAGGCGGTGCCGCTGAGGGGAAGGAGGAGGTG
Organism: Vidua chalybeata; assembly: GCF_026979565.1. Lineage (NCBI taxonomy): Eukaryota > Metazoa > Chordata > Aves > Passeriformes > Viduidae > Vidua > Vidua chalybeata. The sequence goes on along the minus strand of NC_071532.1, from coordinate 77,813,911 downwards.
GGAGACTTCTCCCCGCGGCTGCCTCCCCTTCTTCGCTTCCCTCCCCTCGGCGCCTCCTCTCCGACCACCGCCGCCCTCGTTCGCCCGGCTCAGGCGGCACGGCGGGCTCCGCCGCCCCGCCGCCGCCGCCGCTCCATGTGCCGCCCGCCCGCCCCCTCCTCCGCCGCCTCCGCCCGCCGCCGCCTCGGCGCGGGGAGGCAGCGCAGGAGCCGCCGGGCGCCCGGCGTGGCTCCGGCACACGCCGCCGCTGCGTCCCCCCCGCCTTCCGCCCCGCTCCGGTCCCATTTATGAAGCCCGGCGCCCATCACGTGTCAGTGTGTGCCTTTTGTCCCGGCCCTGGCAGCACCGGGGCGGACAGGCGGCGCTGGCCAAACTTCGCCCCGGGGGAGGGACATGGGAACACCGGGGAGCGCCGCAGGGGCGGGCGGCGGAGAGCGGGTCCGCATCGGGCCGTGCCCCACCCCGCGCCCCGCCGGCCGTGGGCGCTGCCCGGCCGTGAGCCCCGTCGTGCCGGCGCTCCGCCGCCGCGCCCCCCGGCCGGGCGCGGGGGAGCGGGGCCGGGAGAGGCGGCGCGCCGGCCCCCAGCCAATGTGGAAGGCAGCGCCTCCTCCGGCCCGGGGGGGCGGACGGCGCATCCCCGCCGCGGGGACCCGGCCCGGCCCCGCCACCCGCCCGCACCGCGTGGGGACAGCGGGGACCGGCTCCGCTCTCGCCCCGGGGCCGCGGGGTGCGCGCACCCAGGGGGCTGCGGGAGGTTGGCGGCTGTGGCTGCCCTCGTGGGGCGTCCTTTCCCCGTCCCAGTATTTCCTGTGGAATACCAGCGTTTTGACATACTTTATTTCCCTTTTTCTCAGTACCCTAGTCCCGCCTTCGGTGTTTTCGAGCTTACACGACAACCGTCATGGCAGCCCTCAGAAGTGATGGGGATTCCCTCATCTCTGAGGGGCGAAATGGCTCCAAAAGTGGGCAGGCAATGGGCATAACTGGAAAGCTGAGCTTTATTCAGCAGCCAGTTCCTAAACACTGTAATATCTAGCTGGCTTTGATCGTGTATTTCTGCCTCTGCAGTGTCATACATATGTATTTGTCTTCACACGAATTAATACTGAAACGTAATAAATATTTATAATTTGACATAGTGTCTAAAGACATTAACTGGTCCATCAACCATTTACCTGAACTGGTACATCCATGCACGGAGGATAAATATGCGATTCTCCTTGTTTATCAGGTTAAAAAAACACTCAGCTCTTCACAAGTGATGATTAAAGGTCTCAGGTGGCTGTATTTTAGGGGTGTCCAACTCAAGATGTGCCTGCCATCTTGCAGTGGGTCTTCCTCCTGAAGGTTTCTCAAGCTGGGCCCCCAAGATCTGAGGCAACCAAAATCTCCAGGCTCCATCCACCACAGTGCATCTGCCGAGGAGCACAGCCTCATTCTCACAATCCAGTGTTTTCCCTGCATCAAGTCCCAGAGCGAGTCTGCAAGATCATAATTACTGACTATAATTTTTCAGCCGCTGTCTCTTTCTGATGGTAATCGTTAAATTAACAAGAAAGGAGATAATTTCAAATGGCAGTCCCTGTGAGAAAAGTGGAAGGGGAAAAAAAAGGCCAACTCATTTGTGCCCAGCTTGAGTTTCTGGTATTAGTCGGTCTGTTTGGTCATTCGGAAGTGGTGGAAAGTAAAAAGAACTTTATTTAGGACTCTGTTAAATCAGATCAGATTTCTCTTTAGCTGTGCATTTCAGAAAGTACTCATTTCTCAGAGGACTAAGACTTTTTCTTTAATTCATTGAAAATGTTGAGTACTTTTGCTTTCAATGTGAACCCACCGAGTTAAACTTCTCTTCCATGTTTATGGAGGGACACATCCCCTTTGCAAGTCACATCAAGTGGACATTACCAGACCAAAATCAGCCTGCTGAGGGAATTTAAGGGCATGTGTCACTGTTCATCCTACCTCCACATTCTTGGCTTGCTAAAGATTCCCATCCTGAACTGAACATTACTCCAGTCTTGAGATAATCCTTCTTTCAATCACTTCTCAACTTGGATGGTAGAGAAGGACATTGCAGGGTTGAACATGTAGCCATGGCCACATACTGAGGGTTTTCCCCCCTTACAGTCCTGCACAGTTGCTACTGCCTGTTCAGCCTACAAGTTCAACAGGAGACAAGATGCATGGGTAGCCAGAAGTTATTCAAGCAGCAAGTTCTCAACCTTCATAACCATGGGGCACCCTGGGACCCCTAAAGTCTTGTACATCCCAGTCCCTCCAGAATCCTGCTTGCAATTTAGCAATTTTGCAAAGGAAATGTTGTTGCAATTCCTGTGACATTTGTTCCCAGTGGAGCTGGTTTGCAAACCTTTGAAAAAATGGCTTTCCACTGGAAAATGCAACCTTGTCAAAACTTAAATGCTTTGCAAACTTGTGTTGGTTGCACTGAAAATGTCATTTAAAAAAGAGTAAGTGGTAGAGGGATGTTCCAATAGTGTGGGAATGTCTCGTTGTGACATTTCCAAGCTAAACCTTTCAATTTCTTGCTTCAAAATGAGTTTTGGTTTCAAAATATTTCCTTTTATATTATATATTGCAAAATAATACAACAATTTGGAAAGCTTATTACCATCAACCAATCACTTCTTACCGTCAACCTGAAATTAATGTTCTCCACAGCTTTCTCGAGGTAAGAATTCTGGTTTGGAGCAAAATTTTAAACTGCAAACACCTAGTGAAACTAGAGTGTGTGATTTTTGCTGGACTCTCAACCACATGATGGAATTCTAGAACCCAGCTGCCTTTTAAAGTGCATGACTGACCACCCCAGGTACTATTTTCTCCTGATTTGGGCTGTCATAAAGTCGATTCTCTTCCTAGTAGCTGATACACTGCTGTGTTTTGGATTTAGTATGAGAATTGTGTTGCTAGCACACTGATGTTTTCGTTGTTTCAATGCAGTGTTTACACTAAGTCAAGGAATTTTTGGCTTCTCACCTGTGTGCAGACTGGGGGCAAAAGAAGCAGGGAGGACATGGAGCCAGGACAGCTGACCTGAACTGGCCAAAGGGATATTCCATGCTGTCTGATGTCATGCTCATTTTGTAAACTGGGGAGAAAGCTGCCTGGGGGTTACTGCTCAGAGATTGGCTGGGCTTCAGTCAGCAGGTGGTCAGCAATTGCATTGTGTATCACTGGTTTTGTGTACTCCAGTTGCATTGTTATTATTACTGCTGTTATTATTATGCATCACTTGTTTTGTAAATCCATTTTTCCCCTTTCATTTTCTGTCCTATTAAACTGTGTGCATCTCAACCCATGAATTTTGCTTCCCCCCCCCCCCCCCAACTCTCTTCCCCATACCTCTGGGGGCAGGGAGTAAGTGAGCAGCTGTGTGGTGCTTAGTTGCTGGCTGGGGTTAAACCACGACATATTGCAACTGGGATTTCCTTCAGTTCTTATTTCAGGAAGAAGAGGCAAGGGGGTAACAGATGAGATAATCCAGTTGATCCTATGCTCTTTGTAAATCACAAATTCTTGCCTTCTCAGTCAGATTTTTTTTTCCCAAATACTTTGATTTTATATTTTTATGAAAAATTAACTTTGCCACTTCAGGAATATTGTCATTCATCCTTTAAGCTTTTTATTTATCTATTTAGGTTGATCAGAGGTGCATTATGAGACCCTGATGATTTACTTTGAAAAAATCTGTACAACAATCAGGTTAGATGCTTTGGTTATCTCAGAAAGATCACTTGCTTCCTAGTTTTGTACACCCTGCAGCACCATAACTACTTTCAGGATTTCTCCATCATTTCTTGTCAAGAGTGTTTCCTCCTGCTGCCTCATATAAACTCAGAGGTCTTGCTCATTTTTCTCTTCTCATCCATAGCTAGAGCCAACCATCAAACAAGACATAAATGATGCACTTGGAAGTGTGCTCATGGAGGAAGCCAGTACAGTGGTTTTTAACACTTATCTGGTGTCCTGCCCACAGGCAGATTGATTTTCACAAGGTTTATGTGGCAGTTTCTTAAATCATTTTCAAACAGAGAGTCCAGTTCTTAATTTAGAAGGCTGTCTGCTTGTCCTAAAGGCTCATCTTTATTTATCAATTTTAGGGGACTTTTCTGCTATGGTAGCAATGAACACTATGGGTGCACAATATCCTTTCCACCACTTCTCAGGCATATTCCCAGTCTTTGGAAAAGGTCAAGGAGGGTCTTCACCATAAGTACAATTCTGCCCCTGCACACCTTGAGGACCACAACAGAAATTCTTTTGGACAAGGAGAGTGAAAGATTGAAAAACAAGACCTTAAACCTTGGCCATTTCCTGTGGTAGCCTTCTGTCCTCACAGAGCCTGAGGAACCAACAAGTTCAGGTGCTGCAGCACAAACAAGTACTACTAAAGCAACGTGATTTTTCAGCCTTTCTTCATTTTCTCTGCAAGGTGTTAAACAAGCAAAGTCAGTTTGGGACCCACCAAGTCCTGGTTCTCCTCCTTACTTGTTATGTGATGTTAGCCCCTTTTTTTCCATGCTGTTGAGCACCCGCAGTTTTTACTGAGTTCAGGAAGAGGAGCACGAGCTCAGCCCCTCGGGACGTAGTGCTGTTTGTCTTTCTGCACAGTTGCTGCCCCACTATGAAATGAGGATAATAACATCTTTTTTCTTCCTTCACTCTCAGGCTTTTTTGTTTAAACTATAAGGTCATCGAAGTGAGAACTGTCTCTTACTAGTGGTTTGTGAACACCTATCACAACAAAGTCATAATCCTGTCTGTGACCTGCAGGCACTAACACATTGCAAATAATAACAATAAAAACCCAATCAGAAATTTCATTGTCCAGGAGCAGCTTTCCTGCCATCCAGCAAATAAATAAAAAAAAAAAAAAAAAAAAAAAAAAAAAAAAAAAAAAAAAAAAAAAAAAAAAAAACAGTCCAGGAAATGACAGAACCCATGAAAGTGTGTGGGTTGCCCGGGGCCTTTGTTAATTGTCCGGCTCCATATTTAGTCAAATATTGGTCTTTTTTGAAAGGGTTGAGCTGCCGGGGACAGTCGCTGTTTGTGTCACTGATGAAGCATGGCAGTGTCCTTGTAATGGGCTGTCCCCACAGCACACTTCATCCTGTTATCCTGTTGCTTGGGTAGTACAGTGGCCTTGCTCCTTCCCCAAGTCTGGACTTAGCTTTTTGACCTTGCCAGGTGCTGAGAGTGAGAGATGTGCTGCTGGGTTTTGTAAGGCAGGTGTCCACCAGCTAGAAACAGACAGAGACCACCACCTCATCTCACACAAAAGACCCGTGAATAGCTCTCCTATAATAATGACTTCGTGTCACTACTGCCCTGAACCAAATTAAAGCCAAAGCCAGTGATGCAGGCATTCAAGTCTCTCTATCCCATCATTAACTATCCCCTGAAGCTATGCAGTTCCCCTAATATTATTCTTTTCAGCCTCTTGCTTTGTCCTTTTAAATAGGAGTTGAGCAACAATATACCAATTTAGCTGCTGTTCCAGTAATTTAGTTTATGAACTCAATGAATTAAGGAAAGAAACATGTAACACTGTTAAGAATGCCTGTTTTTAAAAAATTCTCAGTTTACTGTTGACAGGTGTTGGTAGCCATACCAGTCATAATGCAGTTGAGCCTAATCTTCTGCTCTATTGATATTTTGTGATGTTTTGCCTTTTCTGTTGAGGGTGCCACTGCAGAGTACTAACAAGTTTTTTTCTTTTGCTCTAATGGCAGTGATACTGTGCCGTGTCACACTCCTTCCACCAACTCCTGACAAAGATAACAGAAAAGAAGAGCCAGAAGATTGGTGAGCACTTGCTAGGAGAAACCTCTGCTTTAAAACACAGGTTTTCCCAGATTCAGAGGCAGGGAATTGCTGATCTGACATCTGTTGCCTGTCACACATTTGCTGATGCCTGGGGAAGGAGCCTTAGAAATGTTCCTTTGGGCTGAAGTCCACTGACCCCTCCTCCTTTTTTTGGACTCTGATGCTCTAGTCTCAGCTCTGGCACACTGGACAGAAGCTGCTGTGCTGAGTGTGAAGCCACGTCGTGGTGCTCCCATGTGGCTCCAGCAGCTCTAACTGGCTCTGTGCACAGTACCAGGTGCTCTGCTCGCTGTGACTTGGTATTGACTCGCTCTTCCTTGCAGGTCTCCGGGGCAAATGGCAAAAATCTCATGAGCATTTTAAAGAACATGATTTTGGAGTCTCCTTCTCTGCAGAGTCTGAATCTGTGTCCGCAGCTCTACATAGATGTTCATGAGCTGCTCCACTAATAGTAGACAGAGCTTCGAGTGCCTTCTGTGGTATTTTTGCATGTTCCTTCAGAACTAAAAGCTGGCTGAGACACGTGAGTTTATTTTCTCTCCACCATCTGAATATTACAAAATGCTGATACAGGTGGGAAAATGAGGTTGTTGAGGAGGACAGTGAATATACTGTGTTAGAAAAGATGGGCTTCTTTGACCTTGGGCATGCTGCTTTTGAATATTTGCATTGTATTTTTCTAACACAAAGGAAATCACTGCTCTGCTCCTAAGTGATCTTTCAATGCAGAGAAACACCCTTATTAGTGTTTTATAAAATCTTTTCACCTTCTTTCATTAAATCATACTCTTTACAGTTCCAGTTCACCTGCATAGAACGTTATGAGCTGACTGATAATCGTTTTCCTTTGTTAATGTTTTTTCATCATTGAGCAATAGAGCAGTAATGAGGACACAAATCATCTTTTCATTATAAATATGCATAGCAAAGTGCAAAAAAACCAGTGTGTTCCTAAAACAAATAAATAAACAAAACTGTGTGGTGAAGGGAAGGAATTGAGAAAAACAAGATGACAAAGCTTTTTGCTCATGCTCTACCTTTGCAAGTGTACAGGCATCAAAGTCAGAAAAGTCTTCAAGTAATGTTGGATGCTCTGAATGCTGCGTTTAATGGAAATAGACATAGGGTTGTATCTGCAACTTCTGTGCGATGCAAATCAGTATCACTCATCAGTATGGCAAAAGAAACCAACAAATAAACAAACAAAACCCAACTAAAAACACAGCCTAAGATGACTCTGAAATAGATTGGTTCTTTCATGGAAATATACAGATTTGTTTTCTCTCTTGACTTTTGTTCGCATCTTCCTTGTTCCTGCTAGATATGAAAACAACCCATTATGTCATTTTTTAAATAGGGACAGTATATATCAGTCTGTATGGCATAGATGTTCAGTTCCAGCAATGAGAAACAATTACAAGTTCGGATGAGAACTGCACATTTTCTAGCACAAGTTTGTTCGAGATGTAGCTGTGCAGAGGAGGCACTTTTTCTGTGTGTGTTTGTACAGCACTTAATAAAATGAGGCCATTATTGGAGGGTGAGGGAGAGAGCTCAGTTGCTGTTGTAATGACTCTAAACCCCAGCTAGGATAAAATGCACTCATCACCTACTTCCTCATCCCTCCCCACAGGTTGCAGAGGATTGTGGCAGAGCTCTTCCCTGTTGTAGCACACTCTGCTCAGGGCACAGGTGGCAGCTGTACTTAAGGGCCCCCCTCCCTCCCCAGGCTGGGTCTTCCCATCAGTTTGTTCTGCACAGGGAAGCGTCGTGAGTCTGGAGAAACCACTTACTTGGGTGTTTCAGGAGAAACATGTAGTCACTCCAAAAGAGAAATACAAACTTCCCTTTATTCTTCCAGTGCCAGTCCTCAGGATGTATTGTAGTCTGGTCCTCAAAAGACAGTCTGGCTATTTCTTTTGCCTCTGCCAGCTTTTCAATGCCTTTTCTACAAATCATTGTGGCTACATTTGTTCCTATGGTCAAAGACTGCTGCTGCTATCCCTTCCTGCCCCACAAATTTGTTGTAATATCATACAGTATTCAGCGCAAAATGTATAGCTGCATGCTTGTTTTTACTAATAAAACACTTTGGTCACAGAAAGGTTGCCAGCTCAGGTTTTTGTTACTTCACAATATTCACCTGAAATCTTGTGGCACCTGTGTGACACAGAGGTCACTAGCACTTTCAGCTCTGTAAAGCAGGAGGGGTGCCTGTGTGTGCTTTACAACCACTTGCTTGAACAACAAAACCCAAATCACAAAGCTCAAGCCCATTCAAGCCCATTGTCTCTCCTACGACAAGGGGGGACTGAACACCATTAACTGTTCGTTTCACAGCCCCACAGTGTCCCTGGATCCACGGGAAAATAAATTCACATCAATGGCAGTGAGATTCTGAGCACAGATCAGCCTGGGATCAATCCGTGCAGCTCACCTTTCAGGCTCAACTCAAGGAATAAAATGGGACAAACAGCTGGTGGGACAAGGTTTCTTCCAAAGAAATCCTTCTGTAATTGTGCTTTGGCACCACCTATCTTGCAGCCCTGTTGAGAAGAGTTAGATTTTCTCACATCATTTTAAGGTTGAGAAGTGGGGCTTGAGTAATGTTCCTGCTGCAGGCTGTGTCCCTGTAGCCATCTCAGAAATCCAAGACAGGCTCATTTCCCATCCTGGAGTGGGTTTCTGTGCCATGTAATGATTCTCCTGCTGCTTTTTAAGGCATGTATTTTTGATTGTGCTTATGAGGTGATTTCTGAAGAAGTAATACATCAAAGCACAAAAATAGGGATGTTACCTGCCTCTTAATGTCTGCCTCTTTGCTCCAGTGTGCTTCAGGTGCCAGGACAGCTGAAGCAACACGTGGTTACCAGGAGCAAAGATGATCCAGCAACAGTTTTAAACTGAAAGAAGGCAGGTTTACATTAAATTTTAGGAAGAAATTCTTCAATGTGAGGACAGTGAGCCACTGGAACAGCTTGCCCAAAGAATCTGTGGTGGACCCCCATCCCTGGAAGTGTTCCAAGATCAGGCTGGATGGGTCTTTGAGCAAACTGGTCTAGTGGGAGGTGGCCCTGGCCACGGTGGTGGTGTTGAAACTAGAAGGTCCCTTTCAATCCAAGCCATTCTATCCATTCACATTATGAAGAAAACACTTTAAAAATTAAGCATCAGACAATATGTTTTATCAAAAGGATAATCAACAGCATGATGTGCTGTTGATTATCCTTTTGATAAGGATTACTAACCTTATTATCCTTATCAAAAGGATCCTTGATCCTTTTGTGCTTAGGGCTCTCTCCCTAAGAGAGGCCTGTCTTGGAAGTATCCTCTGTGTTTGGCTAGGGAAAGCTGACTTCTGAACTCCAGCCTGAGGAGGAGATTTTGAAATTAAATGTGGTTTTTTGATAACTACTGAATATTTGGATTCACAGTTCATATTGCAAAATCCTAGAAAACAATAGTGTCATTTAAGGACTAAGATATGGACTAAACTATTTTATTACCTATGATCCAATTCCCTGTGCCTGTTTCTGAGGCCTGAGCTTTTCTTCTGCTGGTCTGTATTGGCTCCAGCTCAAAGAGTCATAAAACTGACTGAGTCAATAGCAGAGCTTTTAGCACCAGCACCGGGAGCCATCTTGGATAAATGGAATCATGGATAAATTCTTCAATTTCTCACTTTCCCTCAGCGATTTATAGAAGCTATTTTTATTAAAACCTTCTTGGGTGCTTCTCCTGCTGCAGCTGGGAGACCATGTGATGAGCATTTTCTATTAAACCATAGACAAAAGAGTCAGAAGTGTTTTGTTTACTTCAGAGTTGACTTTCCTTTGTTTCTGCAATGTTTGTTTCCTTTAGGGTGACCGGGAATACTAGAATGCGACAGAAGAGCCCTGAGAGATACTGCTGCAGCAGAATTTCTCTCTTCATATGGTGTTTTTAGATGAAAAGGTGTGAGACATGTTTAGCTTGTTTGTCAGGAAATTGTTTAGTGGTTAACTCTTTTTTAGAGCAACACAGAGACACCATCTATTTTGCCCGTTAGGTCATTTAGGAGGCTGTCCTGCGAGACCACACATAGCTATTGCACTGAGTAAGACATGAAATAGCATGGCAATAGTTTGTACTCACCACAAACTAGGGGATGTCTTCTCTCATTAACAGTGGTACTTTTGTGGTTAAGTTATTCACAACTGGAGAGTGACAAAAGACATAAAGCTTTCTCACCTATTCACATTGTCTAAACTGTGGAAGAGTTTTGCCGGCACACTTGCTAAGTCAGTTTTCTGCTGATTTCAGTATAATTGGATGACCTTAAAAAAGGAGTTTCTATAGCAAGGGTTGCAGAATCAAATTCTGTTGTGCCTGATTTTTTTGTCCTATATGCAAGTCTGTGTAACTGTGCCTTCTGTTTGCCTTGTACTGTCCCCTCCAACACACACACCTTCACCCCTTTGGAATGGGTATTACTATGGAAACAATTGTGTCCTTGCTATTGTTAAAGGCAGCTGAGTGACATCCAGAAATCCCATATACCCACAGAAAATTGTAATAGTAAATCATCTGACCAGCTATTCTTAGCCATTCTTTTCCTCATGTAAGAGAAGGGTGATATATAAAGGGAGATTATATGAAGGAGCTTTTTTTGCTCGTACGAATTTATGACCGCTCAGCTGAAGCACAGGAGTAAAGGTAAAAAACCCAAGGCATTTCACAAGTAGCAGAATTAATGAAGTCTAGTTCCCTATGGATCTGTATAGCCTGTGGTTGGATTCTCTGATGACTAATACAATGCTAACCGTCTGATCACATTGTTTCTTTTAGCAGTGACGTTCAGAATGCCGTTGTGCCATGTGGATCCTCAGGTATCTCATAACAATTGAGTTCAAATTGCAGCTTTTTGTCAATGAGGGTACTGACAATGGTCTCTCTCATCTGCCCACAAAATGGTTTTCATCAAACTTGTAGGAATCTATGGGAGATTGCTGTACTCCATCATACTTTCTTGAAACAAACTATCAGGTTCAAAAAGTGTCAGTGAGGAACAGACATAAAGACATTGAATATGTGATCTTGTGAACCTCTTTTTTTTGGGGAATCAGCCCAAAATTTTGCCAGGTTATTCAGTCTAGCAGGTGGGTAATCCTTCGCTGCTTCACTAAATGACATAAAGATTTTTCAGTCTTTTTAAACAAATGGTTTAAAAAGGCAAAGTTGGAGCAAGGGAAATTCACATGAAATATTAGGATTATTTTTTTTTTTCACAGTGAAGGTGATGAACCTGTGGAACAGGCTTTGCAGAGAGCATGTAGATACTGCAAAGATGATCCGGGAAAGCCCAGAGCTACTTTCTGTAACATCTGCTTTGAATGGGGACTGAACCAGATGACCTTCAGAGATCCATTCCCATCTAGAGTCTCTGTGCATCTGTATTACTTGCTACTTTAGATTTCTTTTCTGTAGGCCTTTGTTCCCTGGGAAGAACCACAGTCAAGGTCAAATTCTCCAGGAACATGATGTTTTGATAAACACATGCATGCTGGCAAGGGCAAACCCTCCATGGAAGGGTTCAGATTTTTACTGTCTGAGACAAACTAGAGCTGTTCTATTGAATCTTCAGTATTTTCTGAATATCGGTTTTCTCATTGTTTTATTTAAACTGTGTGTAAAGTCACTGTGAAGCTTCATATCATATAAAAAAAAGCCCTCCTTTTGACATCTCCCTCACTGAGAAACTGGAGAGTGCAATGCAGAATAACCACTGGAGCAACATCTCTTGCAGAAAACAGTTTCTGCTTTTATTGCATAATTTTGGATAGTATGGTCTGGAAAACTTGGCTGAAGTGGGACAAAAAACCAAAGTCTTATTTTTACGAAACACAACATTTTATAGTGAGATTGCCTGTCCCAAGTGTAATCAATCTGTCCATTGAGTTGGCAGTGTTCAGAAGCAGATGAAAGTCTCTTCGGATCTGAAGACTGCAAATGTTGCAGAGCCCTATATCGGGAATATATGGGCACAGGAACTTAAAAAAAAAGTATACTCAAAACCTTCATAAATTTTTTTTTCTCCTTTTTTTTCTTTCCATTAACAGTAGTGCAGTGGGATATGGTGAACTATTACATTAGTAAGGAGCCACAAGGCCAAAAAATAATGGGTTTTCTTGCCCTGTGATAGCACACAGGGGCCCGTGGCAGGGCTGGAGAGTGCACACAGGCAAGCAACAGCCCTTGAAATACAGGGTTTAGGAGCTCAGACCAAAGGCAACAGGTGGATACAACAAACAGCCAGAGGCAGCTCAAGGTATCAATGGGGCGATTATGACCAGCGTGGCAAGCAGCTGTCACTGCACACCAGCTGCCTCACCACCCCACAGCTCACACCCAAGAAAGGCAAGAAAGAAAACAAGCCACTAATAAGTGATCCCCCTCCCTGAGCCTCACTGGAAAAAGACGAGTCTAACTGGAGGTGCTGCATCATTGTTTTTTGCTTACTCATGTCCTTTTTCACCCCTACCCGCTTGCCCGTGGATGTTGTACCCTCTTCTGTCATCTCTCCTATTTAGAGGCTGGGCTGTTACACGTGAAGGGCACGAAGCAAAACTTTCCTTACCTCATCAGGAAGGAGGGGGAGATTTTAGATATTGTGAGATGGGGGAAGGGACGCAACACATTGGGAGCAGAATTAGGGGAGTAATTTATTTCTGTAGCACAGCCTGAAACTATGTGCAAAGATGAAGTTGTTACGGATCTGAGGTTGTTAAGAGGAGGCCTGAGAGGGAAGGAAGGGGGGAGAATGGAGTACCTTTTTTTGTGTACTGAGACACTGCTGTGCACCAGAACAGTACAAGACTGCTGTGGTTCCTCTGTGTAGGCTGAGGAACATACATCTATCCCTTAGGATCATCACAGCAGCAAACTTGCTCATCCTTGTGCTGTTCTTCATAATCACACACTGGGCGTGGTGCCCACCTCCATATTCAGAGACCTAAATGTAACTGAGTACTCGTTGGTGCTGTGTGGGGCTTGTCTGGCCTCCCATGGTAGCCTGGGAACAGGTTTTTTAAGTTGGAGAAAATTGAAATCCTCTAAAAATTCCACTGACTACAGTGACTACCTCTCTGTTGAGTTATCTTGAGGCTTGGGCACCTATGGTTAACACCTAAACACCTGCATATAAACACCAAAGTTGTAATGAGACTGGAAAACAAGAGATAGAAGTCATAGCAATTACTGCAAGGACACAGCTGTTAGTTGAGAAGCAAGTTGAATTAGTACGTGTAGAGCTCTGTGCCTCAGCAATAAATCAACTTCCAGTACCTGAGTTAATGTGCTTAAACCTGTGTGATATCCTCATGCTGCATTATTGCAGTGCACTTGAAGGCTGGTGGTCCTTAAGCCAAGGTTGCATGTTGAGCATTCTCTGGAATCATATTGCTTACTGCACTTTGCAGGACATAACCTGTCGAGTTTTCATCTGTTGGTGAAACTATCAAACATGTGAGACAGGGTTCAAGCCAAAATGTCCTGTAGTCCTGTCCAAGTGTTTTTCCTGCAGTTTCTTTTGAGGAGATGGATGCAAAACAAAAAGAAAAAAAGAGTAAGTGCCAAATTAGTAACATTGATAATCATTGGCCACCACTGCTAATAGCTTGGAAGGTGTCCCTGGCAGGAGGCAGCTGAGGGACACCAGCTTTAAGATTAGCTTCAAGCTTAAAATAACTTCAAAAGTATATGCAAGAAGACAGAATATGAGCATTTGGTGATGCTGGGGCAGAGGTTAGTTCAGAACGTGAAAGATGAGGGAAGATAGAAATGTAGTTCTTTCGTGTTGGGATTTTTAATAAGACTTATGGTCCTCATGTTTGGTTGTTTTTTTGGAGTTTTTTTTGGGGTTTTTTTTTGGTGGTTTTTTTTTTTTTTTTGGTTTTGGTTTTTGGTTTTTTTTTGGTTTTTTTTGGTTTTTTTTTGGTGGCAGAAATAAGGTAGCAAATCCTCCCACACTGGCTGTAGCTGAATGAAGGACAAGCCTACCCCTGCAAAGGAGTGTAATGGGATTTGCCCGTACTGATTTTTGTATTGGATCCAGAAGCAATACAGTACAGCAATAAAGCACAGAACCAGAATAGTGCACATGGACATTATTAGGCACAGTGGTGCATACAGGGGCCACTTCATGTTTTTGACCCCAAGTGTCTCTGCTGTGTAGGAAGAACTCAAGATATCTTCATCACTATTTTTTTAAGGAATCTCTGCTGTGAGCTCCAATGTAGACATGGCCAAAAGTCTTACATGTGAATAATAATTAACATGTGGCACACAAACTGACTAGCAACAATAGAAAATGTTTTCTTGATGTATCTCAAAGTATATACCCAAAACACAATCAATCACCCAGAGAAATGCATAAATGTGGTTTCAGAAGAGGCAAGAGGAGGGACTGCAGGCTATAAGGGCATTTGAAAATGACTTGCAAATGTCATCCAGGCCTTATTTGCATTAACTAATTTTCAAATCAGAAATAAATGGGTTTTGATTGGCTAAATTAAAAGACTTAGGAAAAGAATATGAGAAAGGAGAAGCGTTTGAAAAATACAATTGCACAGTATAAAATCCATGAACATTACATAAGGATTTACAAGTCAGCCTTGAATTACTGATTCAGGAGAATTAGTGGAGACAAGCATTTTGAATTGTTTTGCTGAAACCCTCATAGAGCTTGGAAACAATTTAAGAAGGATAAAGGTGATCTCAAAAATGATGTTAGAAATGCACCCTCATATTCCTGTTTGTAAGGAGCCTTTTAAAAATAATTCCCTGTCTTTGATATTATTTGAAGTGGAGGAGACAGAAGGAATTTTTTTCTTGGAAACCAGGTAGGTTAAACTACAAGCAGAATTTTGACAATTTGAAGGTCATACCCTCAAAATACCAGTCTTAACAACTGAGCTCTTACCAAAACTCCTGCTATCAGGCTCTGAAGGACCTTTTCCTGATGGAAAAAAAACTCACCCGACCCTGAGGAGTTTCTGGTTTGTAGTTAAAGGTCCAGATTAACATCTAATTCTCTGAAATAGACACAGTCACAAAAATTAAACTGTCTTTTTAAATGTTGGGGGTTTTTTACTTCAAAACACAGGCTCTTTGTAATAAATTCATAGCTTTCCTTTGGCTGCTTCCTGTTTTCCTTTTGTACATATCACCTTGAAATCTTCCTCTTTGTAACTGGATGTAATCCCAGTCCCAGTCCATAATAGTGGTGGTCACTGATTGTGAGCTGTTTTCCAAGGGAATTCATTATCTGAGTCATTTATAACTGGGCTGAATAAAACAGTCAAAAGTGTATAGAGGGAGAGGGAACAATTCCACAGTGCTGAGGGTTGGGTTGGATGACCGAAAGGGTATTTTCTGTCTTGGATTTCTATGCTGATCATGGAAGCACACAGTCTAATGAGCCAGATATTCAAACATCTTTGGGCAAAGCATTTTGGAGAGGAAGAATGTACATTGGATGCTTAACTTGATGCTTCTGAAAGAAAATCAATAGTTTTCCAAAGGCCATAATTGGACAGAAATAGTGCTGGCAGTTCTGGATATTTCTCTGTGAAAATTTGTACCATCCGTTATATAAGCAACCAAGTATTTTTTTGCATCAAAGGCTGTAGTGAGCAATTTTAGTTGCTCTTCTCTTTAGATCTTAGTCTTGCTGTTTTTTCATGGATGATATTAGCATAGTAGCACTCCAAAGTACTTTTTTTTTTCAAAGTACCATGACTTCCCACCCAGTGGCTTGCACTCTTTCCTGTATTGCAGAAAGTCAAACAAAGGACCTCCAGTATAGAAAATAATCATACATAATATAATAATCCCATATATTTGGGAAATGTGGAACAACTTTTTTGATGACCCAGTTGCTTTTACCACATCTGATTCCATAGGGCATTAAATATCCTGATTGAAGACCAATCTTGGGGAAAGTTCTGCCATAAAAAGTTCTGCAGGCTGATGTGTTGTTGAGGTGATAGTTCAGCAGCAGGTGTTTCAAAGCAGGATAACAAGGAAATGTTCCTTTGGGGACCATGTCCAGGGTGTCAAATGGGTACAGTTGGGGCTGGGTTTCATCCTGACCAGGTGAGTCATGGGACTGATCCTCTGGTATGTGATCTCACACATGCCAAGACATCTTAATAAGAGGAAAGGAGAGGACTTAAAAATAAGTTCTTACAATTAGGCATTTTTCTGAAATTTAAATATTTTAGTAAGAAATTTTTGGTTTGAAATTATTTAATTGCCAGTTTTGTAAACTAGCTTTAATTTCAGAATATGACATATTTTACACTATTAATAAATTAGTGTGTTTTGATCTCTTGTTTTGTACTCTCTACCATGCCAATTGCTAAATCAATTACCAAACCAATTATCTATTACAAATAACCACTTTGCTCTGTTACCAATGAAAAACCAAATATGAATTACCAAACCAATTAGAATACCAATTAAAAATTTCCATTGTAATTACCAGTCACTAGTAAGAATTACCCCAATGGCCTTTCAGAACACCAATTACCAATTAAAATACCAATTACCAAAGCAAATATCAATTACAGTAACACTTAACAATTAGAATACTAATGAATTATTGCATTACCATATCTGATATTGTTTATAATTAAAAGAATTATTATGCTCTATTCATATATAAAAATTAAATCACAGAATTTTAAAAGCTCCCCAAATCAAAACAGAAGCAAAATCTGTCAGCTGATGGCAATTATATTTCCTCACAGACATTGCAGCATGGGAGGTTTAAACCTGGGGCCATTTATGCTGACAATGAATGGAAAATGTTGGAATTCCCCACAGAATGGATGCTTGAGGTTCCCATTTGTAAGAGCCAACTCTGTATATGTTGGAAAGCCCACCTGCTCCTAGTGCCAAGGCTTCAGACCCTGGCTTTCCTAGTCCTGAATCCCAGGGGTAGGAGCCAGGGCTACTTGCCACGGGAGATCTGGACAGTTGGGTCACAGCTGTCACAGCTGTCAGTCTGCCCATGCATGGCTCAGAGGTGAGGGTCTTGTCCTCAGCACAAGCTACCCACAGAGAAACACTCCTCCTTCTAGAGAAACAGCTGCTGAAGAAACCTCCCCCTTCTAGAGAAACTGCTGCTCACTGCCCCTGCTCTCCTTCACCTGTTCTGGGCTGCAGACCTGGGCTCAGCCAGATTCAGCTGGTTGGTGCTGTGTGTGCTTGAGCCCAGAAATGCCCAGTTCCAGGATAATTTTTTGCCCACTGGGATGTTAGCAAGGTGAGGCAATGCCCTCTGCTGTGCTGGTGGAGCAGCCTGACCTGGGGCAGTGGAGCTCAGCAGGCAAGCACAGGTAGGGATGGAGAAGCTGCAGGGCTGAGCCGAGGTGATGTTCCCACACTTTGTCACAGGTATGTGGAGTGCCAGGTGCATAAATCAGAGCAATGAAATTCTTTCTCCTCACAGTGCCCAGCCATCACAGCTGTCTGACCTGTGGCCATCCCTGACCTTGGCCACTATCTGGAAGAGCACTATTCAATCCACATCA
This sequence comes from Vidua chalybeata, assembly GCF_026979565.1. NCBI lineage: Eukaryota > Metazoa > Chordata > Aves > Passeriformes > Viduidae > Vidua > Vidua chalybeata. The sequence continues at coordinate 77,796,488 of NC_071532.1, read as the reverse complement.
AAACCTTTTCAGAGCTCCTACTAGCTGCCTGACAATGCCAAGAAAAACATGAAACTCCTTGTGCAGGTGTCCTGGGCCTGTTTCACTAGAGGAGGGATAAGCTATGTCAGTTTTTGTTTAAGCACACCATGGAGCTGCTGCTTAGCACTCCTGTTTCTAGAATGGCCTCAGGGACTTGATGCTCAAAGATCTAAAACTGGTTGTTTATTTCAGTTTCCATTTCTGGCCAGCTTCACATCCAGCAGCATCACTGCAGGGCTGCAGCAGCTCCTGTGTTTTTGTGGGGACACATTTCACTACATGAATATATAACCTACTCCCCAAGCTATATGAGATCCCAGCAACACACAGACTATTGCTCATTACATAGAATCTGCGAGAACATATGTTCAAAGGACAATGTGTGATAGGTTATTCACCCTTGCAGTTACTTTATAATTACATGTATTTGACTAGCTGGGGCACATAACTGCTCCGAGGTGTCAGTCAGTGTGTTGGAGGCTTTTCTGAGAAATTAAAGAAAGGGAGTTTTACGTGGCCGAGATTCTCCCTTGGGATATTTGGTACAAAACATAAGCCTTGGCAGAAGTCTGTTGGTGCCCCTGTCTCAGGGGGCTTCTTGGCAGATGCCAATTACTGACAATTAACCATCCGTGGCAGAGCTCAGGAAATGACAGGCACGTCTCTGTGTCCAGCTCAGGGACTCAGGTATTCAAGTGTCTGAGTGCAGTGTCCCTTGGCATGAGCACAAAGCACAGCAGGGCGTGCGGGGGAGGCGAGGAGTGCCGTGGGACGGAAGGGACCAATATGGTTACGGATTGTGCTTGTGCCCTCTGTGTCCTTGGCTGTCCTGGAGAGTGGTAAGGTCCTTGGCAGTATTTTAGCACTTCTGGGGGGCAATGTGGCATCTCCTCCAGACTCTGCCCACAGCATCTCTGCAGAGACTGTAGTGCTTGGCACAGGCACCTTCTGGTGGTCTCTGCGGCACTTGAACCAGGGGAGTGCTCCAAGAGGAGGGCAAGGGACTTCTGAAGCCCTGTAGCGCCTCTGTAAAAAACGTGGGGAAGGGCAGGAGCAGAGAGGACACCTTGCCTCAAAGTCTGACAGTGTTTAGCAACTCCTGAGAGAAAAGTATATGAGAAGAGAAAGATTTATTTGGATTGGAAATGAATGTATAGAAAGAAAAGAAGGGAAAGGGGAAGGGAAAGGGGAAAGGAAAGGGGAAGAGGGAGTTATCAGTGTTCTGCTGTAGTTCTTGTTCTTTCCAACAAATACTTAATCTCTTTCTCACACAGCACTTAATGAACCTTTGTCTCTTTCCAAAGCCAAATGTGCTATTCTCTTTTTTTTTTGTTTTTCATTTTCTCTTCCAAAATCTGAAGTGCTGGGACTCCTGAAGCTAAGCAAAACTTTGATTTTTGTGAGTTCTATTTGTGCTATTGCAAGTCAGCTAAGCATTTTTCTGTAAGCAACTGACCAGGAAGAAATACACCATTACCTTTTGCTGCCATAGTAACTTGCATCAACACCAGTGACTTACGGGCAATATTATCCACATTTTAATCATTAAAGATAGAGATTAATTATCAGGTTCAATATCTCATTAAAAATTAAAATCTACTCCTATGCAGTATCTCTTCAGTAGAGTTAAACCACAGTAGACTTTTTCTGGTTTGCTTAAACTGAGGGATGAATGATCGTATTTTATCTCTGCAATATCAGAGCATGGTCACTTAAAAAAAAAAAGTGGTTTTAGTGCTCTATTATTTCCTCCCCAGTTTATGAAAAGATAGCTTTGGGAACTACAGAGCAGCTGGCCAACTCGACTAAGTGATTCCACAGAATTTTTGGTATCTATTGGTCTCAGTTATTTTAGAATTATTTGAGGAAGTGTAATGGATTCATTCTGCTAATGGATCCATTCTGCTCTGCTCATTGTTATTGTCTCTTCTTTGTCTTATCTGCAACTACAGTGCTGCTTAAGTTAAGCTGAGGTCTGTAATTTAGCATCTCTTTTTAATTGGAGAACCAAAAAATATACTCCTTACCCATCTTATTTTGTAGAAAAACAGGACTGCCCTGTAGATTTATACACTTCCAGATGAATTATCAGACTGAAAAGAAAATGTTTTGCTCTGGAATTACCAGTTTACAACATAAGCATTTATTATACCATAATGGCTCTGGGGCCAAAGTTTAATTCAGCAACTTAATGAGACTTATTAAAACTGATTGGTAGTGGAACTTTATTACTGTGCTATGAACAGGGAAGGGTTCAAGTCTGGAGAAGGTTGTGGACAAATTCTGGTAACCCAGTACAGGAGTAAGGGCCTGTGGATGCCTCAAATCTTTACCAACATTTCTTACACCTATATTCTCTAAGATCTTTAAGTACCTGAGATTCAGCAACTCAGCCTTTATCATGTGCTTAAATCCAGTGACATCCACAAACTGTGTGTTTTGCAGGAGGTTCTTAGTACAGAGTGGGGATAGAGATAACAGGGTCATATTATGCTGTGGCAAATCCAGGCTCAGTGTCCTCTCTTGCCTGCAGAAGTTCAAATCCATGTTTTCCACCTTCCTGGGGATTACCCTGCTCTCGAATCTTAAAAAAAAAAAAAAAAGCCTCTTCCAGCAGGGATTGACACCCACCTCCCCATGCTGGGAGAAAGTAAAATATAATCAATTTCATATCTGGTTTTTAAAAGTGACCAGTTTTAAGAGAAAGGAGTGGCAATTCAGAGAAAAGGGATTTTTGCTTGGGATCTTCAGCATTCCAAGTACTTGTCATGAGAATACTGTGCAAGAGAGGAGGCAGGAAGAAGGGTACACCCCAGACGGATTTTATTCAGAGGTGCATGGAATTCAGCACTTTTCTCTGGCTCTGGACTAGACCCCAAGAGCCAAACACCTCAAAATCCTGCATCAGGATTCATAAATCATCACCAGCCCTAAGCCTTTGCCTGTCTCTAGCAGAGCACATAACCTTTAAATCAGCACATAACCTTTAAACTGGGTTCCTGCCGGTGCGAGGCTCTGGCTTGCAAGAACCAGCAGAAGAGAAACCATGCAAGGGCTCAGCTCCAGCACTGCCAGGAAGGGGGCTGTCCCTTACATTTGCCTCCCATGCTCCTAATGCCTGGTTCTCCTCCTGGGTAACTTATTCTGCTTTCCCAGCAACCCAGGAAGGATTGAATAAGCTGAACCTGGAGCAGCTGAGTGAACCTGTGTGAGAATATGGGTCAGCAGAAAAACATAATTACAGAAATGCTATTTAAGGCTTTCCACTAAAATACAAAGGCCATGTAAGAAAGAAAAGGAATCTGCTGGGTCGAGAGCTGTCCATCCATGCAATAAAAAAGTTTGTCAGAGCCCAGATGGTGTCAGGAGCTGACAGGCGAGGTGCCATGTGTGAGTGGTGTGTGTGTGGCCAGTCCTGTGTGGATGTGAGCAGTTCCCTGGAGGTGACAAGAGCTGTCAGCACCTGTGAGTTCCTGCAGCAGTTTGCAGGTTTGGGTGTGGGGTGCCTGGTGCTATAAACGCCCACTGATGGCAGCTGCACTTGAGGAACTGTGAAGCGTAGGAATGACTGTGCCACACATCTGCCCCCTCATTTCACCACAACCCACCAAGCATCCTGCACCCAGACCTGTGGAGCACAGCAGGATCACAGGCAGGATCTTCAGGATGGGGCCCTGTATCAGCAGGCAGCTTCTCCTTCTGCCTGCCTTTGCCTTCGTGGCTGACGGCCTTTCAGAACAACAAATGCCACTAATTTTGTACTAAATTTTTATGGGGATCCTGCCAAGGTCAACAGGCCTAAAATTTCACATGCGTGTGCTACCCTAAAAACACTTAATTTAGTGTTTGTTCTTTTTTTCACATCTCTATTATCAAGGGGGAAAAATACCACTTTTCAAAAGGAGGGATGCAGCCGTATTAAAATCCCAGCTGGGTGAACTGCTCACAACAGATCCAGCAGATGCGGGCGTGCTGATGGCAGGGTTTTGAGTGCCAGCTGTGCCCTCTCTTGCCTCTCCATGTCAGCTCTGTCACTGATAGCTGGCAAGGGACGCAGGCCGTCAGGATGCTGTGTGCAGAGTTCGAGACACTCATCTCCAGGCAAGTTTCTGCTGGCTCACGGTGGGTGCCAGGAAGGAGAGGACAACCATACTGCTGATGCTTGTCAGCAGCATGACTGTGTCAACAGAAAACCCAGGCTGCTGAGTTAACTCTTCAGCACCAGGCTGTTGAGCTGGGGTTTTTATCCTCCTGCAGTCTCAGTCTCTCTGCATCTTTCAGCCCAAAAGGGGATTCTTTCTCCTTCTGCCCCAGCACACAATTAGAAAAGCCCAGCAGGCTGAAGGAGGATCAGATTTTGGTCTTGTCAACCTTGCATATGTTCCTTTAGCTTCTCACTGCCTACACATGCTGCATGTATTCATACACATATGCAAATAAGCAAATGTGGTCATATGTGAGTGCATGCACACAGAAAGACATACACTTGCACCTAGATAAGTTTTGCAAAGTAAGCATAATAATAAGGTACAAAGGCTTGAGTTAAACAGGAAAGTCTTTGAGATCTGTGCAGGGGATTTAAACCTACCAGCCTGCTTTTTGTTATCTTTTCTCCAAATCTTGTCAGAAATTGTGTTGCCATCTTCATTCTTTTTTTCCCCAAAAAGTCCTGCGGTTACCTGTGGCATGGATAGATAATTACAAATATTGACTGAATTTAAGGTAGAGAGCAATAATACATCGCCGTGGGGACAAAATTCCATGCTCCTCAAGTTGTCATACATTGCCTAAAGGCAAAGAGCCAGCAGAAAATACACAATCAAAAGGAACTATTTTTATCCAAAGACAATTTCCTTTCCCACTCCTATCCTCAGACAGTTACTGTTTGTAGTTATTACCTGTAGGTCTGATGTGCCCAAAAGCCCAGTCACATCAGGGATACACTGTGCAATGTTACAAAATATAGTAATGCTGTTGATTTTCTCTTCTCCGAAGATTACCTCCTAAAGGAGACTCCAGGGATGAGGGCAAGCCAAGCCACGAGGTCTTATCCATTGCCAGGAACATCCCGTGAGGAGAAGAGGAATTTCTGCATTTATCTAACACTGCCCTCTCCCTCCTCTCCCATGTGGATGAAGAGTCTCTGTAGTTGCAAGTTTCCCTGAGGAAGAGGAGGTCAGAATTTTTGGATCCGTCTCAGAAGGGGCAACCCCATCACTCCCACTGCCACGGTTCTGTGCTCCGACTGCAGGGTGAAGAGCTCAAGGGGACGTGTGGAGATGGCAAAAAAAAAAAAGTGTTTTCAATCATCAGTGTCTCTTTTTCCCAGTTCTGGTCTCCCCAGATAGCTGATACTTTGCAGTCCCCACAGAGCTGCTATTTCTTAGCAGCATCTTCTTGCTGCTGGCACCTGCACTTTATGTTCTGAGTCAGACATCCATGCTATATTGGCACACACACTACCATTTTCTATGGCCAATAAAAATGTGTTTGTGCCTGTGTTCTTGGAAATGAGTCCCCATCTCGCCTCGACAGCATTTAGCCTGTGAGTTAGTGTTCAGATGGGAGGCAATTAGGTCCTACCGGGGGTCTGGATTTACCACTAGCTCTGAAACCAAAAGAATACATGACACATAGCTCATGTTCTGTGTTCCTGAAAGATGTCTCCAGCATTTACCTCTTCTCCCCTTGGAGCAGGTACCACCACCCTCTGTGTCTCAGCTGTAGTTAAGGCACCTGGGAGAGAAGTGAGGAGGATGTTGGCACAGATCTAACATATGTTGTTAGCACAACACACAAGCATATCCCTCAGGCTACTCCGCTGCCATTTCTAACGCAGGCAGCAAAGTCTTTTATAACAAAAACACCATGCTCCTTCCCTTAGCCAGGCAGAGGGAGTGCGAATTCATTAGCAAGATTTGCTCTTTCATCTCCCAGTGCAGGTTAAACAGAGACCCTCCTGTATGCCTGTGATCCCAGAGCATGGTCCTGGGGATCACAGAAGTTTGGCAAACATTCACGGAGTGCTAACTGTATCAGTGGATGCACACCGTGAGTCCCCAGATACCTCAGTGGTGAGTTTAAATAATCTAAGTGCTTGACAGGGAGAGATCACAGTCCAGGCAGCTAAACAATTAAAATCAAATGCAGAGTTATTACTGTGAGCATGTGAGAACATTATCAGGAGTACTGGACACAAAAGCGCCCTCTCATACACTTTAATTCCTCTTACACTCGTGGTATGTGCCTGTCTGAACTCCCACAATAAATTCTCATCAGTTGATGCTCAATAGGTTGTGCTGCCCTAATGATGCACATTAACATTTTTTAACCTTTCTGATTCTGCTTTGGTAATTAGCCCAACATTTTGAAGCCTCATTTGCCAATTCTGTCTGATATGTTGATGAAATAAATCTACGCGCTTCCAGTATGAATCTGAAGAATGTGGCAAGCAGAACAAAGCATTGTTCCAGCCTTGTGTACAGTTACTCTAATTATCATAATGTATAATTACACATATTCACATGTATATTTGTGCACATTCATGCACATACTCATTTACACATGCATGTGTACATTCCTTAGAGTGAAGGCTGAGGGATAGATAGACAGATACTCAGCATATATAGAACCTACTATCTTGAGAAACCCATATTTTTTGAAGTACTGACACTACTGGCCAGATAACGAGCCCATAATCTCCCTCTTTCCCCACTGAAAGAGCAGTGCTGGAGCTCTGACATAAATACACAAAAGCAGGAATATTTGAAGTTAAAGCTTTCCGTTCCCTGGATGTGTGTGGTATATCATACTTTAACCCATAGATTGCTGTGGTATCTAGGCATGACTAACAGAATTAAGGTCACAAGAGACAATGAATCTCAGAGGATTTTTGTACCAGGCGGAAAGAAGACAAAGAAAATCACTGACTTTTCAAAAGCAGATCTACTGGAGAAAGATATTTCTGTGTAGATGTCAAAGGAAAGAGATGCCCTTGCTTCATATCTCCATCCATATGTGCCCAGACATGCACTCCCACACAGACACAGAGACATGTGTATTTATGCAGTGCTAACAGAGAGGATGTACCTATATTTTTAGCCTACTGTATTTAAATCTGTATTTTTTAATACTATTGTGCATGAGTTGAAAATTTGTTAGCCTATTTTTCACCTTTTATCTGCAAGTTTTAGTGCTAGTGTGCATGCATTGCAAATGTGTTCTTAAGGGACATTTACAGCCTTTCCCCCCCAGTCTTACTATTCAAACAATTTCATCTACTTCTGAAATTTTTCCTATGAGGATACAAGTCTCTACCACTAAATTATTTCTTGTATGGTATATTTCAGCATTATACTTTAGTGTCCAATTGGATGTCAAAATATTTAAGAAGCAGGAAGGCATGATGATAAAGGATTGACTCTCCACACCCTAAATCTATCAGGGAGTTCTCATGGGAGCAATACAGCCCCATACATTTTGAAATGTAGCATTTCTTATTCATTTAAATCATTTCACCTTTCAACAGTTGCTAATGATGCTTAATATCACATTCAAACCATTTACCAGCTAAATAGGAATGAAAATAAACATCTTTGGCCACTTTGTTTAAATTTGGGATACCGGCCACATTTCAAGAATTAAGAGAGACTCGTTTGACTGACTGTTCAGCTAGCACAGTGTTGACAAATTGTGTGACTGGTGCTGAAAAAATCCAACCCTATAGATTCTACAGCTTGCTAAAAATGCAGATATCCCGGTGGTTTTTTAATACTGCAGTGAAACAGAAAGTTTCCCCTGGAATGTGTTGATTGAGAAATATTAAAGGTTAACTTTCCCCATGCTGCAGAAGGTCAAATATACCCCCTTCTTGGGGATTAGCTCTCTGGTAATTCAAGCTACAACAAAACATATGCCTTTGCCTCTCTGCTCCTGCAACACTGGCTCTTCTTAGGGTTTCCTGCAGGACTCCCATCTGTTAGACCAGTCATTTTCCTGGTGTGCATATAGCAAGATCTATAATTATCTAGGTATAGATATGTAAAAGATAGATGATACACGTAAATGATACAGATACATATATTCATACACACGTGCCTCCACATTTGGAATTCCTGACTCTTTGAAGCCTCTGACAGAATCACGACTGATTCAACAGAGCCCAGATGTGTGACTTTGTTTGCAGGTGCAACTGAGCATTCTGTTAACAGTAGAATCGATCTGAAATTTTCTAACAGAATATTTTCCTGTTAGAAAATGCCAGTTTGTCCAAAGGGAACTGTTTCATGAAAATGTACTAATTACCATGACATTTCTCTTGCAGACAGAAATTTTTAAAAGCATATTGATTGGGTCAGATGTGACCCTTTTTGGACATATTTAGAATAGAACAGGCTTCCTCCAAACTATTTTTCACATAGAGAAGTTAATGTAGCATTTGATACTGATTTATTAACTAAAATAGAAGGGGATATGGTTGGTTTATAAAAATAAAACTCCTAAGTATTTTTTTTTCCTGTGGAGACATTTGAGATAGTTTTTTTACATTTTTGCTGCAGCTTTAGAGATTCCTCTCTCTTTTTTTTTTTTTTTTTTCTTTTCCCTTAATGGTGCAATTCCTAGTGAAACTCAGTTCCAAAGAAACTAGTTCAATCACAGACATATCCTACATGGATTTTCTGTGAGGTCAGGCTTGCAGCATCTGATAGGAAATTGGCAGATGAAGAGGCAGCCGTGGTCATGTTATCATTGGTCCTGCCCGAGGCACTGCAGAGATGTCCTGCCTCTGTGCTCTGTGAAGCCTTTGGATGCCCTGGAAGCCAACTCCAGAAGACTGCTGACACCAAAGGGAGCTGCCTTTGGGTCACTGCCTCAGCTGAGAGTTCCTCTTTACTTGTATCTTCTAAAACCTTCAGCATATTTTCAGTGCTTAGCCAATACCAATATCCTGTGAACCAGGGAGGAGGAAGCTGCTTGTGGTGCTTTTTAAAAAATGGTATAAAAAAGCAATGGTCACCTTTTCTGAGACAATGGCCAGTAACAGGCTATTCTGTTTTTCCTTCTATCCTTTAGAAACCCATGCGAATAGATTACTTAAATCTCATTTGCTGTGAAATGTGCTACATGGCCCTTTGTAAGTGGGTTGTGCTCAATGCTGAATAAAAGAACGATATGTCATGAACCTCTCATTATTTTAATTTTCAAACCTATTGGTTTTCAAGTTGATGAAAGACATGTGCTATTCACAACAAAATGGTATCGTTTTACTTCATTTTGAAACATTTTTGCAATGAAAAACATGACCATGAGTCCTCAATTTTCCATTACAGATAGACAACTTTATTGTCAGGCTGATAGTTATGGGATTATAGCTTTTCTGGAAATGTTGAAAAACCTGCCACATTGTAGATAAATTTCAATCTTGCTGGCAGCGGAAATTCCAAAATAGACTTCAGGTGATGCTGTTATGAGCAGCAGAATCAATCCAGTAGTTCAGAAGGAGGAAGGATTAGGAAAAAAAAAAATTAAAAATAGAAGAGCACTGCTCACATATGGAAATTAAAACAGTCACTGATGACTCCACAAAGAGACAGCTCAAATTATCCTCACAATTATCAGGTAGAAGACTGCAAATTATGCTCCCAGTTCACAAAGAAAAAGCAATCTAGAGGAGAAGTGCTGATTTACATAATCAATATCATCCAAATTCAGGGAGGCTGCCTTTCAGTACACACAAAAAGAGAAAGCAGAGCAGGAGACAGGATTTGCACTAGGCAGATAATGGAAGAAGAACCATGCTGAGAGAAAACTGAGATAAAAGAAAAAGGACTTTAGAGAGAGGAGGCAGGACAGCACCACCTTGCCTGTGTGCCAGTCCAAGCGTAAGCTCTAAGAAAGCTGAAGTAGGGGGAGAGGATTTAAGGAAACTTGTAAGTTTCCTAATGTCATCTGAAATGGAGAGTAAGCCCTTGGGCTGGCTTCTTCCAGCCTAAAATTTTGCTTGAAGTTACAAGCATTTGAAGATTTCCACGAGTTATAGGCAGATCCTGAACACATCTTTTAAGTGCAACATTGAAGTTCTCAATTATATGTTCAATTACAATTATAGTATTCAATTACAATTGCTGTATTCCAAGTGCCTTTGAACTGTGACGATACAATGACTCAATCCTCTTTGTTTCACACCCACCTCTTTTTTATGGTATACAGACTCCAGGAGGTGGATTTACAGCTGAAGAAATGAGAAGTGTGCCATGAACTCAGTCACACTGAAAGAGTCCTTTTTCCCCTGAGCATCCCACCATCCACTGAGCAAACACCCCACAGTTGTTCTCACCTGGATCTTTCAACCTGCACCATCCTGCTGCTGGGGAGAAGCTGAGCATTCACAGACATCACTGCAGCCATGACCCTTTTTGCAGTTGTGACCTGCAAAGTTGATGAAAGCATTCATTTGGGCTTGTGGCTGCAACTGCCAGACCTGTAAATGGAACAGAGTTGATTATATGGATCCTGATCATACTCAGCTTGTTCCAAAGGCAGGAGGTGATTCTCGTGGGATTGTGAGCATTGATTAGCAGAGAGCTGGTCCTGCAAGATAGGCTTTGGACTCTATCCACATTCTGAAAAGGACTTGCATGCATTTGTAGCTTTAAGCATATTTCCATGGCTCAGTGGAGTCACTGGGACCTGGTGAGCTCAAGGTTGGGACAAGACCAGAGGGACTTCTGGAAAGCAGTAGTGATGGAAAAGGATGTGCCAGAGCAGGGTACTAGTGCCAGGGCTCATCACTTTAGTGCTGTGTGTGGCTGAACAGGCTGTAGCCCTTGCAGGGTCCTCCCAGAGGGAATGCTGCAGGCCACAAACTACAGGGAGTGCAGGCACACGCGTGTACAAATGGATCGCTGCAGTCACAGCGCAGAAATGCTCGTGGCAAGTGCAGAGGCATCGTTCTCATCAGACTTCTTCCTGTGCTCACAAGCAGCTGAAATGAAGTGCTGGAGTCAACAGACTGACCTGTGCAAACACATTTGGGTGTGGAGAAACTCCCTCCTGCTCCCACTGGCAAAACTCCCTCTGACTCCCGTCAGGGGGTCCCAGCATGCCACATCCTCTGGACTGCTGAAGCAGAGCCACGGCTGACCAAAATCAGCTGCCAGAAAGTTGACCAGAGCTCTCTGCTGCTCCAGGCCACAGTGAATAATGCAATATCCACAACCTTGGAAGAAAACTAAAAATAATTTTACAGGAAAATAATACATTCTTTCTAATCTGAGTCAAACCTAAAAATTAAGCAGCTATAATTACCAAACCTAATTTAATTAAAACTAGCTGCTCACCATCTGGTGTTATTTGTATAAATTTGGAAATCTACTATTTCATATGAAATTCCTCCATTTAACAAATTATATTAGAGAATATATTTATCCACTGTAATCATTATGGAATTGATAATTTTACAAATTGTATTTCCTTCCACTTGATAGAAATATATTTTGTATAATAACAGGCAAAAGATCAGCTACTTTTTTCATCAAAACTGAATTTAAAATTAAGACTTGCCACATCAATAAAAATAATTCACTGAAGTAAAATATATAGGATGAAACAAGATTTTTTTATTTCTCAGTTTGGTCACTGTGAGTATAAATGAGAACTCCATTGGATTTTTCTGTAGATGCAAGCATATATTCAGACCTATAATATGATATGTCTATTATGTGTATGTATATATTCTATAATAGCTAGTGAAGAACAACAATTTGATTGGGAGAGCACTGTGCACTTTCCTGAGGCAGTGTGGAAATGTACAGTTGTAGATATTTAAAAAGTACTGTCAAAAATATATTTATCTTTTTCTTCCAAGACACATAATGATCATTTATAAGTATAAATATATCACTGTAGAAACAGAAGCTAAAATAATGATGAGGACATCATGAGAAGACCACACATTCATTGGCACCTAAATACAAGTGTTTGACATAGCCAGCATGAGAGTCGTGGGTTTCTTAAGAACTTCTTAAAAATTTAATTTTTTGACATGTATTTCAGTAAGGAAGTAGAGCAATGTTTAAGTACAATAAAAAATAATCCACTGAGATGGGCTCGACTGGATGTGTTCACAGAATGTTGCACATAGTGGGCATCCATGGGAAGCCACGGAATGGAGCAGGATCACAGCAAAGTACTGAGACAGCAGAGTGGGTGCAGCTTAGGGCGTAAGTTACTTAAATCAGATTTGGAGACATGGATTTATTCCAGCTTGCCTGCTGATCTGCTGTATGAATTATGTATGAATAAGCTCCGTTAGTCCATTCACGTCACGTGCAGATTGTAAACACGTATGGGCAGTGGATGGTTCTCCAGTTGCACTTGGCTCAAGAGCCACCTCTTAGTGGTGGCTTCCAGACAGCACTGCAAAAATAAACAACAAAAATGCAGAGAAGTCATTCAAACTGGATGGTGAGAAGAAGGAAAGGAAACAATGGAGAGAAGGTGGAGGGGAAAAGTCCCTAAATCTTAAAAAGACACATTTTTCAGAAATATGTTTACACCCACAGTTTTGGCATCACCTGTGGCTGCAAAAACATGAGTTAATCTGTAAGTCACCTATTTGCAATCCCCTAAAAATAAAGCAGGGAATTCCCTTAAAGTGAAGGCAGGGACACTCTAAACTATCCACAGTGAAGCCCTCTTCAGAGTGAAGCATTTGTTAGTAACAGGAATATATAGAAACAACAAGGGGAATAGTACTCATTTTTAGTTTGTTTAATAAACAATTATCTTTCACATAGAAAACCTGGCTGCTCCAAGTTTCCTGGGGCTGACCAGTGAGCAAGATGCTTCCACCCATCTTTCCCTTATGCAGCTCCCAGGCTTTTTCCTCGCCAGCCTGGGCTCTCTGCCCCAGAGCTGCCTCATTGCAGTGGGCCACTCCATTATACAATAACTCTTTTTCACTGACAAATCACTTGCGGAACTTCACTCCCTTTTGACTCATCAGTATTTATAGATTAGCACACAGCAGCACCCATTCCATGACATTTGGTACTTTGCTTTTTAACAAGCAAACAAATCCAGTATGGTGGGATTCTGTAGTTTGGCTGCTGTTAGACTCTACCCTGCTGGGAGCCTAAACCCACGAGTGCTCTTTGGACCTGAGCTGCTTGGCAGCAGAAGGGGATGAGCAGGGAACAAAGTAGCCCAAATGCAAGATGCTCAGATGTATGCAGAGAATGCAACATGACAAACTGCTAGGTTTGGTTAAATTGGGACTGTTAATTATAGCAGTTTAAATTGGGTTCTGACTCAGATTTTGAATTTGTAGTGGCAAGATGACAGCCTGGAGAAGGTGGTTGTAAATGGCTGACTCAGAGGATGATGATCAGCACGACAGTGCCTTCTGCCTGTGCTAGTACTATGTGTTTATAGGAGAGATGTTATAAGGTGACAGCCACCAGTTCAGCTCCACCCCTTGATCTGTTCACCAGGCATTATGGAGACTGGAAAGACCAAGAGAGCAAATGGAGGAAGAAGCATATTAATTGGTGAGTACAAAATGGCAATCTGCCATCTCTTTGGTGCTCTGTCCTCTTCTTTCCACATGTAATGCTGGTTTTCCAGATTCTTCTGTAGGTATTCAGCTGCTTCTGACTTGAATTGATGAAATGGCTTTTAAAAGGAAGGATGACTGGGAGCTTGATGTCTCCATGCAGGAGCTGCCAAGAGGAGGGACCCTTGGGAGAAAAGCTCTCTGATAAGAAGGTTGGAAAACCTGCTTTAATTTCGGAGCAAATTATGCAAAAATTGAACACTGGTCCTGGAAACACCAGATGCTGACAACTCCAGTGTCTTTCCTCTCCCCAAAGTGCTTTTATCCTACCAGTTGTCCTTGAAGTACTTTCAGTCATGCTTTTATGCAAAATGCAAATGTCCAAGATTCCCTGTGTACTAATATGAATTAGCTCAGCTGTTCAATTGGTTGTTGAAATTCATTTGCAAGCATTGTAGGTGACTAAGTTTCATAACTGTAATTTGCGAGTTACAAACAGGGGTCAAATATCTAATTCCACAAGAATAATGTAGCTAACCCATGCTTTGATCTTAGAAATCCTTACACCAGTGCTTGGCTGAGGGCACTGTCAGCCAGCCTCCGAACGGGGAGTGGGGAGGATTTGTTACGAACTACTTGTGACTGAGCTAGAAGCCAGGAACTACATGCACTAACACTTATCAGTTGCTTGTAGAAATTATATATAGAACCTGAAATTATAGTCTTCAGATCTCTAATTCTGCTCTAATAATTGCTAGAATTGAGAGACCAATATATTCAATAAATTACTTTTTTCATCCATTGAATAGCTGAGAACAGATTGTGATTCCCCAGTCTATTTGCTATTCAAATGAATTCAACAGATACCTTTTCTAATCTTTAACACTGTGGTCTGAGAGCAAATATCCAGGGCATGTAGTGGCTGGTGCTTTGATAAATCATATGCATCACTGCTGTTTCCTGACAGGAACACTGTGCAGACACCTCAGCTGAATCCTTGTTTATGCAAGCATACAACTGGATTTTCAGAAGAGCTTCCATATGTGGCTTTAAAAACTGTTTCCTCTTGCCTTTTTGTTGTTGTTGTTGTTGTTGTTGTTGTTGTTGTTATTTTGTTACCAAAGGTCTATTTTCCAAACTGTCACTGAAAACAAAAGGAATTTAGATGTGGCCAAAGCAAACTTATTTACTCTTTTTTACCCATCAAATATCTATTAACACACAGTGATTGAGGCCCTGCTCAGAAAGGTGATTTATGATAGGCATAGCTTTCAATGTGCTGTCATGCTCCCATTTAATTCTGTGTGACTGTGCAAGCAAAAAAATGAAGTATGAGCATTTTTTTGGGAAGATCGGGACCTAAGCAAAGATTATCTGAAAACTTTCTGAATTATTCAGCTCCAGTAATCACTACTTCAGTACTACTCCTGAAAGAACTAAGTCAGCCATCACAGTTTCACTGTCCTGTAGACAACCCAAAAAATGGAATGTTGACACTATTTCCCTGTGCAAACAAAACAACAAATATAACAGTGAGCATCCACAAACATATGCAGCCTGTAAGGGGACATGCCCAAGAGACACTGACCCTGGACAAAGGAACAGTCATTGATAATTTCCCAGAGGTTGCCAATGAGATTTTTTACAATGTAACTTGTTTCACCAACCAGTGCTTCCCTTTTTTAATTTTTTTTTTCAGAATAAATTTTATACTTTTTGGACATAAGTGAGAACATTTCTCAAGGGCTTGCAGGAGGATTTCACAGAGTTTGGACTGCATGTAGCTGAGAGAAGGAGGATGGGCAGAAACCTATCTGCTTGAGATCATGGCACCCTATTTATTAATCCACAGCAGAATTCCTGCAGGTAACATCAGGAAGCCTGACTGCTGGCAAAAAGAAAACACTGATCTTCAAGTGTTAATTGAACTGTAGTTATAATTTCCACAACACACAGCTTCCTGGGAACTATTCTTGTGTTGGGTGAACACTTCCTGGTGGCTTTTGTGCCACTGCTTTCCAGTCTGGGAGTCCATTCCTACAACCAAAGATGCCCTGCTTTCATATTTATGTGCCTGCTTTGTAGAGAAGCCATACAGATCCATCACAGAAACTTAATCCAATTCTCAGTCCCTGCTGTGAAATAGATGTTCTGAAGGTGGGGAGAAACCCTCTGTCAAAGGTATAACATCAGTGGAGTGCCTTTCCCCAGACACAAACGTACGCACAGCCATATGAGAAATGTTCTAACCTACATTTGTGCCTGAAACAACTCAGTTGGAGAAAGGAACAAGGCATAGGCACAGAGATTTGCAGTTTTTGATGTCCTCCAGGGCAGAGATGTAGTGACAGATTGCCTAGTCAGAGAGAAGTCTGGGAGAGATAGAAAGATAAGGCAGGGTATTAGCCCCTTCAGATCAGCCTGCAGTCTGGGTGAGCAGCTCTGTTACTGCCATTTGTGTATTTTCTCCTACACATGCTATCCATCCAATTATGGTATATTCCACTGGCATATTGTGGTGTATCACCTTCACCTTTCCCCTCACCCCTCTGAGTACATTTGTGTCTGTGTTTGCACCACAGAAGACACTCATAGGGTATTTAAACCAGAGATAGCCAAGCTCTTCCTCTGGGAATCTACAATCGACATTGCCAAACTCCAAACTGCAACGCTTCCACCACAGTCAGTAGTTTGAAGCAACCTGGGAATGGTTCCCTGTGCTGGAGTTACTCCTGCCCAAACTCTTGCTGTGGTGGAGAGCGTCCACGTGGTGGAGACCCTTAGAGAAATCAGTTTCTGCCTCCTTACTATGGTGAAGCAGTGCAGTGGATGGAGGAGGCCGGGTGGTTCCAGAAACTGAATGCTGCTCGGGAGAATAAAAAAGTCAGGAGGCAAATAAAATAAAATAACCAAAAAACCCCAACACACAGGTGGGCAGGAGGCAAATGGAGAATGAGTGGCAAGAAAGGCTGGCAGGTGCTGCGGGTCCTGTGAGTGTCGCTGGAGGGCATATTCTCAGCTTTTTTGCTTCTTGCACCTTCTTGGGGCTGATGGCCTGCAGCAAAGCAGCCATAAAACCCGGCATTGTTTCAAAGCACTGACTCGGTCATGCTTGAAGGGTTGGTACATGTTTGTTAGAGGTTGGAAGAAAAAAGTGTGACTGAAAAACATAAGGCAAGCCCTCAGGGTAGATGTACTCTGTGAGACAGCGTAATCTTGTCCTGCTGCTTACCAGCTTTGCACCTGGTTAACTCTAGGTCAGAATGAAACTATATAGTCAGAAGTGATTATTTGTGACCCCAGACAAGAACATGACCTTTCTATCTATAGACTCCATTGAAATGGCAATACCCTGATTATGGACTATTTCTCAGCTAATTGGGAATGCAGGCTCTACAGGTCACTGGGAGTTCATACTATTCCCTTGGCATAAGCAGATGTGTTCAAGATAAACTTGTACTAAACACATCAACAGCTCCACACTATCTCGTGTGCACTGGGGAGGGAAAAAAAAAAAAAAAAAAAAAAGGAAAAGAGAAAAAGAGACAGCATCTCACCAAAGCCTAAAGAGCCAGATGACTCCAGGAGCTGGATATTAATTTATGAACATTAAGTAAATAATTGCCTTTTGGGTAGTGGCTCCTGGGCTCTACAGCACATGGCTGCCAATATGTAAGCAGGACTTACTGGGGAGGTGCAAATCTGAGGCCAGGAAGATATGCTGCATAGCCTGTAATTCCTGCAGAGCTGTGCAGGATCCATGCAGGGCCAACGTGGGTATCTGTGCTGTGCTCCCAGCCTGGAGGAGTTAGGGAGCACAACACATAGACACTCGGGTAATCATCATCACAAGAGCCTGTGCAAACTTGGTGCAGCAACACCTTCATTTCTGTTTCTACCTGTTTCTACCTCTATTTTTGTCTTTTTCTTCACTGTATTTCCCCTCCAAGACCCACTGCAGGTTTCCTGATTGCTTCCCAGCTGCTAGCTAAATTTTACATTCCACTTTATATCTCCTTCATCTTTCCTTGCCTACCTTAAGCAAACCCACACATCTTCTCTAAACTTTATTCTCTATTGCTCTCCTCTTTGCCTGATCTATTTTCCCATTTCTCATTCAGATGGATGCCATATTCCTGTTGCAGTTTGTCCAGGATTCTCTTCTACTCCTTGTTCTTGCTATAATTTCCCCTCCTATAGCAAAGGACTGCCTTACAAAGAAAACTGGTCATGTTTCCTGGTGAGCTTACCTGCCTCTGCCCTCCCATCAGTCTTCTCTGTACCAACAGTTGTGTTTCAGCTGGCAAGCACCACACACTCCTCAAATACATGCTCAAGGGAGGAGAGTCCTGCTGGCATTCCAGTGCCAGCAGAGAAGCTGTGTGACAGCCTCTCTCTCTCTCTGAGCAGCCACTATGGCTCTACCATCCCAGAACAATACTCTTACTTTCCCAAAAAAGAACAAGTATTTTATTTTATTGGTCAAGCAGGAGAGCTGAATCTTTCTCATGCTCATGACTTATAACTCTTCATGTGACAGGTCCTGATGGTGAAGGCATCTGCTTTGCTCTTTGGGAAGTAACTGGATTTCATCTGCTGTATTACAGAGTGCTGTTGAACAAGGTAGCTGATGTCGGAGTTGCTGTCCTGGCCATTTTCTGGGAGGATGATATACTGCCTAGCTGTGCACAATGAGCACTGTAAGCACAGCCCTGGTATGGTTTTATCCTGCAGGACACCGAAGTGTTTGCAGCTGATAGAGATGCAGGATACCATCAGCGACCCTTCAAGTGCTGAGCTGGGATTTTGTCCACGCTGCTGCACCACCGTTTTCACACGAAAAGAGGTGATAAATAACAGCCCTTTATGTGCCTCTGCCTGGAGATCCATGGGTGAATCCTCCCCTCCTGTCTGTGGCACTAGTGAGACAGAGATAAGCAGGGGCATACATGAGAAGCCCCCGAGGGGTAAGGGACATACCCAAAGCCAGTGTTAGCTGTGTGCAGTGGGCACGGTGCTTCTGAAGTGGAAAAGGAATTGCCATAATGTTGGAACTAACATTCCTGCTTGAGCCATAAAGAAACCAGGACCGTATCTTTGTGTGTCATAGCAATCCTAATGCTCCTGGTGGAGCTAGGGAGGCTGGCAGGAGGAGGTAGGGGACTGCAGAAAGCCATGCACTGCTGTCACAGTTGAGCTCAAGCAGGTTTGTACGGGCTGGTCACCCCAGGATGGATACATGCACTGCCCTTTCCTTTTTCCATGCAGAAAAACAGGTTCTTCTGTCACCATACCTCTTCCTCAACCCAGCAGATACATCTGCACACAGCTGGTTGGGAGACAGGAGGGACAGCCAGGGACTTGCTGTGGTACCTGTATTTTCCTTCTCATTAGGAGAAGCACCATCCCTGATTTCTATTTTATTGCCTCGACTTCCTTAACACCATTGCTTGTGTGAACAATAACTTTCTAATGCCAGCAGTATTAAGGCACTGCAGTAAATAGGGGCATTTTCAATTCTGAGCCATTTTTCTCTCTTCACTAGGACACTTTATGTATTGTTCAAAACTGAAAGACTGAAAATACAGCGGGAAAATGGTTTCTCAGTGGCACCAGTGATCTCTGTTAAAAATGTGTACTGAAGAGGAAAATCTCATCTGCCATGTAAAAGAAATTCAAAGATATCAGCCTCTGAAAAAATATGACCCAGGTATTGAACAGGTCTTATTCTATACCCTCAGACACTTACATGATACAGTGTAGGGACAGGGTTTTTTCCCACTGTTGTATCTACATATGCTATCTCTTTAAACATAAACAAATACCTTTCTGCGGAAGATGACTGCGCCTTTCCTTCTTTACTGTCAGCAAAGATAAGAGATATTTTGACTGATAGAGTCATTCAGGTGGGGAGAATGTGTCGTGATCTCCTCCTCACAGTGATAGGTGGCTCCTAAGTGCCCCCCAAATTGCCTCTTCTCTAGGCTGAGAAAGTGAGGTCCCTCAGCACATCCTCATGGAACCAGTGTCCCTAACCATTTTGCTGGCACTCTGAATTTGTTCCCATTTACCAATGCCTTTCCTACTTATCAAGGAGCTCTAGACTGGATGCAGTAACTGGTGTAGTCTCATGAGTAAAGAGGGATAATCCCTTGCCACTCACCTGCATCACATGGAAATATATTTCCATGATATATGCAAGTAGCAGGCAGATAGATAATGATGTCCCAGTGAATTATTTGTTCCAGTTGTGCTCTCAGTGGACTTCCACTTCTCAAGGCCTCTACATATTTTGGAGAAAAGCATAAATATTTTCTTCCAGTGTCATGTTGGCCTTTGGAAGGCTGACATCACTGTCTGGTCTCCTCTGACACAAAGGGAAACTGTCTATAAAATACCCTTCCTTTTTGGTAATAATATCTTAAATAGACTTTGGTATCACAGCAGTAAAGTAGGTTACAATATTTAATAACATTTACCTTTCATAGTGGACCTGTGAGACAGAAAACTAGTTTCATCTTGAATTTATGAATATGTAAATGAAGCATGGAAAAACGAATAGATTTATAGGTAGAAAGGCTGTCACAGAATAGGAGCTGAACTCATATCTGCTCAGCTATCATGCTCTGTGTTCTGGCTGTTTCTTCTTTCCTGCTTCTATTTTGGTGTCACGTTGTCTTCATGGATGACATGACTTGTATCACTGCACTCTGTCGAGATGTGCAGCAAGATGCAATCTGATCCCACATACCCATGGAAGTGGGAAAGCACTTGGGTTAATCTATCAGCTCATCAAGAGAGCCACAAGGGTTGCTGAACTTTGTAATCTCCTTCTTTTTTTCTTACGCTGCCTTGAAATTAGCTGATTTTTCATGCTATAAAATGACAATACAAAAGAATGCAGAAAGTTAATTGTTCAAATGCTGATCCAGGAGTACTAGTGGAATAAACACAATCTTCCTTTTATCTATTCTGCTTTTCTGTTTGGTTTTGGCATTGAACCATCTCTGTCCCTCTTTGCCTTGTTCCACTGCACAAATCATACATGGATCTCTCCAGCTCCCACTCCCTATTTCATTAAAAAAATGGGATATGAAAGGTGTGCAGAAGCCCTGGAGGGAAGTGACACAAACCCAGATGTTGTACAATCTATGTCCCAGCTGCAATGAGCCTGCATGTGGCAGCTGCTTTTGCACAGCCATCAACAACAGCAGCTGGAGGGGCTCTGCTGTTAATGGCTCATCCCCCAGGAAGGAGCTAGTGTGAGGAAAACCAGCAGGCTTTATGTACAAGATATCACATTGCTACGCTTTATGTTTCGGTTTTGTTATAAAACAAGCAAGAACCTAGAGAAAAAGAAAGCAAAATTAGATATGGTCCCTTGCCCTAAAAGTGCCATGAGATATTACTCCCTGCCCCCTGATTAAGCCTTTCCCTTTCTGATTCAGTCAATAGGAAATCAAGGTATTTGTTACTGTATGAACTACTCTAAATACCTTTTCTAAGGCAGTAAAAAATAAAAGTGGTCTAAAAGCAAAATGAAAATGAAAAAAAGAATCACAAGCTTTAGAGCCTGTCCAGTGAATGCATATTCCTAGTGGTATTTTTTTCTCATCCTCGAAGAAAAAGGCATATTTTAGGACAAATAAAACAAAATAGAGGTTTATATCCTCACTAAAGAAAAAGTAGTTTCCACCTTCATTGTCACTGTGTTTTGATATATGTTTAGTTGTGTTATATCCTAGGATCATCTAATTTCCATATAAAGTGTAGCTACTTTCAGTTTTACTATATAGTGTTCAGGGGAGACTTTGATTTGTGTGCCCTAGGGTGGACCTGAGAAATGCATAATTTTCTTTAAGAAGTCCCTTCTGTCATCAGTAAATTCCTGTTCAGATTACAACATGGATGTTTAGTCAGAGGTCTGCACTCCCACGGAGGAGAGTGGGAGGGATGATAATAAATGTGTGGACCGAAGTGGAAAAAAAAAGGTAAAAGAAAAGAAAGGAAGAGAGAGAGAAATTCCATTAAGAAAGGTTACTGAATCAAGAAGAATTTATCAAAAGTAGACTGGTGAGAGTGGCTCTTGAATTTTTATGAATTTGTGGGGCAGACTAGTCAGTCTGCTTTGGACTGTAATTTTAGGTAATAGCAGAATTGGAACCACTAGGGCATAGTCTGTCACTGTTTCTAATCTCCGCTGCTCTGGAACAACAGTTACACATCAATTCAATTAATCACCAGTGATAACAAAAGTTGTTTTTTTCCCACTTTAGAAATGTTTTTTTTTTTTAATTATTTTTTTAGTGCAGAACTTTATCAGACACAATTTCTTTTTCCCTTGTGAAGAAAAGCTTATGAAGTTCATTTATACAGAGAGCATAAATCCTATCTCCTACTGTTTTCCCCTGTAACCTAACATGAAATATGGCTTATAGCTCAACTAATTCTCAACATTTAGTGCGAACTGATGAAAGTAGTTCATCACTCACAGGGATGCAGCAGGCTTGCAGCAGCACACACAGACCAGAAAAGGTGCATACAGCCGTGTCATGGCATGACACATACAGTCTCAGATATACCAAAGCAGCCAGGTATCTTCATGATGTTCACTGGGGATATATACCATTAAAAAATGAGTGCTTCCCGTTTTACAGCAACACTGTCTCTCTTTCTTGTCACTCTCCCCCCTGCCCAGATTTATCTCCTTTTCTTAATGACTCCCTTTTTTCAATTTGTGTCTCTCTCTGACAGATAATACTTTGTCTCCTTGTTCTCTTGGCTTGGTATGTGTGTTGCCTCGTTTGCTGCTCATTATTTGCACTATTTATTTGCAGGACATAGATACAAGTACTTGCCCATAATCAGTTCAATAATTCCACTTCAAAACAAGCCATTCTGCTGCCACATATAATCCTGACAACTCATTATCCACCAGCCCGGGTAGGTCTGACTATTGCATATTAGCTGTGCTGCGACATCAGCCTCTTTCCCTTGCCTCCTACACTTTAATTCACTAGTAAATTCCCCTTGCCAAGTTTTACCTTCAGTTGCATCACTGCAATGGGAAGGGAAGGGAAGGGAAGGGAAGGGAAGGGAAGGGAAGGGAAGGGAAGGGAAGGGAAGGGAAGGGGGAAGGGAAGGGAAGGGAAGGGAAGGGAAGGGAAGGGAAGGGAAGGGAAGGGAAGGGAAGGGAAGGGAAGGGAAGGGAAGGGAAGGGAAGGGAAGGGAAGGGAAGGGAAGGGAAGGGAAGGGAAGGGAAGGGAAGGGAAGGGAAGGGAAGGGAAGGGAAGGGAAGGGAAGGGAAGGGAAGGGAAGGGAAGGGAAGGGAAGGGAAGGGGCACAGCAATCCAGCAGGGATGGCCAGCTCTTCCTGACTCCCCAAATACCATTTTTCCTGGTA
Organism: Vidua chalybeata; assembly: GCF_026979565.1. Classification (NCBI taxonomy): domain Eukaryota; kingdom Metazoa; phylum Chordata; class Aves; order Passeriformes; family Viduidae; genus Vidua; species Vidua chalybeata. Next base: position 77,773,509 of record NC_071532.1, on the reverse strand, counting down.
AGAACACTTGAAACTGTATTTTCAACTTGTGACATATAAATTATTAGAGCTGACATTTACAATATCTCCCATCTGAAGCCTGAGAGATAACATTTGCCAGCCTGCAGGCAGGCAGGTGTGATCACCCCGTGTAATGGAAGGGTAAACCAAGGCATAGGGTGAGGACATGCACTTGCCAAAGGAAGTCAGCCCTGCACCTTAAATCATTATGTGCAGTTCCACTATCAGATGGATGAATGAGACAAACCTCTGTTGAGACACAAATGCACCCCAGCACCACAGTCCCGGTGCCAGCCAGTGATCCCAGCAGAGCGGGCAGTGCAATGTTTTACACTGTCCAGGGGCTGCCCTGGAGAAGTCACTAGGAGCAGAGCAGAGTGATGGCTCCAGGGACACCAGGCACTTCACAGGATGGGGAAGTTTTCCTGCTGCTGCATGCAGGAGGATCTCGTCTTAAAAGATAAGGGATGGTCTCCATGGCAAACAGGAGTATCTTGCTATGTTCCAAGAGACAGCAAAGTCAGACATTTAGTAAGGCAGATGAGGACCTAACCACATCCTTCATAGAGTGGCAGGAGCATTCACATACAGTTCCTGTATCAGTGTGAAAGGAAAAGGTTGAATATGAAGTTTACTAGGCAGCAAATAGATGTGTCTTGTGTCTCCCTCTCTCCTTCAGTCAGGAAAGAACAGGTCTATTTCTAGTCATGGAGACCCAACTAACCAGAATGTTTCTTCTTGCAAAGTGGAGGACAGGGGAAATTTCACAGCCTGATTTCTCTCAGATGGTTTGTGTAAGAGTCAAGTGTGCATTTAAAGCTGAACATTCACGTATAGCTCAGAAGATGAATCAGAGTTTTGGCTCTGGTTCCTCTGCAGAGACAGCAGCCCCAGTGATGACCAACGTGGTGGCTCTTGCATCAGCTCCTCAAAGTGACAAATGGCTCTGACTCAGTGTTTGTGCCAGGCCATACAGCACCACCTGGCTCAGCCTTTCAGGTACTGTCACAGCACAAACAATGGAAAGGGGCTCTGATTTTTTCGGACACTCAGTGGAGCCCTCAGGTAAGTTCAGCTACCACTGCCCTGAGGCGGCTGGGAAGGTCCCAAGCAGGTGTTGTGCACTGCAGCACCAAAAAAACATTGAGTGCACAGCAAACTGCTCCTTTTGTAGCACTAACCTGTGTCCCCCCTCCACGTAAGGCATTCACCCTCCTGTCCGGTGTAAAGGACGTGCTGTTCATTCAGCACCATTCCACACCAGCTCCAAAGGAGCAGTCTGCACAAGCAGAGGCAGCACGTAGACGCCCATTTCCAGTGCATCACTGATATGTGACCTCTGCAGCGATGCCCTGCATGACAGGAAACCTCAACACGTCCGACACGCCAGTTCTGTGCGATCCTGGGCAAGGTAAGGCAAGCTCCAGGCTTGCTCCAGCAAGCTTTGGGAGAGTGGATGCAGATGGCTTTAGGAGAGACCTGTTCACACCTCTTTTATACCTTTGAGTTCTGTTTGTTGGCTGCTTTTGGCTGGGTTTGGTGTCAATGCTTAGGTCAGAGAAGACCAGTCTCGGCTGAAGAAATATTCTCAGCTCTTTTGCACCCAGCTGATGCCTCCAGGATGGAGGGACTGAGGACACAATAAAACTGATACCTCGAACAACTGGGCAAGGGGGTGCATCATCTGCAGTCAGAATGCTCTGAGGACAGTAACGTCTCCTGCTTCTTGTCTATCTTAATCTTTTTCCACCATAGGGCTTTCTTTCTTTTTTGTTCTTTTTGTTTTTTTGGGGTTTGCTTTTTTTGTGTTTTTTTTTTAATTTTATTTTTTGTTTGTTTGTTTGTTTGTTTTGTTTTTGTTTTTGTTTTTGTGGGTTTTTTTTTGTTTTCTCTGATCACCTTCCTAAGTTGTGCCAACTGACTGCAATTGTCTCCATATCATCCCTCAAATTCATAAACCATTTTCCTGGGTCTCTCTTGTGATTGCTCTTGCATGACCCGTACAGAAAATTTATGCAACAAGAAAGGGCTTTACACAGTAAAAGAACTGCTCGCACCAAAGGCCAGAGAGTCAGAAGGCCTTGGGTGGTCACTTCAGCTTCACATAAAAGCCAAAGAGGGATATTAAGCAAAGAAGAGAGCAGCAGTGGCAGCTGCCTGCAACGACGGTAGCAGGGCTAAGCACAGAGTGGGGGCTGTGGTTGAACGTCAGGCAGGCTGAAAGCATTTCACTGTGAGCTGCCACTGCCGCTCCCTGGCCCAGCCTCTCCTCTCCCACAGGAGCACTCCTTTGTCCCACCCTCCACTTATTCTGTGGGGTGAGCCGGGCTGTGTCACCACCCCAGAGGGACAGGGCTCATCACACCACCAAGACACATCCCTGACTCTGTGGTTTGGGACCTGCTGGCACTGCCCAGCCCCAAGGCTGACCAGACCTACCTTTCACAACTGGAAGCTTTTCTGGCATTTTTGCTCTTGTCAAGTCAATGAAGTATATTTTAATGGAAGGGTCAGAACAGTGCTGATGAACACCCTTTACCGCCCCTTTGCATATTTAGCTTGCTGTATCTCCTGGTGATGTGCCTGTATCCTTCCTCTGTGAAAGTGGTTTCACTAACCTTAATGTCTGATTGAATCTCCTGTCTGTTAAAATCACTTACTGCCTCTGCCTTTCCCATGCCCCATTCCTGCCCAAGGGCTGGGCTTCACAGAGTCATGGTGTTTCTTAAGATATTTAAGAGAAACCTATAGAAAGAAGTGGAAGAAATATAAGTACAGTGATGACCCAACACTCCGGGACAGTAATTAATAATCTAGGATCTAGTGCAATGACCTGGATGAATTAGGGGAGCTGTCAGGAAAGAATGAAATATGGCAAGTATAGGCTCAGCACAGTTAAGAAAATTGCAGATGCAAATACAAAACAGGTTATCCATGAGTGGACAAGACTAGTGCAGGGAAAGAACCTGGGGTAATCAGTCATGAAGAAATAAAGATGAGTAGTTAATGAAAAGCCATAATTAAGAAAAGACAAATACAGTCTTGGGATGTATGAGAAGGAAAATATTATGAAAAATATTACCTAGAATGTTTTGTCAGAGCAGCTACCATCAGCTGAGGTGCAGCTACTAACAGCACTGGTTTTGCACCTCTGGAAGGAGAAACAATACTCAAGAGCTCTCTTCCCTCCCTGGGCCAGCAAAGCCTCTGTTTGTTAACAAACATTCATACACTGCAAGGTCAGTCAATTTTCAGGCTGTTTCAGGGGCTGAAAGAGCAGGGAGAGCTTAAACCTTCCTTTCTGGATCAGATGGCTGTTTTCACATCTTTATGTTTGAGGTTCATTTTTTAATTCTCTTGTTAGTACACAGTGGGGTGATTCCTAAAGCTATAGCAAACACATGTGTGGATGAAGAGTTTATCTCCTGCTCACAGCATGCTATTGTACACACTGTGGAAATTATACACAATGGTGGCCAATGCAGAAGGAGATGTGACAGTGCTGAAATGCAGGTGAGAGTCTGCTGAGCTGTAACCAGGCAGCATCTAATGTCTGACTAAAGTCACAAAGTGACTTCAATTTTCCTGAAATTGCTGCTTCCAACAGCTCCCATGCTGTATGGCCAGCAGCATGAGGAGAGACAGGAGGACAGCTGGCAGTAGTCAGGGTGTCAAGCCTCTCAAGATAGCTGATGGCTGGAGGAATTACAATACTCAAAGGTGGGATGTCCGAAGGTCATAGTGGACTCATTGCAAGTGCTTGCCTGCCTTATTGCTTTTGGAAATTTTGTCCACCCACAGGAACAGTTACCCACCTGGGCTACCCAAGTCAGCACTCTGGGATGGTGGGAGACTGACCCATAGCAGGCAGAAAAACGTGACTCAAAGAGAAGATAGCTGCTAAACTCCAAAAATGATGGGGCTATCATGAAATACAAATCACTTGAGCTAAAATAAAAGCAGAATGTGTTGTAGAGAATGGGTAACTGGCAAGACAGGCACTGGCTGTGTCCTAAACATGAACAGACAAGGTAGTCTCAGAATGCAGCAGAAATGGAAATGCCAGTGGAAGTGCCAGCAAACACAATGAGCAGAGCAGGAGTCTGCTGTGGTTCTTAATATGTCAATGGAGAACTATTGCTGCCATCAGAGTACATTTCCCAGATGATGAGCTGTATATCCCTACACTTCTCCTCCATGGTGGAAACATGAACCCTCTCAGCCCTGTTCCCTGGGGACTCTGCCCTGGTCTGACTGTGTCTTGACCACCCATCCATCACTTGCACTGGAGCTGGGTGTGGACTGGGGCACAGTGATAAAGAGGAAGGACAAGGTTGCCTCAAACCATCTTGCAGGAAGACCCGTGGGGCTGATCTTACTTGGTCTCTTCCTTACCCCTGTGTTTGCCATGTCAGGGGATTATCCTCTGAGGAGACTGATGGATTGTATGTTGGGATAGGAGATGAAACCAGGAGAAAAATATTCAGTACTCAGGAGAAGAGGACAATTTTGAGGAAGACAAGGTGACTATCTACCTATCCAACTTCTTTAATCCTATAGAGGCAAGAAGTTACTTTAAAAGTCAATATTCCCTCTGTTTCCTCACCTACCTGTCTTTGAAGTGAGCTCTTGCCTGAGTTCTTTAAATTCAACAAGGAAAGGAGAAGGAATAGGGGTTGTCTTACCTCAGGAAAAACATCCATGCTGATAACTGTCTGACTTCCCTTTGATGTAGTGAAACTTGAGTCTCTAAGTACCACCACAGTAAAACTGGACATGCTGGGCTCTACGCCCATTTTAATGCCTCGAAGCTGTGGAGGGACTTCTATGATCAAAAGTTTGCTGCTAGTAGACAGGAGGTTGGTCTTGTCCTTCCTGTCCTAGCTGGGCTACAGCAGCTGACATTGCCATCTTAGTTGTGGTTTTTATTATTTTTTATTTTTATTATTTTTATTATTCCTTTGGTGTCACTTTGGATACAGTGTGTCCCTACCCCCCCTGACACACAGGAGAGAAGACTCCAGTAAGTGTTTGCACATCTAGAAAGCAAATGTGATTCATTATTAATACAAAGCTGTTAAAAGTCTGTTGCACTTTAGAGACTTTAACTGATTGACAGGTCTCTGACCTAAGGAGATTTCTTTCTGTGTTTAAGCATCACAGGACAGGTAAGCATGGCAAACAAAGGAAGGTTGGATGGAAGAGGTTGAAAGGCCACGAAATTAATATTACATGCTAGCATGGTTCATTACACAAAAGTCTTACACACGCTGAAACTTTGCTGACACTAAGAAGTCTGTAAGGCCCAGAAAAGAATTTGGTATTTTACTGTTATGAGTAAGTTTGAGTGGTTTCTAGGGGGCTTGCCTAACTCCAAAACCTTACTGAAACCACTGGAAAAAGCAGTAGTTTTCCATGAGGAGGTGTTGAGTAAGTGCTCCTTTACTCAGCAGTAGTTACGGGCTCATGTGAAGATCAAGACACATAGTGTGGGGGTTTTAATGCAAATATTTGAGAGCCTACTTTGGGGCTGTGAGTCAGAGGTAAAAAGATGACAAGAAATCCTTTAAGCTGTAGTCTAGAAATAGCAGGTGGAGCAAACTGCTGCATGGCCTGGGGTCAAGGCTACAAGACAGGCAACCTCTTTGGGCAGTATTCCAGCTGAAAAAAGAGGTTTCAAATTTTGCTACGGAAAAGGCTTCCTGTGTTCTTGGTCCCTAAATAAAAAAGGTTCTTCAAAGAAATATTTGATCACATACTGATAAAAGGCACAGTAAAGAAGATCATCTGCAGCAAATGCAAGTGTAGGAGCTGCAGGAATTAACCAAGGATATATCCAGGTAGCAAAGTAATAAAGTCTGTCTGAAGTTACCCCCACATTGCAGCCCCACCTAGGGGTCTTAATCATGCTTTAGCTCCAAATTCCCTATTATTCATATACCAAATCCTTTGAAATCTGACTTGAGCTCTTAGGCTTTCCATGGCTAACGATATGGCTTAAAGGTGTTGGGATACCTCTAAAAACTGTCTTTGGAGTGGGGAAACATCTCCTGCCCATATCGCAGACTTTTGGTAATGATTGGTGGGGTAACACTGACTGTGATCCTTTCAGTTCTTTTACACTCCTACCTTGGAATGCATGAACCAGCCTCTGGAGGGGCTTTTCTTCTCTTCATCCTGAGACCCGTGGGTGCTCAGCTTCAGTCAATTAATTGCAATTAACCTTCACTAATTTGCAGACCGCTCAGTCAAACAAGGCAAATCCCATTGGAGCTTGGCTGGCAGTGGCCAGGAAACCTTAGTGGCCAGGAAACCTTAGTGAATCTGCTGAAGAGAATGTCATACACAGGGGTGCCCTCTTTCCTTCTGTACATTTACTGCTCTCTCTCTATTTAGTCTTCTGAGGCATACATGGACATGTTTTGTTTTCATAAGCACAAACCACTTTTATTCCAAAAACAAATTTACCTTTTATTTAGGTATCGGAATAGAATTGCACTAGATAATTGTGGTCCTGATTGCTTTCATAAGCAGTACAAATGTGTCTTCTTTGCTTGTTTTGTTTCATTTTGGTTCATTTTTTCTTTTCCATATGCCTATATTACAGGGAAATACTGAGCCTACACAATGTATGCAAACACAATTTGTGGTTTAAGCAAGAGGAATCACAGTTGGGTGACATTCTGTAATTCATCAAGAGGTCTGACACTGTGTTATGAACAGTTATACCCTTTTCTGTATTTTATTGTTATACACTTTTCTGTATTTTGGAAAACCTTTTTCCCAACAAATATTCAAGTACATTATTTGATCAAGCAATAATAACACTTTAATCTACCTTGTGTATTCTCTTCAAAATAAGAGGTCAGAGAATAATAGTTCTCTCTGGCTTTAAAACGAATCCCATAACAAATGGTTTTAGATGCAAAGATATGGTGAAAGGATTTTTCTTACTTGGAGAATTTAATATTTTGCTGGAAGAAAAACCATGTCCATGGAGTCCAAGATGACAGATAATGGGACTTATTCCTTTGGTGTCACAGATGTGTATCCCACGCAGATGTACAGCTCCCCTGTTCTTCAGCAGAGTCACTCTCAAATCAAGGTCTGATGCCGTTACTTCCTCCACTGCTATCAATCACCTCTGGATTAGGGGCCTTCAGAGGATAAAGGAAGAAGTATCTGAATCTATTAATTTGCATCCTTGCCCCCCATTGACTCAGTATGAAGAAAAGGAGACTTGGCACATGGTGGCAGAAACTCAGTACGTTATGCAGAGGGAGTGAAACAAGCTGTGAGGTGGGTAAGACAGGTGTAGAGCAGCTGCAGCACTGTGGAGTTCACAAAATTCAGTCTCACAACTCAATGACACCAAGTGGGTGTGGGAAGAGACCTTGATCAAACTGTTACAGGATTCTCCTATTCATCACCTATATGTTCAACTCCTGATCATGATTGCCACAGAATATTACTGGTCTCAAGCACTGATTTAGGAGCACCTCAAATACCTGCACATTTCTATCAAAATCAAACAACCTTGAGCTGTGCTTCTTTTTCTTACCAAAAATTAAATTAGTGCTGGGATCCAGTTCTCCCAGATTTGTCCCTGAAAAGACAAGTGCCAGTTCTATCCTAGTTTTTCTGGATATCTTCTTTTGCTACCAGGCAAAAATGGATACTTCCATAGACCAGTCCATCCCACACATCTTCCATACCTCCTACAGGAATGTAAAGTACTTGTTAAGCTTTTAAGTGGGCAACAGTGGGTAATATGAATGTGTCCTACAGGTAATATAAATGTCTTCTACAAGGACATGGGTATTATTACACCATGCTTGATCAGGATTTTGTTCACTGCCCACTGTTAGCCCCAAAACGGCATAGCAAAATTCTTTTCTGTCTTGGCTGTTCCTTTGAAAAAGATTAGATGCCTGGCTGCTTTCAAATTCATTTAAAAGTCTAGAATGCAGCCAGATAGCACAATAGTCAGTCATGACTGTTTTTATCAGGACCTCATCTGTTTCAGGATGTCAGTGGAAGTTCTGCTTAACCAACAAGGGTAGAAGTTGCCCTAAGCATTCCCCCCTCCCTCTGGCTATTATATTGCTTTGCCAGCAGTTCCTGTAATTCATCTATAGTTTTAGGAACACCTTTTGCTGGAAGTTAGAAAAGTGAAAGAAAACACTGGAAAGTTAAATTTAATAATAAGTTAATAAGGATAATTCGGCAATAGTGTAGAAAGACCATTTATCTGAACAAAAAGCTCTGGATATGTATGGCCATGTTAGAAAAAGCAACAGTCAAAAATAATATAATAAGGAATTCTGTAAAGCTAAGGGGTCAAAGTGGAGACCCAAGATGATATTTTTCTACCTGCAATTTTAAAGCATTTCTAATGACACAGGACTTTTGAAGGAGATGGGGGAAAATGTATCTTTCAAGTTTGCTCATTTGGCAGACAGTAATTCAGCTGAGCTAAGCAAAATGGAGCTGATAAACGCCACTCTCCTTGGTGATAAGGGGTTTTTCTCCTTTATTTTTAATGAATACAAGAAGGACCCAAATTTTTTCCTACAGAAGACCACATCTGGAGATTTGCTACAAAATTCAGGGTCACTGTCTTGTTTAAGATGGAGCAAAATAGAGCTACCTAAATTTTTAATAAGAAAGTAAGACCTGAACAGAACACAGCTCCAACATGCCATGCTAAGCTGCTGCCAAGGCTGGCCATCTTGAGGAGCTGCAGCCATGGGTTAAACCTCAGTGAGTCTCCAGGACTTGGTGGTACAGGCACAGCAGGACCATGAAACATCAGCCTTGGCTGATCCAAAAGCTGTTTTCACCCAAAAAGTTGTTCTGTAAAATGAAACCCAAGTCTGCAAAATTATTTTTCTCTTTGTATCTTTTAATAGGGATAAGCAACATTCATCAGTTTTTTTTTTTTTCCCACTCAAATGTACAGCCATAATTCTAGATTCCCTGCAGCATTTTAGGTAAATTTCCATTCCTTCCTTTTCATGGAACACATACTCCTGGAAGAACCAAGTGGAGATAATCTAAATAAATATCATGAATAGCTTTATGAAGACAAAGGTAATTATAAAACAAGTCCCAAATGTTTGTGAACCTTAGACTAATTTCCACCTCATTGATGCTGATGCTGCACATCGCAATTCTGAGATGGCCTCTCGTGTCTCCCTGATGTTATTGATTGGAGAAGGTACTGAGATGAGAACCAGGCTCTGCATTTCACATTTTAAGGTCACTTTTAACAAATGAACTCATTTCACACCAAGCTATCCTAGAGCATCTTACCATAATAAACATAACAATTAACAAGCCCTCTCGAGGCTTGCATAATAAGCAAGCCCTCTTGATAATTTTCAGGCATGGGGCAGTTGACCTTTTGTAGGAACTTCATGCCTCTCCTCTAGCCCATCCCTGAGGGTCTGTCACAGCCAGCTCTGCCCACAGCCCTGCTGAGAAACCTGCTCTCCTCTTCTGCCCTGTGCTGCCTTGGGCTGCATCCACTTCCTGCTAGCCAGGCATCCCATGGGTGTTGGGAAAAAGAGAGCACCGAGCTACCATCTGGAGCTGATCTCAAAGCTCATAAAGCTTCCCCACAAGTGCAGGGTCTGGGTAATCACACTTTGCAGATGGTGCAAAGCACCAGACATTTGGAAAAGCCCAATTGCACCCAAGGACAACCAGGGTTCTTAAAATTTCAATTAGTTTATAAGAGCACATGCATTGTTGAAACGTCATCAATGATGAAGTAATTTGCATTTAACTCAATTATTATGTTGTGGGATTCACCAGAGCTCTTCAATTCAGGTTACTAAAGAACCAGGACAGGCTGCATGTTAGTCACCAGTTTGTCTCATGGATGCTTCAGCCTGCGTGGTGGAAAAGGAGGTGGATGTGCACAGTAGTCCCATTGCAAAGAACATTGCCAGCACGATGAGGGAGGTGATCCTCTCTGTGTAGCCCTGGTGGGATGTCTGGAGTGCTAGGTTCAGGTCTGGGCTCCCAGTACACAAGAGACTTTGACATACTGGAGTGCATCTGGGAAGCATCTTCATGTCCCTCTTCTGAACTCACTCCAGTGAATCCTGGAGAAAGAAAAGCATCTCACCAGCTGGGGAATTCCAGCTTCTGCTACAGGGAGGAGGCAACCCAGCCTGAACATCAATGCAGTTTCCTAGAGAGCATCGACCCTGGAAGGTTGTTTGGTATAATCAACACAATCCACATTTCCCAGACGGATGGTAAAGATAAAAAAACGACTGCTGCCTAAGGAATTTATTTTTTTAAGCTAAAAGGCTGTCTCTATTGGGAGAATTCTACCCCTCCACACTCAGCCCCTCAGTGATGCTCCAGGAGAGACTGGCTGGCAGCAAGAGCCCTGCTGCCTCTGCCATCCTGAAATGATGACCCTCTTCCAATGCCAAGATGCTCCCAAGTTAGCAATCATTCAGCTGAGGTATCCCAAAGCTGCAATGGCTATAATAAACATTCAGAGAAAACTTCCTGGATGTCAGCAGAGGGTAGAGCAATATCCCTACAATGCTATGAGAATTTTACCATGTAACAGTAGCTCTTTCCATGCCCCATAGCTGCAGGTGTAGTGGGATGATGGGGTCACTGTAAGGTGTGGGTAGTGACATGCAATCTGAACACGTGACAAGACAAGTGTTGTCTTATTTGACTTTGGTTAAAAATTATGATGGTCTGTATACTTGCTGTATCACGATGACCTTGTTTCCCAGTTTCCACTTCCACTTTAGAAGATGGTCAGTTAGCTGCACTTACAAATTGCCAGTAATCCTTAGCTTAAGAAGAAAAATTTCACTGCTAAATTACTATTATCTTGTCCTCTCTTATTAGAAGTTCTCCTATTTACTTGTATTTCTTTAAGGTTTCATTTCTCTTATCATTGGAATTATTATAAATATCTTACCTGTATTTGGTATTCTCCAGTTTGGTAATATTAGATTATAGTTGTGGAAAAATATATAACCCCTTGTTTATAAACCTAGAATCGTGCATCTAGGCAATGTATCATCCAACAAATTTATTTGTTTGTATTTGCCCAGTGGTGAATCACTTTCTTCACACCACTGTACTCTAACCTCGTAATGACATTCATTATCATAACATATTCAAAGCCTCTGCCTTTGGCTTTGAAGTTAGGATTGGTTCTTATAAGTAGTAAGGATTGATTCTTATAATAAAGATAAATGGGATGGGAAATCTGGTAGTTAGTGCTAAGCTAAGTTACAGTAACTCTTTAGAATAAGAGTTCTACATTCATTTGTCAATTAGAAGTTAATACATAACTTGGTTTAAAACCAGGTATTAGCATCTGGACTTTTCCCAATTTTGTTCTGAAGGACTGCCTAGAATCATTGAATCATAGATGGGTTTGGGTCAGAAGGCACCTTTAAAGGCCATCTAGTCCAACCCCCCATGCAATAAGCAGGGATGTCTTCAACAACATCAGGTTGCTCAGAGCTCCATCCTGCCTGTACCTAAACGTTTCCAGGGATGAGGCACCTACAGCCTCTCTGGTCAACCTGTTCCAGTGCTTCACTGCCTTCATGATAAAAAATTTCTTCATTGCATCTAGTCTGAATCTACCCTCTTTTGGTTTTAAAAATTACTCCTTGTCCTGTTGCTGTAGGCCCTACTGTAAAGTCTGTCTCCATCTTTCTTACAAGCTCCTTTTAAGTATTGAAAGGCCACAGTAAGATCTCCCTGGAGGCTTCTCTTCTCCAGGCTGAACAATTCCAACTCTCTCAGTCTGTTTTCGTAGGATAATTTTTGTGGCTCTGTGTCATGGTACCCCAGCAAAGATGTTTCTCATCCCATATTCAAACTTTTCTCTGTCCTGGGCTTTGAGATGTGTCCTACCCTGCTATAATGATCTCTGTGTTTGGTATCTCATGATAGCCTCATTTCAGAGGCTGGCATGCCTTCCCTGCTGCAGCTATCAACAATCCTGTGATTTTTAGCAATGTAGTAGTGGAAATAAAGGCAAATCAGGCTGCTGAGAGTCTCAGTTAAGTAGGAGGGAGGTTTTTTTGCATTTGATGTAAGGAATTGGCTTATGCTGAGGATGATGCATGGAGTAATTTTTTCTCTACCCAGAAAAGGCAAACAGCTTTATTTCAGCAGAGAAGTTTAAGCCATCTTTGTTTTAGCTGGGAAACAGATTATAAAAGATATCAATGCTTAGTAGTTAGGGATGTGTACAGATTAAGTTCTGGGATCATTTTGCTTTAGGGAATTTTGGTAAGACATCTGCAATAGTAATATAGGAACACATATATACAATAATGATGATAAGGTAACCATGGCAATGATGATAAGACAGAACTGATTCCAATACACACATGTCAGCCACAGAGGAGAGATCCATGAAAATAAACAGTTTAAGAAAATGAGCATGTCAAATGCATATGCTCAGGCCTAAAAGCCACTTGTGCAAAGGGTAGTTGCTTTACCCATTAGAATATCGTCTACCCTCTTGTTCCTTTTTTTTTTCTTGTTAAACTAGACACATGATGGACCTGGAGGGTATAAAAGACTGTTTGAGAGATTTGCTTTCTTGATTTTAGCAAGAGAGTGAGTTAATAAAGATTTTGGCTTCTGAGGCAGCCATAGAAATACCACAGTAATAATTTCTGTTTGATTGGACAGGCGAACCAAGTACAAGACAAAATGTTTGAGCATTTCTACTTTTATCTCAGAATAAAGCTGAAGTCAGACACAGAATTTCTTTTAAAATTAGAGGCAGCAGTTTCTGTCTGGGATGCCTGTATTATGATCAGAGGCTGACAATGGAGTGGCAGGTCTGGGAATGGGGATGATGTCAGGCCATGCTCAGGCACATGCACAGCCCCTTACTTGTGCAGTCACAAGAGCCCAACCAGGTTTTCCAGCTCCACTGTTGAGTCCCAGTATCTCTCAGTCCTCTATACACGTCACAATCCACGTAGCACAGTGATCTCATAGATGTAAAGAAGTGCAGCAGGTAAAGAAGGGGACCCCATCAGGGAGGGTCTTTAGAGATGAAGAACAGTAGTTTTTCAAGCAGTAACCAATCCCATAAACCCGATTAAGAAAAAAATTCCCATTGATTTTTGCAGGAATTTTCCTCTGTTGGACTTACAGTATTCATCCCACTGCAATGTATTTCACAAGCATTTGATTGCAAATATGGTTCACAGGTCCATAGGCTTGGATTAGCATTGTTAAAGACACTGAAGTTTCCACTCCTCCATCTTTCAGGCTTGCAGCTTCATGGCAGTATCAACTGTTGCTTTTTTCCTCCTTGAAACAGAAAGGAAAAATACAAATTTGCAATATTACAAATCTGTTTTGCATAAGTCCTTGGGCCAAAGCCATCTCTGATGGAACTCTGTTGCCTGGAGTTGTATATATTTTCTTCCTGCATTTCATTCCAGAAGTGTCATCACTGTAGGCAGTAAGATGATTTGCTAAGAACAATTGCAGAGATTATCACAAAGAGATCCTGATCTCAAACCTAATCCAAATCTCTGTCTAATACTCCTCACATTAAGTCCAAGTTCAATGTACTGTGCAGTAAATTATGCACTTGGCATCTCTTGGACCAGGCAGCAGAAGAAGGGGATGAATGCATAAAACAGGAAATGGATCATGGCCAATTAGTGGTGCAGAAACCATGGAGGGTCATTTCGAAAATAACAAATGAGCCTGGCAGGCTGGCATGTCTTTGTGCAGTGACCTGGATCAGGCAAGTGTTGAAGACCTTATCAGTGTGGGCTGGTCTTGGTGCTGCAAGATGAGCTTAGGAGGCCCTGCTAGTCTGCAGGCACAGAGCAGCTGTGTGAGGAAAAGAACAAGAAGAACTTGAGATATAAGTCAAACTTGTCACTGCAAGACATTTACAAATCATCTGAACTATGGTCCCCATTACTCAGAGCCTGCTTCTGTCCAAGAGAGATATCTATCCAGCAGGGAGGAGGAGAGGAAAGTCAAAGCACAGATTTCAGCCAATTCCTTTCACTATTTTTTTCCCCTTCAGCTTTCAAGAGGGGAAAAAAGCATCTGAGGAGCTGGGAACATCTAGTCAGGTCATTAGAGGTCCACGAGCCCAACTGAGCTCAGAGCCCACCAGGGCAGGCAAAACACAAACAAACCATACAAGTTGCTCCCTTCTGGAATGGGGCCGCAGGATAAAGAAGGGAAAGGGTAGAAGGGGAAACAGAGGCAGAGAAAGATGATGGGATTTGTCTTGGTTTGTTGTTGACCACAGTGGTGGGCACTGACCTCCCAGGAAGAGGTTGGTGAGACAACATGATGCCCCCAGCTAATGACTGTCCTGGTGGGTACCCTCTGGTTGGTCAGAGTGGAGTCCAAATGTACAGAGGGAAGATTCTGTTCCAATGTGAAAAAAAACACCTAGTAACAATAACACTAGGGTTTTGATGTTTACAGATGATCAATTTAGTTCACTGTAACTTGATGTCAAGGTGAAACAGAACAAAAGATGAAAGGACCAGATTTTTTTTTTTTTTTGTGACACCAGAGAGCACTTAGAAGAGAGGGAAAAAAAGCAAAAGAGAAGAAAAAGGGAATAAATACATTTGAAAATCTTTTCCTCACAGCTTTTGTTTAAAGGAGAGCTAGGTACTTATATGTACTTAATATTTCATACTTGTTTTTCAGGCAAAGAACAGGTGAGAACTCAAAAGAATGTCTTCTTAAGTCCCATTGTATTTTCTTTCTGTTTTTTAACCTTACTGGTTTTGTTATGTGGCTCAAAAACATCTTATATCAGTTGTGCTTTAGATTTCTTTCCATCATTAAGGACTTCAACAAATAGTTTTCTCCACAGAAACACTTGAGGGCTGGATATTAGAAATTGTAATTTCTAGAACCTGACGCATGAATTGATGAGGTATAGGTGAAAATGAAGACAAAGGCAACTTTCTTGCAAAAGAGGCAGTTGGAATTGCAGCCTGGAATTAGGTTGTACAATGCATATTCCTGACACCAGACAAGTTTTACTCATTCTTCTTTCTGAGCTTGTTACTGATTCCATTACAGATAAACATGTTGACAGCTCATCTTAGGAAAAGAGACATCTCATCTCTGTAGAGAACCACCTGCAGGATGGGGTGTGTGGCTGCATAATCTATACAAATCCTTGGGCAGAAAGAACTGCAT
Source organism: Vidua chalybeata (assembly GCF_026979565.1). Taxonomy (NCBI): domain Eukaryota; kingdom Metazoa; phylum Chordata; class Aves; order Passeriformes; family Viduidae; genus Vidua; species Vidua chalybeata. The sequence goes on along the minus strand of NC_071532.1, from coordinate 77,758,293 downwards.
CTGTCTAGACAGACAGGCAGAAAAATCTTCAACATTATTGTCTAGATCTTCAAGTCCTCAGTAAGAAAGCGACCCAGGACTACTAGCTACAGTAGGTTGTGCTGAATTTTTGAGCATTTTTATGTTGGGATTGAAGCTGTGCAGAGAAAAGAAATTCTGATTAATGTAAATTTTCAAGGTCTTCATGTAAGTCTTCACCATGAAACCCTTACGCTTCAGAATTCTTCACAAAAACTTTTTGAAGATTTAAGTTGCTCAAAATATGTTTCAGCAATGATACTTCATTTTTATTTTATTTCTCTGAAATGTTGTTACAATATAAAATAGAATACGCAAATAAGCAATTCAAAGGAACACATTGCCTTTAAAACTAGAAACCTTGATGTTTAATTCCAAAATACAAGATAGTTCAAAAGAGGATAGTCTGATATCAGAGCTACTTTTGGTGTTCAGACTGGAATTTGGCGAATTTGACATGGTTATATAATAGAAAATGGTACTGCTAGATTTTTTCCTGTCCAGTCCTCATGGGCATCTGTTAAAATGGGTACAAATTATTAAGTATTTATCAATATTAACATTTTTCCTTGCTGCACAACAAAGTTTATCAAACAAGTATTGTAGCTGGTTTTTGACATACGTTAAAGAGAAAAACAGCACGTTGTTTTATATGAAATTTTATACTGCTTACAAAGGAGTTTTTATTTTATAAACTCACTTTATAAAATTGTACTAAAAGCAACAAATGATTGGGAGAGGACACAAAAATATCTGATTGTATCAAATAATAAAATTACTTATTCAAACACCACACATATATAACAGGAGATTGATTACTATTCTGTAATAGGGCCACGACACAGTTGATCCTATGGTACAATAGGGAAGTGACACTGTCACATTGCACAACCAACCTTGGACATGATAACTGTGTAGATAGGGTGAACAGAAGCTTTATGAAGGAACAAAATAACATTTTAGAGTTCAAAAAAAATGTACGCAGAAACCCCAAAAGTTGCCCTTTACCAGGTAGACCCAAGACACTTGCTTATGACCAGTGGACTTACAGCCACAAAGGAAGTCTGGGACCCCTTGTGGAAGAAGCTTTCTGAATTTCAGATGGTCATGAACTGGAGCTGTACAAAGGCACTGGACTCCAGAATAATACAAACACTGGGGAAAACAGGACATTCAGTAAGTCAGGAGGAACAGCAAGGAATATTAGAAGTTGGGAGGCTTCACCCTAGGAATGAGGACCGGGTCAGACTTCCAAAGGAGTGGAAGTGCTGTGTTAACTCATGGTCTAGATGAATAGAGGTGCAATAGCACGACATATGAGTTTATCCACTTAAAAGTAACCCAGCTGTGAGTTAGTTGAAGTTTGCTAACTGGAAATGACAGAGAAGAAAGAGCTGGGTGGACACAGTCAGCTGACCATAGCTATGACATTTCCATAGGTTAATAGGCCAGTTGAGCTATTTCCACTTGATACATGAACACAACTGTTTTGGAGACTTAATCTGGACTTTTGCATGCAACTGTAATTATTCATGTTTCAGAAGGCAGCTTAAACTAGACCAGGCAAATGAAGAACTGGTAGGAATAGCCAGGGAATGGAAACAGCTACAAAAGTGAAGTCTAAAAGAAATTACACTTTTATATATATTATATGGTAATAAACCATAAATTCAGTGCCTACAGTTACAACAACATGATGTTTTCCTAAAAAGATTTATTCCACTTCCTGCAAGTTTGGTAGCTTTAATCCAGCTGGTTTTACACTGCCTTTTATCAATCAGCTTATGGCAGAGTTTACCATGTATAAACTTAGAGAGCAAATGCTGAGACAGAATCTGATTACCACTCATAAATATACTGAAGGTGGGAAAGGGAAAGCAATAGAGAGGAACAAGAGCTAATGAAGCTCCAGGACTACATTGTAACCTGGACAAGAGCTAAAAATCGTTCATAAGCAAATTCAGTCTGGAATTCTGAAGAAGGATTTTAATTGTCCAAGTAGGATAGCTGGAGAATGGCTGTGTAGTACAAAAAGAAGGAGCAGAAAACTTAATTGGTTTTACAGTTTCATCAAACTGAAACTCAATTAATATTTTAAAGGGATTTCATGGCATAGCTCTCTGAAATAATTGAGATCTGGATTCAGTGATCCAGATCATTGCTTCTAATTCTATTTTACTAAAATACAGCTGTAAATAATATGCCCAGAAAACACAAAAGACAACAACAACAAAAAAAAAATCCTATGAAAAAAAGCATAATGGAGAAAATAGAAAATAGGTACAAAGGGCAGTGTCACAGTTCCAGGAGAAAGAAGAATCTGAACTGGAAAGCAAAAGATGCATAGGGAAGAGAGAAAGCACTAGGCAACACATGAGAGTTATTTAGTAAAAAAGAAACCACAATGAAATTGTTTGTGTCAGAAACACTGTGATTTAGTATCCTTATAAAAAAAGATAGGAAATATGAGCTGTACACAAAGGGCTCTCACAAATGACCCTGGCCTGGGAGGACCTGAGAGGTAAGTCAGAATATGGAAATAACACAGAGTGGCCTACAGAGTCTGGGGACATTACAAAAGAAAATAACAAGATGAATTTCCACTTGTAAGCATGAAAATATACCTGAGGCAAAATCCTCCAAAACACTTGTAGTCAATGGCAAACTGCTAGCAGGAATACTGAAACACTTTGCAATGAGAGTGGGTGGCCGATTGAACATAAGTGCACATTATAGTTTGGCTGCAAAAATGCTGATGGCAATTTTAGGGTGAAGTTCCCTTGATATTTGAATCAAAGGCAATAAAGATCTATTTTCTTCATAATTTTAATGCAAATGTATCTGGAATAATACACCCAGTTAGGGGCGTTGCTGTGCATGGACAAATTGGTAAAAGGAGAAAAAACAATAAAGCATACTAGGAATCTAGACAGACAGTCTTACGAAGCAGATTTAAAAGCTCTGTGTGTATGAACAACAAAGGTCCTTTCAGCCCTGCTTTTCTGGGACTCCATGCTAAGCAGGTATAGATTCAGAAGACAGGAATGGCAAAGGGGAGGTAACACTTTAGACTACTACATAGAAACAGAAGTGCCAAATGGGGTGAAAGTAGCAACATGAAACCATAGGCTGAGTAGCAGGCAAATCTTTCAAGATGTACTCAGCTGTAGAAAAGCTGCTGGGGGACGTGGTGGAAGCCTGGTCACTCAGAATTTTTGCAAGGCTGGACAAAACATTGGAAAATGTACCATAGGGAGCAATTCTCTGCTGGCCAAGAGCAGTGGAGCAGATGATCTAATAGGCTTCTTGCATCTCTAACCTCTGCAGTTTTATGATTTCTTACTGTAAAGCACAATATTTCAAGAGGAAAAAGAAATAAATACAAGGTAAAATATTGGATGGTAAAAAGCCCCAGCAAACAAACACAAAACAGATGGAGAATGAATCAAGTTCTGTCCTTTTGCCTTTCTGTATTTAAAGGAGTTGCTTCTGGCACATTGTTTCCTTGTCAGAGGCACTTCATTTTCTTTCTTTCTCTTACCATTTTCTCTCTCACTACAAAAGCAGAAATAGCCACTTGGGACTGCTGATGTCTTTCTAAGGAAGGATGCTGCTCTCATGCTGTGGAACAGATCAAGGCTTTGGTCAGTCAAAACTTAAAAATCTAATTGTTTTCTTTGAAAACAGATTTCTTTTTAAATCAAGGCCCAAGCAATTACATGCATTGTGGTATATTCCCCAGCACAGCAGTCCTTCTCATCTTCTGCATTTCCTTCCTCACCCCTTCCAGTACAGACTCTCATTTTACCACCTTCTTCACCCATTCCTTTTGTGGAAGCTGAGCATTCACAAGTCCATACTACCTTTAGGGAGAAGTATGTGTGAACAGCATGTCCAAAAAAAAAAAAAAAAAAAAAAAATCAGGGACAGTAGTTCAGGTTTTTCAGTGTGTATTCATTTGTCCCATTCATCATTAGTGGGGATTGTGAGACCTCTGGTGACTTTGAAATTTTGATCAGCACACAGGTCCTGATGACAGGCAAATGCACTTTCAAAGGGAATAATAAACTGATTTTCAGAAGTCATGGCAGCTTTGACATACAAACATGTCATCTAGATAGATATGTAACACAAGACTATGCACATCGGCTGTTACCTCTGTCTGCCCTGGGGCATTCTCACAGCACGTGGTCCCCCTCAAACACCAGGGTACAATCTACATGAGATCAACAGGGTTACTGAAACCTCGAGGCATTGTTTCAAAATGCTGTTTGAGCAGGGGTTTCTTTGCTGAGGTTTGTTTGCTGGGAGTTTTTGTAGAGAAGGAGTGTGGTAAATATAAGAGGGCAGATTGTAATTGTCTGTGTTGAAAAGAGTTTCCCAAAGCAGGAGCTTCAGCAACACTTCCTAAAGACATATGTATGATATTACTTCCTCAAAACCTACTTTCAGATAGCAGTAATAATCTAACTGTGATTTTGGTCATGACAATACCTTTAAATTGGGTGGGGTTTTTATACAAGGAAAAACTGTTTCTGTTTCTTGTGCAAATCATGCATTCTGTATATAGACTATGAGTACTTTATCTATCAACAAACTGCAGCCAGCTTCAGATGAGTAGCTGTGATTTACCACAGAGCAAGGCTGGACTTGCACTGTGAGAAGAGAGATATTCAGCCTAGAGACTGAATCCAGGATCTTAGAGCTTCTGTCTAAAATTGCCTGCACATGCTGGGATAGTTAGCCTGTCAGGACCAAGCAATTCCTAAGGGAATGTCCTCCAGTACATGGCTAGTTTTCAGAAGATAAGCAAACCCAGCAGACATGCTGTTGAGTAGAAAGTGGTCCGAAGGTGCTTTGCATACCAGTTTCATTCTTCTTCCCTTTGCCATGAGTCAGTCCTTCCCAGCCTACTTTAGTCCTTTAATATTTTGACTTATGAAGCTGAAGAAAGAAAAATAAAAAGGAATTAAAATCAATCAAAAGCCTGAAGTAGCCTTAACACAGGCTGTGGAAGAGTAGAGCCTCTCTGATGACAAGCTTGTGGTCAGAGGGTTGCCTGGAGTATCTGAGGGAAGGGGATCTGCCTGAAATGTCTGTCTTACAAGACATGAGGGAAAAGAGATTCTCATTTACCTTATAAAACTACTGGCAGCACATACAAACTTGTCACAGTTTGTGATATTAATGATAGCAATGGGATATGGGACTTTCAGATTTTACATCTCAGCTTCACATTGCTGACAGCTCACTGCTCATCGTTTCCAATTTGGGGGATCTTCTCATCTATTTTTAGTTACCTAAAGATCTGGCATATGGTCTGAGCTTGTCATTTGCCTTCCTTTTAGAATCAGTGGAGAGGGCCATGACTACGTGAGCTGTGCCATCCTGTCCTGCAGGATTCTGAGCTCGAGTGGGGATGTCAAACTGGGGACAGCAGTGCTCACTGATCTACAAGCAAAGGTGCTTAAAACAGACGGAGAAAATGGCTTCGCTCGCACAATTAGGAAATCTGGTTTTGTGCTCAGCTAGAGCATTGTATGTCAGTGAGAGAAGATATGAACCTTGTCTTCAGGCTCAGGTTTGCCCAATGTCTTTAGAAATTACAATAGGGTCTCTGATATTCTTATCTTGGCATGTCAGTGCATGTACACCCTCGCTTACACAGGGACATAAAAAACAATACAAGCCAGGAAGACAGAAACACTTGCAAATACCTCTTCAGACAAAAGAGAAAAGTCAGTGTTCTGAGCTCTGCCTGACTTTTAAAATCCTCATTTCCTCACTCCTGACAGGTGTGAACAGGACACCATCCTGTTTGGGGACTGTTTTCTAAAGGAAACACATACAGTTAATGAACCTTGATCTAAAGTTAGAGAATGATATGAGTCCAAACCATCTGGCTTGGGATACAGCTTCAGCCTCCCTCTTTACAAAGCTAAGGTTCAGCCTTTTTGTGTTCCTTTGAGGACTGTCCTTTGCTCCTCTTCAGGCTATGTGGTCCTTGTGTTCATATACCCCTGGGAAAAAAAAAAATTAAACCAAAGCAAAACAGCCCAAAATTCATCCAGGGGTTGAAAGGAATATGTTACGCCACACAGAGCGCCCATTACTTTTGTTGACTTCAAGGCTGTAGTCACTCACAGAGAACGGGGTGAAAATATTTACATTGGGATTTCAAGGAAGACTGCTCCTATAAATTAGTAAAAGGCATGAGTCATCCCAGCGCAGTGTTGGATCCAGGAGATGCAGTTATCAGCCCAGCATAACACTCTAGCATCTGTCCAAAACACTGCACACCCTCATTAGCACGCTATTCCTGGGAGCTAAGCAGGCTGAAGGTTGCAAAGAGGTGCTATTGTTATACCAGGAGTAATTCTTATGTTTTATTGATACCCAATAAACTGTGTGTTAGCCTGAAAGCACAGAGAGAGAGAGAGGGATCAGAGGGCTGGAGTAGTCTGTTATATAACACTCAAACACAGGGAGTGGAACTGGACAAATCCTTTTCAATTACTTTTTTTCAATAAACATCAGGTTTGGGGAGGAGGACCATCTGAGCAATTTAATAATTAATAAGAATACATTCATCTTGCTATACAGCTGGACACATCACCTGTGAATAAATCCCCCAGATAATATATTTGTGGATCTTCATAATATTTTTTCATTCTGCTTTTTTTTTTTTTTTTTTTTTGTGTCTGTCTAGTCCCAGTTGTCCTAGGATTTTCCTGGAAATCAACTAGCAAGATAACCACTTGGGGGAAAGGGAACGAGCCTGTGGACCTCAGGCGCTTGGCTGTTCAGGAGCAGAAGTGATGTTTGCAATGATTAGGGCTCATGGCAATGCAGGGAACCTGGCTGGTGAGCTGCACAGCTTAGGTGATGCGACAGGACTCTGGAAAAGACAGACAAATATGGGTGCTGTGCACAAGCTGGGAATTACTGTGTGTGTCAATTAACCTTGCAGATCACAGGGTTTATTAGGCTGGATTATTTATCCCAAAGATAAAACACTGAAAGAAAGTAAGGCATCATTAAACAGCGCAGCCTTGCGCAGAGTTTCGGCAGTGAACCAAGTTTCCGAACAATTTAATTTATTAGGGACCTAAATTGTACTAGATTATCAAATCAAGTGGAATAGAGGGAGGCAATGCATTTTATGTTCAGTGTTCAGAATGTAATAAGTGTGTTATTCCATTCATGCCATGTCTCAGCCTGAGTTCTGAAGAGAAAGGGATATTTCCTCTGTAGGGTAATTTTCCTTTTTATATCCATTTTTAAAAACTGTCAAACTGTTGTCATGAAGGAAAGACATTTCTAGTTTATCACTGAAGCTTGAAACCTGTTAAATGTTAAATGGAGCACTACATATAGTCCCAATACAATGGGAAGAAGCTTAACTGTTTGAAGTCTGTCTTTGTGAAGATTATACCCTGGCAGAAAAAGACAAAAGGAGAGTTTTGCCTTGGGAAAAGAGAGATTGACAGGCCTGCATGTTTTTCTGCAATCAATATTGTAGACAGAGCTCTTCTTACACGGTGGGGTTCAATTAAAGAAAAAAACATGTGAATTTGGGGGAATTCCCTAAAGAGTTCAAATCCTTTCTGAGAGGAGGGAATGTTTTTTTCAAGATGAGCTTGCATGAAAAATTCATGCAGTGGATGGATACATTCATACAAAAAGAAATTTGATAAATAAATAATTGTTTTAATACTGAGTCACATAGCAGTTGCCCATCCATATTGACCACTTTAGTTGCAAAACTAGTCCTTAGTGTAAACATGTGTAAAATTAAATCATCCAGAAAAACAAAATAAGACAAAAGGTCATACATGTTAACTGAAGCAAGTAGTTCATACTAAAGTCTCTCACAACATCCAGGAAATAAGAAACTGCCACATGCAGACAAGAAACCAGTACAGGGATGAACACAAAAAGACAGACAAAACACAGCATGAGAACGGGTGATAAGCAGAGATTTGCAGCCATCAGGAAGAAGAGAAGAGGAGGCAGCTGCAAAGACAGGAGGCCGGAAAAGATAGACGAATTGAGCTGGAAATATATACAGTTATGATAGCGGCTATGAAAGCGATTACATGAAGCTGCAATTAGCTAGCTGCACTCGACTGCTATTCAGCCATACTTGCAGCCCTCTCCTCATTTTCCCCTGTATTGACTGCATGAGAATCAGTTATCTTTGAGTTATGTATACAACACCTGGGATAGGCAAATAAAGCCTGGTCTAGGATCTCTGCATTTCCAGGCCACGGAGAAATGCAAGAGGACAGGAGCTCAGGGAGAGCTCATCAACTAGCACAGCCTGCATTTCTACTGCACTCCTTCCCCACCAGGAAAGCAAAATCAAAGAGGGAAGACTCCAATAAGAAGACTCCAAGAAGCTTTTTCTTCTAGTAATTTCTGTGTCTTTGGTACCTGTCAGTTCCTCTCCCTCACCTTTTTTCCATCTTTGCATGGCTGTTTTTTGCGTTGTCTCATATAATTTTCTTTCTTCAGCCAGTTCTTCCCTGAGATATCTACAACTCAGTGAACAGTCCTGTAAACATCTTTCCTTTCCTTTTCTGCACCTTTCTCCACCTGCCTTCTCCCCTACCCATGCCCCTTGCTACAAGAAACCTTCCTTTGTGTTTCTTTCCCAATCTGTCTCTGCACATATTGTTTGGCCATGTGATTCTGTCTGCGCCAAGGGAAGCCCTAGGACATAAGATTGAAATGGCCTTTTCTTCAGTTGCAGGGTAAGCTGCCCCAGTGCTGGCATGATCCTGACAAATTAGGTGAAATATTCTGTAAGAAGCTAGGAAAAGTCTCACAATCACTAGTCCTTGATCTCACAGGGGACTTCAATTTATCAGATGTATGCTGGAAATATGAAACAGCACAGAGGAAGCAGTCTAGAAGGTTCCTGACACAACTGGTGAGTGAGGCAGCTAGGGAAGGCAATCATGAAATGACAGAAATTGTTAGAGAAGTAAGGACGAGGATCAGCAGAATTGCTAGCTTGGACTTCCAGGGGACAGACATTGTCCTGTTTAGGAGCCTGGTTGAGAGAGTCCCTTGAGAGGCAACACTAAGGGCTAAGGAGTCCAGAAGAGCAGGACATATTCCCCAAGAAGGAAATCTTAGAGGTGCAGCAGCAGACCACTCCCATGTGCCAAAAGACAAGCTGGTGTGGAAGACCAGCCTGGCTGAACAGAGAGCTTTGGATGAAATTGAAGAAGAAAATTACCTTTGGAAGAAGGGGCAACAACTTAGGAAGACTACAAGGATGTTGCATGAGGTTATGCAGGGACAAAAAAAGGGGCCAAAACCCAATTAGAATTTAGGGCTATGGTTTACTGGAGACTTGGGGATGCTGGGTTAATGGTTGGGCTCAATGATCTTAAAGGTCTTTTTCAGCCTAAACAATTCCATGATTCATCTTCCTTTCCCTTCTCTGAAAGGGACTCCCAAAGCCTTGCTCTGAGCATTTGTCTTGAACTGCTCCCCAATGACAATGAGAGTGGCTTCCTAAGCAGACCAAAAAAATGAGAAGAAAAGTCATGCCTCCCATCTTTCCCCCTGTAACAGTAATTACCTTAAGAAAAGAAAATTTTTCCAATTTTTTAAAAAAAGAAGACAGAATTAACTCTCCTTCAGCCTATGGTACTACAATAGCCCATGCTCTGCTTTGACTCATGACTGGGTTAGTCACCTTCAAGTTAGAGAAGAGCACTATGTAGTAAAAATACTAATTTTTAAAGAGTTAACTAAAAACCAGAGGCTGGTGGTTGTTTTTAGTTATAGGATACATCCAAACTGCATTGCTTAGTCCCAAACTGTGTCCCTTACTACATTAGATGTTCCACCACAAAAGAGCCCCTCTGTGAAGGAGGCTGATGAGCAGAACTTCATGGCCATTGCAATGGTGAAGACAGGTTTTGGCAAATAGTGCTTGGGCAGAGAGCTAGGTTTATGTAAAATAACCCCAATCTCTGATTTATAAATCTGTAAAATCCATCCTTGCAGTGAAAGGAGAAAACTCATGTGCCTGGGCATTTTTAAGTCTTGTCCAAAAGACCCTACTACAGAAAAGTCATTTAATCTACCTTAGAGGGATGAAGGGCTGAGTCAACCCTGCTAGGATTTGAACCTATCACTCCAGGGAGCCTAATTATTGCAAATGTGGTGTTTAAACCACTAAACCCTTCCCTCCTGCTCTAATCACTTCTCAAAGAGTCCGTTTTGATCCCTGAAGTTTACACAGCACCTGTGATAAAGGCAAAGTATTTAACAAAGTCTCTTTAAGCTGAGTATATCATTATTCATATTACAGCAGGTTTAAAAGAGCTGGGAAAGGATGAGAACATTGTGCTGCAACAAAGATCACAGCAGCAGCATCACGAATTGCTTCTCAGCTCCACTCTCACTTTTCTTTCTGCTACACAATAGAAAAATAGAGTGAGAGGAGAGCTGAGACAAACTGTGTGTGCTCCCTCCATGCTGCACCCCGAACCCTGGGTTTGCTTGAAGGAGGTTTCATGTCATGTGTCTTGGCCGCAGGCTGGTGCACGGCTGGAGGGTGACAGCTGAGTGAGCTTTGTTCCCCTCTGTACCCACGCCAAGTGTCACCAGGAGCCATGCACTTGGGAATGATAAGGGCATGACTGTGCTGCAGGAGCACGGGAGGCTCGGTGTGTGGGCACTGGGAGGGCATCGGTGCTGCAGGGTAGCAGGTGATAAAATATCCGTAACAGGAAATGCTAATGACAGCTCCTTGAGTTTTTTTGCTTATCTCAGGATGTTGGTAGTATTTCTGCACAGTTTAGAAGGCAGAAGTGGAAGCTGATGAGAAGCTTGACAAGGCTCCTGGTTGGAGGTGGAAGAAAAAGCAGGGCTGAAGAATAAAAGGAAGACTTTTTTTTTTTTTCAAACTCTGGGCTTAAAAAAAACCATATCCCATGTTCCTCCTCAGAGATAACATTGCAGCTAATAATTTTGCCTTTTATTCCCTGGGAGAAAAGGAAATTTTTGTCCCCCCCTTCCTCCTTCCATTACCTGGAGGGATGCATTTTTTTAGTACTGACACACAGAGAGACTAAATCTAAAATGCTAATGGACTGGCAGTGTTTGCAGTGGGGTGAACAGTTTTCTGCTGGAAGGCTGGTTGGCAGGATACCGTCCTGCAGTCATTGAATCATTGCACTGAATCACAGCCATGTTGGCAGGATCCCATTCTGAGGAAGTTCACAGTACTGTCAAACACCTGCTGTTGCCGTTGAATGGTATTATGCAAGATCTGAAATTCTATTTATCGAAATCCCTATTTGATTTTTTCCCCCTCCTTTTCAGTCACTAGTCTCAAATGACTGCAGCAAAACCTATTCCCAAGAGCATTTTAATTCAGCCTGATGCCAGGATACCAGTTCTCATAGGGTGAAAATCTGCTCTTCTTTGTGCTGATGCAGAGATTCCAAGGTAGCACAGGATATAAAGATACACAATCATTCGTACAGCATGCACTCTGAAGAGTTACTCAGGTAAGAAGATCAAACAGACTGACTCACAAAAGCCAACCACCTTTTATTTCCCTTGAAATCCCCAGGTGTACAGCCTGGTGGGAGAGTCCACTGCTATAAATAGGTTTTATCTCTTACTCTTCTTAAAGGTAGCGGTCATTTCAAGTTTGAGTCACCATTATGAGAAACTTGGCTTACACACAACTAGGAAGTGAACAATGCCAGGCTATGAGAGCTAGAGAGCAAGTATGCTTCTCTTTCTATTAGCTCATAAAATATAGTAATTTAAAGTGGTATTTCACTGGCATGACCTTCTGTCCTGCCATACATCCCATTTCACCTTGATGTTTTGGGGCCCTTCCTCAACAGCAGTAGCTCCACTCTGTCTCTGACTTTACTCACAGCCCAACTGGAATCAAGCATCTCTGGCACATCCCTGCCCCAGGGCAGCCTCAGCCATCCCAACTTTCCATGCAGCCACCTGTATCATGACCAGATCTTCTCCTTCTTTTTATTTCTACGGACCTGGCATTCTCTTTCCTGCAATCCTCTAATTTTGTCTGTTCTGCAAACACCACTCCCTGACTGACTCTTTCCTCAACCAGTGAGTCTGCTCTCTGCACAAAAAAGGTCTCTTCCTGTCCAAACTAAAATATCTATTTGGCTAGCAATTCATGAGGAGATGTCAGCAAGTTATGCCAGGCTGCAACAGAGCTCTTCCTGTCAAACCCCAGTCTTTCCTGACAGTTCTTTCTTGAGCCATTGGATAACATCATTACCTTGCACCAAACTCACAGTCCGTGTGTGAACTTCTCTTTAGCTTCTCACACTCATCCCCTAGCTTAAATTTCACCCTTTTTAAAGTAAAAATAAAATCTAACTTCCTTATCCAGTTACACAATAAAACCCTCAACCAGGAGCTCATTAACTGGGGTCTCAGTTCTTGCTGCATCCTTTACTTTAGCACTAACACAATCTTGCCTTGCCAGTATTCCTCTGAGCACCACTGCAAAAATCATTTTTGTAGCCTGTCTTTTTGCTCATGTCACCTCTCATTGTGAATCCCTCCACTGGCTGTCATTGCTCTGTTGTGTAAAGATATTGCTTGTCCCTGTGCTGTCATTTTCTTTTTAACACTTAGAAGATGATTTCTGTCTCCCATTTGCCCATGGCTCTCATCTCTGCTGCCCCGTTTGAATCTCAGACAAGTCCATTTTCTTTCATACCATATTCTCCTCCACAATAACACCTGGAGTTTCAAACGGCATGTCCCCAAACAGGTGTAAAAAATGCCTTGTTTTTGTCCTTGAAATCCTTCCTCTACACTTGCCTTGCATGGGAGAGTTACAAAAGCCTTCATATAGTTAGGCTGGCAACAAGTTCTTCATGATGACCAAGAATCCCTCTCCAACTGTACCCTTCTCCCTTCCTTCCTTCCTTCCACAAGAAATCACCATCTCTTCATCAGATTGTGTCATGATAGGATTTAACAACATAAAAAAGATTTCAAGTAAATTTCTTTAAAAGAAACCAAACCAATAATCAAGAAAAAAAAAAAAAAAAAAGCAGCTCTATGAAAAACTGCAAACCACACACAGTTTTACACACATATTTTAGAACAGAGCCCCAGAATTAGTTTATATTTGTAGGAGGGGTGTGACGGAACCTGCAGCTGGGGTAACAGAGATTGGTTGCTGGGATATCAGTAATGCAGAACTGTGTCCAAAGCCATTTTCTCCCCCCAGTCATGTGTAGAGCCTGTGGCAGTGCAAGGGCCTGGACCCCTCTCACAGATCCCCAGTTAGTGCCAAGCACTCAGGCATTAATCATCTGCACACTTGCTGTCTTCAAGCTGATACAAGCTATTCACTTCTAAACTAAGAACTCGGAAAGAATTGCTTTCAAAACCAGGAAGCAAGAGAGTAATTAATATGACCTGTCTATCTCCCAGATTATTAAACTGCACTATAAATGTTTTGTTGCTGAAGATTAATTATGTAAATCTTCACAGGAGTCTCACACAACTGAAGGAAATATTAATGTTTGTTCATCAGCTCTGATTTTTAGCTCTCAGCTGCTTTCTAAAGGTTGTTGGAGTTCTAGTCTGCTATCAACATCACACAATTACCATTAGCAGTAGCCCCAGTGCTTTGTGCTGCATGTAGCTAATAGCTCTGTGTGCATATGGTTGACTAGAGCTTGTCACAGAGATTCACACAAACACTGTCTGAACCTACAGAAATGGCAGGTCAGGAGCTGCAGCTCTGGCTGTGGTGACACCCACTGTAACCTGCTCCTAATTCCATGACCAAGAGTTGCCAGCTGGTTCATGGAAAAATATTGCTTAGTGAAAAATAAAAGAAGCTGAATTTTTAAGACCATTGAAACATTAAATTTATTTTTATTACTTTTTCAGTGTGTAACACAAATGCCATTCTGAAAAGCAACTTTGAAGGCTTTCATGGACTCCTTAGAGCTTTTTATTTGCTACTGGCAAGCAGAATCAGCTAAGTATTATTTCTGCTGAAATTTTCATGAAGCTCAGTGAAATTACTTTCAGCATGTCCAAAACTCATAGGCTCAATAGAAAAATATGTTTTGTCAAGTTGGTATTTTGTCAATAGTCAAGTGCTAACATGAACCTGTGTCTTGAGGACTTTGTGGGAATGTGATCATGTGTTCAAGCTCCAGCTTCAGTTTTTGCTACCAGCATCTCCACTGCTCAAAGTCACAGGATTTTGCAACCCAAGAGCTCTTCTGGACAGAAGGGAAGCTGTGGTGCAGGTGGAACACCTCATTACAAAAGCACAGTAAGAAACTAATTTTAAACAGGGAGCAACTCTGCATTTTAAGTTACAAGGGAAGGTGCATACTTGGCTGCACAGTTTCAAATTTAGGATTTCTCTTTTGTACTCCAGGCCTCACAGCCATTTAACAGTTTATCTTTACTGCTGAATGGAGATTTTCTTTAAAAAAATGAATCACTTTTACTAGAGCTAGCCATGGGAAAATTATATGGCAAACCTGTCTCTTGTTGATCCCACATATCTCAGTACATTGTTGACCCTGAAACATAAACTCAGAAATAAAAGATATCATTGATTTTCAGTCCTTCCCTAATGATCATGTTAGCAGAAAATCTCAGCTACCTTGTTTGTTTTATACAATCTCCAAGCACCTCCATGCCTCCTCAGGAGCCAAACCCAGTACTTATTAACACTCTGTTCCCCCGGGCTCGTTGTGGAACACTTGGTTGCTGCTGCTAGTGGCTTTCATGCATAACTGCACAAAATTACAAAACAAGCGTGTTAAAAAAAAAAAAAGCATGCAAAATTTACATGTGAACAAGCAACAGGGGCCACACAACTGATTATATTTTCACTGTCATGTTGTATTAATTAAAGGTTCCCATCCCATAATTAAAATGAAGCAGCCAGAGAAACTCCACCATGTTTTGAAGGGTGGCTGAATCAAAGGGTTGCTCTTAGGGGTTTACAATAATGCTGCCAGGTAGTACCCAGGGCTTTGAGTGAAGAGATCATTCTAAACAATGGCATTCAGAGCTTGGATCCCGATTTCTATGAAGTATAGGCTTGTCACCCAAGGTTTTGTTCTGGCCCCATCTTTAATTAGAACCTGCTTTGGCTTTCCCTAACTCAGCTGCAATACTTGGCATGGAACTCCTGCATATTTAGATGACAACTAATGAGGATTTTTATTAAACTTGAGCCTCGTCTGTGTGGGAAAAGGGAGCAGCTTTTTAGAATCAGATGGAAAAGACTTTTGCCTCTGGAATATTTCTCAGCACGGAGCAAAGAACTGGGGGAGGAGATGGCGATAGGAATGCTGTCAGTGCTGCCACTAATGGGGCCTGCCTGGGGCACACAGTTTGGTATCCCTTGGAAGGTGACCTTGACTGCTAACATTTGCATGTTAGCAGCCATTTGGCATATTTGATTGTGTCTGCAGCAGAAAGAAGCACAGTTCTCTGAGAGAGATGTAGCTCTGATCAATGTCTTCAACGCCACTGTCCCCTTGTCCTGCCACTCTCTGCTGTTTGCTAGTTAGTCTGAAAGCACAGGCTACAAGAACACCATGGCATTGCCCCTTCTTATTAATGTGGGGAATCAATTCCATCAAGCACCATCCATACAGGCTGACTCAAGGTACAATCTGCAAATTAGAGGCCTTCTCAAAACAATTAAGTAATTGAAATGGGTAAGAAAAGTGTTTGTTGTCCAATGAACCAAACAGCTGGCCATTATTATTTGCCTTTGGTGTGATTTATCAGGCTTGGACATGTGGGAGAGACTGTAGGTGTGTGCCAGAGGTATTGCTGGGTCAGATCCCAGAAAGCTTTGTGACTGCAGCTCCTGTCATTTCCTTACCCCACAGGATCTGTCTTGCAGAAGGTGGAGTTATGACAATAATTCCCAGTCCTTTCTGCCACATGTTTCAGAAGTTCAGCAGATGGCTGTGTGCTACTACCACCTGGCCACAGGGTGCTGTCACCCTTCCAAACACATGGCATTAGCACCTCTGAGGGACAGGCCAGCCCACTGATGCTGATGTGCTTTAATTCATGATATCAGGATGGCTAAGAGCACACATGGGGCTAGATAGGATGGCTTACCAGATGGGTGGTAATTTGTTAAGCTGAAAAAGCTTTCAAATGAGTAATCATAGGCTAAGGTCTTCAGCCAACATAAGAGTCATCTGGTTTGTCTTTAATATAATTGTAGGAAAAAAAAGGAAATTAGAATTTTGGGGCATAGTGTGTGCCAATCCTTTTATTTACTTCGAAAATAAAAATCTCCCTTCTGCCTTCCCTCTCTGCTGCTGAAAGTTCAACCACTTATCAAAATAGTGATGCCCTTTGTCCTGGTACATTACTGTAATGCTAAAACATATGTTATATTAAATATTAACCAACTGCTAATTGGAGCATCATTTGGCCACAGAAAGAGGTGGCTTCATATTATCCATGGTTGTTTTCAGTCTCCTCAGAGATAATAGGATAAGGTAACTTTGCTCTACAGTTAGTTTTTCCTTTTACTCCATCAGCCTTGAGCTTGAGAAGCATTGCATCATCTCCTGAAATCAGTCTTGTGCTCCCTTTTGCACCACAGTGTATGTACACTAGGAATCTCCACTGTGGGCAATATTGCACAGAGTATGAGCTGATGAATTGAACACTGGATTTCAATTCAGTTTTCCAACTGTCCTCCCAGGTGAACACGGGAAAATCACTTCATTTACCCTGTGTTTCTCTTTCCCAGGTATAAATTACAGGAGGAAAACCATCATGTTTAAGTTATTAAGGTTGTCTTCTCCCTGCAGGTCATAGGAAGAAATATGCATTGTAAAATCCCATGCTGGAAAATCTTTGTCAAAATCATTGCATCAGCTATACTGTTGACAAATTCTTAATAGAGATTTCATTCAACACACCTGGAGATGATGAGTGGCTTACAGCTACAGTTGCAGTGTGAGATGAATAACCGTCTGATTAATTGAATGGCGGTGATTTTTCAGAACAGGATGTGTAACACACCTTCATTTGCATGGCAGGAACTTCAGGCCTTAAGATATTTTCCAGATTCCTGAGCAAAACCAGCTTCTCACTGAGAGCTGCAGCTGGGGCAGTTGCAGGGAGGGACCAGCTGGAAGACCTGCAGAGTTCAAGGAACAACAGAAGCTAGGGGAAAAGACAGTGCACACTAGAAACTCTGACCATACTGCAGTTTGGTCACTCTTTATCCTTTCAGCACGGACAAGATGTAAAAGTTAGCAATTGGATTAATAATTAACATTCCCCAAGCTTCTTGGATGTGGTCAGGTTTTTGCAGCTTCAGATATACCAAACTGGGCAAACTCTAGTCTCACAGATCTGGCCCTGTGGCCCATATTTCCCCAAAATCCTAATGGTACAGGCAAAAGCTCTGAGGCTTCAGAGAAGTCAATCATTGGCAACTCAGGGTTGGAAAGAAACTCTCTCAATAAACAGTTTGTCCCCAGAACAGGGAGTTATCCTTAAAAAGCACTAGGTACCTGACTTACCAAGATAAGTGGCTGGGGTGGGTGATGGTTCTCTGTTCCTGTGCTCTTCAACACCTTCATGAATGTCTTGGATGCAGGACTGGAAGGAATTCTAAGCAAATTCACAGATGATACAAAACTGGAAGGAGCTATTGACTCCCTCATAGGCCATGAGGCCCTGCAGAGAGACAAATTAGAGAACTGGGCAATCACAAACCACATGAAGTTTAACAAGTGCCAAACTCTGCACCTGGGATGGGGCAACCCTGGATGCACGGACAGAGGAGAGAATGAAATGCTGGAAAGCAGAACCACAAAAGGGACTTGGCATTCTTGGTCAGGGGAAAGTTGAACATGAGCCAGCAGTGCCTTGGCAGCCAGGAGGGCCAACCCTGTCCTGGGGGACATCAGGCACAGCATGGCCAGTGGGGAAAGGGAGGGGATTGTCCCACTCTGCTCTGCACTGGGGCAGCCTCATCTCGAGTGCTGGGGGCAGTTCTGGGTGCCACAATGTAAGAAAGACATTATTAGAGAGCATCCAAAGTAGAACTACACAGATGATGAAGGATCAAGAGATGAAGACAGATGAAGAGCAGCAAGAGGCCACTTGGTCAGTTCATCCTGGAGAAGAGGAGACGCGGAGGAGGCCTCATTACAGTCTACATCTTCCTCATTAGGGGAAGAAAAAGGACAGGCATGGATCTCTTCTCCGTGGTAAATTAACCAGCTAAGGCTGGTTCAAAGGAGAAAGCTGTGGAGGAAGCCATGGTTTGGTAGTTCTGTGATCCCCTTGGCATGCCTTTTGTAGCTGCAGTGTGCCTGGAGCTCTGGGCTTTGTGGTTTTCAGAACCCTAACCCTTGGCGTAATCGTAACCCTAGGCAGGGGAGTACAAGCAGCCTTGGTCTAAGGCTGGTTCAAAGGAGAAAGCTGTGGAGGAAGCCATGGTTTGGCAGTTCTGTGTTCCCTTTGGCATGCCTTTTGCTGCCACAGAATGCTTAGAGCTCTGGGATGTGTGGTTTTTGGAACCTTTACCCTAGGCATAACTCTAGGCCCAGTTGAGGGAGGAAAAGATGCATGGGGAGGATGCTGGTGCCAAGCAGAAAGGCGTGCAGGGTGCCATGTTTTGGCAGTTCTGTGCTCCCCTTGGCATGCCTTTTGCAGCTGTACTGTAGAGCTCTGGGCTTTTTGTTTTTCAGACCCCTAACCCTAGGCATAACCCTAACCCTAGGCATGCGCCTCACCCTAGGTGAGGGTGTAAAAGATGCATGGTTGTGAGGCTGGTGTCAAGCAGGAAGGTGGGGAGGTAGCCATGTTCTGGCAGTTTTGTGTTCCCCTTGGCATGCCTTTTGCAGCTGCAGTGTGCCTGGAGCTCTGGGCTTTGTGGCTTTTGGAACCCTAACCCTAGGCATAACCCTAAACCTAGGTACAGGAGAAAATTATGCATGGACCCAATGTAATGGCCTGAAGGTTTGTCAGGGTAGGTTTAGGTTGATTATCCAGAGAAGGCTCTTTAGCCATAGGGTGTTTTGTCACTGGAACAGGGTCTCCACAGAAGTGATCACAGCACCAAGCCTGACAGAGCTCAAGTGCTTGGACAAATGCTTTTGGGCACATGGTATCATTCTTTGCCATGATGCTGTACAGGGCCAGGAGTTGGACTTGATGATATTTGTGGGTCCCTTTCAACTCAGCATATTTTGTGATTTTGTGCAAAGTCCTCTACCTCTGAATTAGAAAGAACAGGTATAAGCTGAGCCTCTTTGTATTCACTTCCCATCTTGCTGCCTAAAGGATGGATGAGAGAAGAACTACTGAGCCACCTGTCTTTGGGGCAGGAGCCTGGGCTGACCCTCCTGGCCATACAGCAAGGCTTGGCTATCAGCTTCAGAGCTGAGCCAAGGAGAAATGCTGATGGCTGCAGTCAGGAAACAGTGAGGCAGTATGGTCTGAAGAGTTATCCCAAAGTTAGAGTCACTGAGGAGCAACCTCATCCACAGAGCATCCATCCTGTGTGGCCAGATCCACCATTAGCACATCTCTAGATTTGCTTACTCAACACAAGCTGTTACAGGAGTGAGACATTAAAGATTTGCCTGGATATTTCAGTGTTTAGAAGACTGTTTTTTTCCCTTTCTTAAAGAACTCAGAAGTCCTGTTCTGTTTTGCAAAGAGTTAATTCTCTATTAAGAAATATAATGCAAAAAAAAAAATATTTTCATTGTGCAGGCCCCAGGTTTTTGAGATGCTTCAGTGGGCTACTAGGAAATCTCTTTAGGACAGAGTCTGGCTGAGCTGTCAGATTGACTGCTAGAGGCACAGCTGAGTTTCAAATGGATGAGCAGTGCGCATGTGAGACACATCCCAGAAAAGGAAGATGTTTGACAAGTGAAGTGTTTTTATTTTATGATGGAGAACGAGCAGGAACATCAGACAGGTAAATCAGCCTGCCAAGCATGAGAGTTCCTGACTGACAGGCTCATCACCAGCCCTGCTTGCTCGAGAGGATCCAGCACTCATTCTCCTGAAAAGCAACCCTTTAAATTGTTATTTGCTGACTTTTCATTACTGATTATAATTGCCATGTGCAGGTTTCAGAAGAGCAAAGGGAAGCCTTTGCTTTGCAGGCAGGGGAGAATGGAACATGATTCTTCTTGAACCAAACAGAAATGAAGGAAGCTGGTGCAAGTGAAAAAAGCCTGGAAATGGTCAGAATAAAAACCAAACAATCTGAGGCAGAGAAGCAGGACTATCACTGATGTTTATCATAATTTAGTCATTAAAATCACAAAATACCAATTAGAATATATTTAAGGATTGACTCCTACTAACATGCTCTAGCAATGCAAGCATCTTTATGTAAGAAATTCTGAAAATATAGCCCTGTAATTTGAGATTATTTACTATCATGTTACTATACAAACATGTCTAATTAAGCCTTTTGCTGAGTGCTATGATAAAGATGTTCAAATAAACAAACAGACTAGAAGGACAGCATGAGGACATTGGACAGTGTGACATAAATTGTTCACCCATCTGAATGTGAAATGCCTTCTTTAGTCACAAGTGCCAAGGCCACTAGTGAATGTGTCCTTTCATCTCTGAATGGGTGAAGAAAAAACCTTGCAATACAACATCATGCATTTTGTATGGACTGTATTCAGCAAAGTGTTTAAATGTGTGCTTTTATTACTATTCAACAGTGAAGTACTTAACTTTTACTAAAATCCAGGAGAAAAGTTATGCTGAATCAGACACTATACGCTGAATATTTTAAAGCAAAACTCTTTTGGCAATGCTTAGAAACACTTTTAAAACTTTATTGGGACCATTTTGAGATCTCTGTACTTCTCAAGCTCTGGTTACCGTAAGGTCAACTGTACACAGACCAGAAGAAAACAAATATTAAACTTAATTAATCCAAAGCGATTCATAAAATGTCTGAAATAATTTTCCCGTACCTAGGAAAAGGTCTCAGCTTTGAAGTCTGCTATGTGGAGAATACTCAGGGCTAAAGACAAAAGCTAAAGATCTTGGCAGAAGTCTTTGATGTTCTCCCTTCCACCACTGTTATAAAGTTCACAGTTCTACTCAGTAAAATTATAAGGTATTTGATCCTCAAGCAAGACTTGGCACAAAACTGAGCCCTGCATGCAGTAGCAGTGAAAACAGAATAACCCCAGGGGTGAGGGCAGGGAGGATCTTTGGAAAGAAATAAATAGGCAGGATATCCAAAATGGCAGCAGCTGGAAGCTGCTCCGAGGTGGGATGTCAGGATGAACCCCCTGGGAGATGCGATACCGCACACAGGGCAGGGAAGGAGGTCAAATGTGCAAGGCCCTGTAATTTGTCAGACAGCTAACACCATCATTACCTGTGTGTGTGTGCATGGGGCATGCTTGACAATAAATTACACGCACAAATTTCCAGGCTAAATGTCCTCTTATTGGCAGTACAGAGCACTGCACCACCCCCGCCCCCCATTAGGAGATATTGTTTTATAATGGGCAATAAAAGTTGGCTCTCACAGCGTGAGCCTGAAAAAGAGTCACTGCTGAAATTAGCAGCAATGTCAATAGTTTGGATTTTTCTGCATATTACATATTTTTCCTTTTTCTGACACAGCTGGGAGGAGGAGCGTGGGCTTGAAAATAGTCATAGAAGTGGAGAAGGGGTCTGAGGGTGGAGCAAGGGAGAGGAACAGGGGAGAAGAAAAGGTCTCTTGTTACCATTGTTACCCAGTATCAGGCACACCAGCCTCAAACAGCAGGCATCAGGGGCAGAAGCCAACATCTGAGCAACATCAGTGGAAGAAAGAAGGTGAGAGGACACAGAAAAGGGAAAATTAGTCTTCCCATTCCCAGTGGAGACAGGATCAAGCCCAGAAGGAAGGAAAACCAGCAGCCACTTCCATAAGGTGACTGCAGGGAGGAGATCTGTCCCGTCACCCTGCTTGGTCCAAGAGCAGCATGTGACTTATCACAGCTGTATTGCCTTTTTGTATTGCTTTCTCACAGCCATCTCTGGCTCAGGATGAAGGCTCTCTTTTGCAGTTGACAGATGCCACTCTCAACACTTTCAGGGCTGGGAACCAAGGAATTGCAGAAGATGCCACTTCTCCAAATTAGATAAAGGCAGAAGCCTTGGCAGTGGCACTGCCACTTCTTATCTATGCACCCTGTTGTGTTTCAGCCATAGTGAGCCTGCCTGGAGTGGGAATAGGAGAGGGTGGTGAACGCAGCAAAAATATCAACCCTGTGAAATTTAAATATGTTGAATTTTTCCTACATAAGCTGTATCTAGTGGTTTCCTAAGAGTCCAATACTCCTGTTTCTTTAGACCCCTGCCTTGTTACTCCCAGAATAGCCATCTCTTTATATCCTGTTGAAAAACATCAGCTGCTGCACTGGTACCTCCTCTGATAACCAATGAGGAGAATTGGCACTGAGATGGACGAGAACAACTGCAAGGTAATGCACACTGAGAGATACCATTTGAACTACCCATATGCATTGCTGGGTTCTGAATTAACTAAAACCATTTAGAAAAAACAAAGGTCCAGGCAGCTCACTGAAAAATTTGCTATTTTATGCTGGTCATTATCTCAGATTATGTGGAGGAGAATTTTTAGTATTATTTTTGTTCCATTATATAAATTGAAGACCTTTGTTCCATTCTGGTTATTTCCGATTGAAAAAGAGGTATGGTAAGAATAATAGGAGCCTGGGGACAGGTGACAAAGAGGATTAGAGGGATGGAAAAGCCAGGGTGTAGAAGAGATTGAGATGTAGGATTTGTCACAGTTCCAGGGTTAGCTGCTTCTCTGACCTCTTTCTAGTATAGAGGCATGCTCTGCTTCTTCAGGCCCCTGTGGGAGTCTGTCTATCTGCTTGTCCTTTCCCTGCTAACAGCTCCCTGACAGCTTAGTGAACATGTCTTTCAAGGAATTTGCTTTTTAATGTCCAGCATGCTTGGGATGTTTTTACTCCTGGCCTTGGCAAAAGAAATATATAGCTGGACTCTGAAAATAGCATCGTTCCATCTCTGGCTGTTTTGTCATGACCCCTACCATGCTAATTGCTAATCTGGAGGCACTGTGCAGCCTTCCAGCTAGTGAGTTCCCTGCTATTAAACTGAGCCAATGTTTGCATAGAGTAGTGTCCACTGCCACTCCATCACATACCTTATTCTTAGTGACTTAAAAGCAGCCCTGCATCCTCCACACTCTGGTTCACTGATGGTGACACATACTTGAAGCCTTTTTCCCTTTTTAAGAATGGGGGATCTGTTTATCCTTTTCTAGTCAGAGGGAATTTCACCAGACTCCCATGACTTCTCAAATATGTTGGACCGTGACTTAGCAACTTCCTCCACCAGTTCATTTACGACTCGTGGATACATCTGATCAGGTCATGGACTGAATCATGGAATCATAGAATGGGTCGTTTTTGAAGGGACCTCAAAGATCACCCAGTTTCAAACCCTCCTGCTATGGGCTATGCCATTCACTAGATCAAGTTTCTCATGGCCCTATCTAGCCTGGCCATTGTGGCAAGCACATTTCTCTCTCTCTCAGGAATTTTCATAGAGGTGCACAGAGAGAAAGAAAGAGAAAACAATTTCTATTTCTGCTCCTTGTTTTTCTCATGTGGAATGTGCTTGGAGAATTGTTTACCTGGGGTGATTGCTTGATTGGATTCTGGTGAGAATTTTTTGAGCCTGATGGCCAATCCAATCCACCTGTCTGGATTCTGGTGAACAGGGTCATGAGTTGTGAGTAGTTAGAGAAAGTAGCATGTAGTCTTTAGTATTTTCCTTTATATAGTATATTAATGTATTATAGCATAGTTATAATAAAGAAATCATTCAGCCTTCTGAACTGGAGTCAGACATCATCATTCTTCCCATTGGGTTCGCCTGCATTTTACAACAGGGATGGAGCATCCACAACTTCCCATAGCAACTTGTTCCAGGGCTTCACCACCATCTGAGTAAAGAATTTCTTCATAACATTTTCCCTACTCTTTCTTTTATCACTGATGTACCTTTTAGTACATCACTTTTCTTGTTGCCCTTGACATCCCTGGCCAGATTCAATTCTATCAGGGTTTTAGCTTTCATAACCTGATACCTGGCTGTTTGGACAATTTCTTCTGTTCCTCTGAGGCTACCAGTCCTTGCTTCTTGTTTTGTGTTTGAGTTTGTTCAGGAGCAAATATTTCATCCGTGCTTACCTCCTGGAATTTTTGTCTGACTTTCTCTTTGTTGGGATGCATCTCTCCTCAGCGTGGAGGAAGAAGTGATTCTTGAATATCAACCAGCTCTCTTGGGCCCTTCTTCCCTCCAAGGCTTTATCCCACAGTGCTCTATCAAGCAGATCCCTGAAGAGGCCAAAGTCTTTTCTCTGGAAGTCCAGGGAAATGACAGGTATTAGCAGGGGAAATTGCTCTGCTCTTCCCCACTCAAAGCTGCATGGCTGAATGAGCATGATGAGGAGAAGCTCACCTGAGGCTGCTCTGGTCCCCAGGGAAGGTGGACTTAAATACTCCTGAGATACTGAGAGAAAGCCACTAGGCTTGTTTCAAGCAAACATAGAGGGCTGAATAAACCCACCTAGTGCCTCTCATTTCCAAGGATGTTCCATGTTAGCCTACTGCCATCAAAAATAAAGCAGGCACTGAAGAGTAAAGAAGTGATCAGCAATTTTTCTAATATATATAAACATTCTAGTTCTAAATGCCCTGGTCTGTAAATTATTTTGTACCTTAGCTTGGTGTCATTTGGTCTCTCAGCTGCCCAAGAGAAAAATCAAAGTGGCATAGGTCCACTTTTGGCTCCTAGATGCTTACACATATCAAAAAAACAAGCTGATGCCACTGAGGTCTGAGTGAATCTATTCCTAGGAAAGCAACGATGAAAAAAATCAAAAAAATCTTGTAGGGGCAACTAACCCTTGTGAAGAATTAATGGAGAAAGCTGTTCCTGTAAAAAAATTAAGAATTAGTTGTGCCTTCAAATCTCCTCAACTATGGAAATGTAAAAATATCCTCATTTTTCATTTTTTGTATATATAAGCCTATTTTTCAGAACTGCCCTTCTTTTACACAAACACATACCACGGTACATACCCTTCCTTCCTTTGCTGTCATAAATTATCTTGTGGATATGCTCTGTGAAGTTACTAACTGTAGCTTAGCTATTAATCTTGGCTCTAACTTTTTGTAGACTTCATCTCCTTGCCAATCCATCTCAGGCAAGAAAGAGAGAGCTTTGGTCAGGGCTCTTCTCCCCTCCAGGGAGCACCACTCTGTAAAGTGTCTGTAACAATGCACCTTTTAATGATGCTCCCCTTTGGCTTTTACTGGGCTCATTGCAAGGCTTGTACTCCATTTTCCTGTAATAACTCAACTGCCACCAGGTTGGTGCTCCTGACAGTTACATCCTTTCCAAGACTTTTCTGACTTGCCCCATCTGGAGCAGGGAGATGCAAAGCGACTGCCGTGCTCTGGGGAAGCGATAAGGGCTCACCTCTTCAGTGACCTGGAGTATTTCCACTGGGGATACCATCAGCAGCAGCCAGCAGAAGAGCACATGAATTAATGCTCCCTGCAGATCCCTGGGGTGGTGTTATTCACTCGTTTCCCTGCACATCTTTCTGCAGACCTGAGCACATGTATAGTTTGTGCCATGTTTACCACCTTAACCTCTTCCTTTAGTGGACTGCATCAAAATAGAGTCAAAGAAAATTCATTCCCTATACTAGATGCTAATACAAATAAGAGAACTCTTCAGCTGAGTGAGTTCAGATGGTAAAATAATTGGTGTAACTATACTCAGGATGAATATATGCATGCCAGATGCAGTCAAAACATTTATGTCCTTTACCTCCAAAGCACACAACTCTACCAAATAAGAGCATTTTTGCAGACTCAGCCAGTGGAAAGAACTGATAAGCACTTGAGCGACCCTCATGTATATTTATTCTGGTAGGCAAGGGTGATGGGTGCACACACACACAAAAAAGCTTATGTACCTTCTTCTATTGCTATAAAGTATTTCTGATGTATTTTAAAATATTAGAGACTATACATGCACCTCCCACCTTGCATACCAGACTAGGAGGGGCAAGGATGAGCAGCGTGATAAGGCAAAGGCCATGCATGAAAATGTAGTGCCTGGAATTCTGTTTTATTTTTATAGGTCAGCACCTGATTTTGGTAAAATACGTTAGGAGGCTAGTGTCCTCCCACACCCAGATGGGCTCAGGCATGCCTGCTTCAGAGATTAAGGCAACGCCTGCAGGGTAGGATGGAATTCAACAGCAGCCACATCAAGAACAGAAACCAGTATTTTGTTGAAAACAGAATAAAGCCAAACAAAACATCCTTCTCTGAACAGCAGCACACAGAAATGTGAGAATATCCCTTCCTGGGAACATTTAACTTCCCTTCCCTTCCCTTCCCTTCCCTTCCCTTCCCTTCCCTTCCCTTCCCTTCCCTTCCCTTCCCTTCCCTTCCCTTCCCTTCCCTTCCCTTCCCTTCCCTTCCCTTCCCTTCCCTTCCCTTCCCTTCCCTTCCCTTCCCTTCCCTTCCCTTCCCTTCCCTTCCCTTCCCTTCCCTTCCCTTCCCTTCCCCTCTTGTCCTCATCCTGAAAATTCCTGAATCCACAAGTTTAGCACTAGAAGTCTTTCTCCCCCACTTTTCCTCTCTCTTCATCATTTTATATAACAATTAATTACCTATATTGCAGGGCATGTTACATCTGACATGATGATATTTTATATATCGATAAAACAGGTATAACTACATAGATATCCCACCCCTTCCTGTTTCCTTAAATATGAGCTCTCAAAAAAATATTGAAAATTAAAGTGGTGGGCTGAGACTGTAAGACCACCATGGCTGGCACAGGAGTGCTGTGACTGACTGAAGTCGAAGTCTCCGTTGCAAGGCCCAGGCACCACCCTCCCCTACTGCACCCTACTAAGCAAGGAAGGTAGTCAGCCATAAGTGACATCTAGGAACTAAATACTTAGGACAGAACATAATTTTTGCTAGGAACACTGCACTGTGACCTTGAGAGTTTGCTGAAAGAAAAAGATTGAGCCTCTTCCTTTGGACATGGTCAGCAGAGGAATGGCCCTGGTGAGACTACCTTCACTGGCCTATTCCATCATGACCTTGTCAACCCAGGATATGCAGAGAAGGGCAATAGTAGTTCCTGGCTTGTGAATGGTTACAATTCTTCTTAAATTTGATAAACCTTAGGGCAACATTTTCCACTAATAACAGATGAGTGCATGCAAAGCTGGTAGCCTCTAAAACTAGGCATGTGTATCCCCCCCTACCAAGACTCAGTTGGCAGCTACAGACACAAAGTGCAAATTTTAGGAAAGTGCACTCCAGAAAATCGAGGAAAACTGTAGTGCACTTTGTCATGCTTGAAGAGTTTAATCCATTGAAAACAGAGATCAAATTGCTGATAAGCAATATACTTACTTAAGGGAGGAAAAAAACCCACTCTGGCAAGGTAGAGTTGCAGTAAATAATTGGTAAAATATATTCACAGCTCGAACAAATGCAGTCTTCTGGAGGAGGCTGGTGAGTTGCTTTTCCCATCACGCTGTAACCTTCCCTCTCAGTCTGAGACTATTAACTTCTGACAAGGTGTGAGGCCTGATTTAGACTGATCTGATCTGATGGAGTGACCTATTTCTATTATCTGCTTCCTCTCTCCTCCTGCTGCTCTCTTCTCTGATGGCCACTCTGGCTCACTCCCACAGCTCTGCCAGCAGCTTCTGTATTTCAGCTTTTGGAAGAGTCACCATAACAATGAGAACTGGACATGGTTTCTTAGCTCACAGGAATTTTTGAAGCCATCTCTCTTGTCTCACACACATCACAGGGAACTCTTACACAGTACTTTTTCCTTTCTTTATTTAATGTCATCACTCCCGTTGTAGCAGAAATGCCCCTCAAACACGTAAAACAATCTGGCTATATGCTAGCCCACTATTTCTTGACACTTTTTCTCCCTTCTCTCCACCTGATGCTGAGGGTCACTTCTCCCTTGGGATTCCCACCCTGGGAACAGGGAGGGGCTGTGGGAAGCAGAGTGGAATGGAGGTGTCTTCACTCTTGACTTGGACTACAGAAGGCTGCACATATTTAGGTGCCTTTTTCTAGAGCAACTATGCAGGGTCCTATCAGGTTCTGAACTTGTCCATTCTTGGATTTCTTTTATAACTCACTGTGAGAAACAAGCCAAATTCTCCAGAATTTGGGGGATTTTGCACATCTTTTTTATTTTCCTTTAGATTAATATTTTTCTTTTATTTGTTTGTTGGTGTTTTTTTTTGTCTGCACTCTGCAAGCTATTGCCCTTTTCAAACTGCTTGACAGAACACTGCTTCATGACACAATGTTGACAAGCAAAATATTGAATGGTTAAATGCTATTTTCTAAAACAACATGGGACAGCTTACCACCAGGAAATTTACCATGGACAGAGACATGGGAGAAAAACCATCCATGAGATTCATTACAGATTTATGATGCCTCAAGTCAATGCTGGCACTTGATATAACATTAGGGTTCTAATTGTCTTAAACTAGGATTTTGTGACCTAAGAGAACTTATTAAAAAGTTTCGATCTTTTACAGCTAGTCTTTATACTAGGACAAGCTGAAAGAGCTCGGAGATTCTGACCTAAAGTGAAATTGATATGAATTTTAAATGTGAGTGTAGATAAAGTGGGTGCAATGATCAGTTCAAATATAGTCTATTTGAGGCAATTTTGTATTGTATAACATGCTAAAAATTGGACAAGACCTTATTTGGTTTCTGTGTTTGAAGCTTTAGCAGGTATGTGTCCCATGTCTAATCAATACCAAAACCATGTCTTGGTTTTTTTGGATGAGTCCCAGAGTCACTGCTTAAGGACTGATGGAACTTAAATGCTGGGACTTTACTTCATTGTGCAGTTTTTCTTTCCATTTCTGTATAATCATTGTCATTCTGGAGAGACGAGGTATTGTATATCAAGGAGCATATTCACAGGCCTTTTGTGTTGGCTTTCATCATGATAACAACAAAAGTACTGGTGGTAGCAATAATACAAGCAATAATACATGTACAAAATATACATGCATGTCCTGAATTGCGCCCTATTGTGTCTCAAATCTTTGTAAATGCTGATAATATTTTGTCTTCCTAGAGGTAGAAGATGCTTTACTGTTTCAAGCTTTTCTGCACAGAACCTCTTTTCAAGGTTGAAGCATTGTTGGAAGCTAACAACGGTGGTTTTGAAATATGTTATTTAAGCTGGAGAGTGACAAACACCCTACCCTTCTCCTGGGAGAGTAGCTGTGCTTTCACTTAATGAGGTAGCTGAAGACATCTCTGGTCCTTTTCCTACTTTGAGTCCAAATGCCAGAGGCAAAATGATGAGCTTTCCTTGCATGTGTGCAAAGATTTCAAGCTCTGTGTCTCTATGCACTTGCAGCTGTTGTCACCTTTCTGGAAAGGTCATTTTGACTTGCATAGTTATTAAATCCTGTCTCTTTTGTTCTACCCAGACCAACCCTAGGCCAATGCATCGATGAAGCGATGTCTGATTCTTTGTAAAATGGAGCATGATGGCTCGACTGTATTCTGCTTCTTTTTGAGAGCGTGGCATTGCTCAGTGGCAGGGTATGTGGGTCTCTGTGACCATTATGCCTGTTAGTACCACAAAGGGTAGCAAAGCAAGAGTACAGCTGTGCCAGTTATGATAACTACCTGGTTCAGTGGCACCGAACAGAGAGAAGTATCACTTCGTGATTTTTGCATGCACGGTAACAATGAACTATCCTTCTACCCCAGAAGATGCCTCAACTTGGAAAGCTCCTTTGCTTCATAACAATGGCTGTGTCTTCTGCACTATGTTCTTTACAATGTACACTTCAAAAAGATTCCTAAAAAGAGACCCTATGTAGCACCTCTCTATGTTATATTCAGAGCATATGCTCGAAAAGAATTCTTATAAAACTCTTCTTCATGTAGCACTTAGATAATGAGTAGGCCCAACATTCTAAATATAGGGTAAATGTCACATGCACATGGAGGAATTCATCCATGAGATTCATTACAGATTTATGATGCACAACTCATTAGGTTTTGTTATCTGATTCACCAAGTTTTCAATGAAGACAGATTGTCACACAGGAAAAGAGGAGAAGAAAATCCAGTCAATTTATTCTAAAGAATCCATTCTATCCATAGGACATTATTTTGTGAGAAGTCTGCTTTAAATCAGGATGTATGCAATTGGTTAATGAAACAGTTTGATTTGATGGCACTTGGTTGTCCTTATCAAATAGTATTTATTTCATCAAAGCAAAGGAAACAGAAACTCGTCCAGAAATTGGAAGCCTTGCTCATTAATCTAATGAGAGCTGTCTTCTCTTCCCATTTCACTTTCATGCCTATTGGGGACAAGAAGGTTGTTTGTTTTATCATCATTGTCCATACAGCTATCCCACTCTGCAGAATCCATGATGACTGCATTTTTGAAAGAGGGTCTCCCCAGGGACTGTAATTATTCATCTTTCAGGAGACACAAGATCTATAATACACAAGTGCTGCAGACAAGAACTAGTTTACAGGTTTATCTCATGACTGAAAGTATAATCCATCTTCTCTGGCATGATTTAGGAGGTGCTGCCTAAGAAAAGAAAGAAAGTGGGTCAATCCCATTTCAACTTGTATTCCCCTATTCACACAGGTCTTATTCTTTTAATTTCTCATTGAAGAGAATTAACGCTTGAGTGAGCAGAAGAAATGGGCCCTGTTTCCTGTATCCTGTAGCACACCTTGTAGCCATTAGGGTTGTGCCTGCACCAGCTTTGGACTCCCTGAGAGCTTTCTTGCCCCAGCAGCGACCCAGTCTGGCATCTGCTCTGTTATGAGGAAGCAGAACAAGGAAGCCCTGTTTCTAGTGGAGATAAGTGGCTTAGGATCTGGAAACCTTGACAACTTCATGAGGTAGGAATCAAGCTATCCATAGAGAACTTGAGTGTATTAATGGAATTTTCCTAATGTTTACATGGTAGGTCTAAGCCTCTGAACAGGAATTCCAAAATTTTCCATGTTTCCTCTAATGAATGATGCCTTAAGACACTTCCTTGTGTCTCAACCCTTCCTCTTTTGCCAATAAGTCAGTCACTTCCCACTATTACCGCAGAATAGCCCTGTAGCTATCACTACAACTCCTTTCCCAGAAAAGTTTATTCTCAAGATGGGACTTCAGGTAGTTTAAGCTTCTTGGAATGCAATTTAGCATCTAAAGACACTGAAGACACAAGACTGGCATATGTTCATGCCTCTGTTTCAAAGCCCAGGTTGGGTGTTCAAAAGAAAACATGAATGGACATGGCACCAAAATGAGAATTCATCTGCAGAATAATAAGCCATGTATGACCGTGTTGCCTCCTTAGAACTTATTTTTTCACCTTCATCCCCCCATATCTTTAATTTCCATGTATGCTAAAATCCCCATCGTAAACAACCCATTCCTCTGTGTTTCTGTTCCCCACACCCTACAATAACCATCTGTTATTTCTAAAAGGTAAACATAGCTTGTCTTTTTCATTATGACATAATATGTTACTCAACAACCCTAAAATATTTGCATTTTCTATAAAAACCTTGGCCAAATCTACTTTCTGTGATCTTACACACAGTCTTGCCTGCTCACCAAGCACTAAAAAGCCTTCTAAAGGATTGTTAACAGAGAAACCACAAGGTCTCTAGCAATGGGTACATTAGGAAGCAGGCATCAGTCCTGGGTGCTCACACTGCAAACTATTTCAAATACCAGAGTAAGACAGGAACAGCTAAACTGTGCTCCAGACATCTAAATTTAAGGATTTACGTTTCTTCTGATGCAGCAGATGACATTATGAATCCGAAAGCAACAGAAGGAATGTACAGCTCTGCCTTGCTTTTGCCATTAGGGATTAAATCAGCTCTGCTAGGTGTTTGCAGATAAAAAAAACCCTAAAAACTCTAAAGAAACCAGTTCAAAATTCAGCAGTGGTCTTAAAGAGTTTGAATCCAACCACCTCAATTTTAGCTGTAGTTTTTAAATACATCTAAAATATACTAAGATGGCTAGAAACCCTAAATCTAGGGTTCTTTGAACATATAAATCCAAATATCATTGTTGCTTCTTGAGGCTGTCTCTGATTTTGTTAGGCAGAATTACTGATTTTAGTAAGGAGCCATCCTTTGAAATCAATATGATTTTCTGGGCAATATTTAGGAAAAACAGCCTCATCTCTAATATTTATACTCATTCAATTATGACCATCTGAAATGAACTAAGTTAAAAATAAGTCTAATTTATTTTTTACCATTTCACAGCAATGAGTGAGCTGGCTGATTTATATGATCATTGGTATCATCATAGTGTCTAGATGAGAACTTGCTTACAACTACCTTATTTTTTCTGGCTTGTGCACTTTTGTGCAGACTCTGGAAGGCTGCAGACACTGCAAGAAAATAATCACAGGCAAAAAGCACCCCAATAAATTAATAAGATAGTTTCCATAAGTCCCAAGTCTTGAAACACAAAGAAATAGCCCACAATTAAATGAAATTTCGGGCTTCACCTATTCAGACCATGTTCATTAAATAATATAGATCTTCCAAAATCTTATTTATTTGTTGCAAAAGCATTTTAGGTTTTCAGCTCACCTTCATTTTCATGCAATTTTAGGATGGTAAACTGCAGCAGGAATTGATTTGTCTGGAATTTGCTAATTCTCTGTACCTTCCTCCCATGTTACTATAGTTTCTCCCTGACACCTGCCCTTCTGTGACATTTTTCTGGGAAGCTGACCACTGTGCTTTAATTTATTAAGCCCTCCACATGAAGATATCAATTGCCTCCTGGCAACAGAAGCATTCATTATATGTCTTTGGGGGACAGGCATTTTCAAGAAAAAAATTCTGAGTGAGGGACACCACTTGCTGTTAGCTCTTTAGAAAGGAGGACACTCTTTACCCTTTCTTTCATCAAAATTATTCAAAGGCAGAAATACTGACATTTCTGCCAAAATGGTCGCTTACCAAGAGCTGGAGACGCAGTTTTAGAAATGACATGTACAACAGTTGTGCCTGGGCTTTTGAGAGCAAAAAGAGTCTCTTGAAAGGGAGAAGCACATGACTCTGTGCCGCTGATAGTTTGTGGGTTTGGCTGTGAGATTTGCTTGAAGCCCTCGTGAAGCCCAGACTCCCAGGTCCCAGGGGAATGCTCACTGGTTTCTACATTCTGTCACTTGTTTGCATGAAGGAAAACAGCAAACTTAGTCTTACCAAATATTCTAAAGAACTGAACTGGGGTGTTTGGGATATTATTAGAGGACTAGACACTAATTTATAGGCAAGTGTGTTCTTGATGCAAATCTGCTAGTGCCAAGAGGGTCCAATCATTGCATGTAAATGGGCTCAAAAATGCATGTAAATGACTGTAAATTATAAACCATATTTTTTAAAAGAATATATGTTGTAAAATTGACTCTAAAAGGACACTTCAATTTCTGGGCACCAGGACATAGAATGAGGAATTGATGAGCAGAAAGGAGACAGAACAGAAGGCCAGTAACAAGACAAAATGA
This sequence comes from Vidua chalybeata, assembly GCF_026979565.1. NCBI lineage: Eukaryota > Metazoa > Chordata > Aves > Passeriformes > Viduidae > Vidua > Vidua chalybeata. Next base: position 77,724,563 of record NC_071532.1, on the reverse strand, counting down.
TTTGACACTGCATCTGAAGAACTTGTAATTCAGATTTGGAGTTCATATAAAAGCTGAGATATAAAGTGAGAAAACTGAGACAGAAAATGCCCTGGCAGACATTAGCTTCTGAAGCCACAAGACTGCTTGTGCCAACACTCCAGGTCCCACTCCTGTAGAGCACTTTGCACACAAAACCTATCTCACAGCTGGCTCCATTGTCCCCTTACATCCCTGATCTCTTCTGAGAACATCCCTAGGATGTCTGGCAAAGAGCAGATCTTATCTGTGCAGGTTTCCCCCTCCTGTGAATCTTGCAATCAAATTTAAAGAGAAGTCAAGGTTCTTTATAATGAATGACATTGGGGAGACAACAAAGGTAAATTGTAACCAACTCATGCTTTTAGCATGCCCAATGCCAAAAGTTTCTTCCCATAGCACGTTCCTACAGGACTGAGCAGGATGGTGCCTGGGATGAGGACAGGATATTCTGCTAAGGAGGTTGTGATAGTGGGCAGCAGCAAAGAGAGGCTGGAGAAGCAACAGGAAGGAAACTGCTCTTTCTTGGCAGCAATGCAGCATGGCAGAGACCATGAGCAGAGTGGGCAGCACCACAGGGAAGATGAAGAAATATCTGGGTGGACAACAAGAACTGCCTGTAGCAGGAAGCAAAAGTTTGTGCTTGTAGAAGAAAGGAGACTTTCCTAGGAATATAAAGAGCACCATAAGAAGTTCATAGATGTTGAGAAAAAACTGAAAGTTGCTGGACAGAGTGAAGAGTGAGAAAGTTTCTATTAACCCATTTTGCTTTCAAGCCTTTTATTTAATTTGGTCTCACCCATCAGTACCTTGGTTTGTTCCACTGCTCTGTTCTTGTTGCGGTTCAATTTGTTTCAGGGGGTTGTTTTGTTTATTTGTGCACATCTGTCTAACAAAGCACAGCTTCGGATCTTGGATACCTTTCTTCTCTGCTAATATGCTTACTTAAAAGAAAATGAGAGGTGCATCCTTCTGAAAGTGTCAGATATTTTGTTAGGCCAATCCAATGATACAACTGATAGAACCCAAAATAAAGCCAAATCAAACTGACTTCACCAGGCTGTACATCAAAGAGCACATAGTAACAGATGAGAAAAGCTTTTCAGCAGCTTGCCACTATGAGTTAACTCAGTAATATACCAAATCTAGAAATACTTGCCATTTCACAGGCTGTTGGATCTGCTTTAAACAGCAGATAACTGGGGAAAAAAAGCAAGATGGGATGAGGTGTTCATTTATGGATTTTTTGGAGGGGATCAGTCCATGGATATTAAGTCAAAGGCCATATGTGTGATGATACAGCAAAAGTGATTTTTTAAGACAAAATATGGGCTAAGATACCTTGCTGACCACCCATTTGTGGTTAAGTGAAAGGACATACATCACTGGAAAATATTAATAGCTAGTCTTCAAGGAAAAACAGTGGAATACAGTCAGTATTAATCACATCCCTGACTCTATCTCAGGAGCCAAGAAGAGGTCATTTTTTTTTCCATCAGGAACATCTTGGTACTTAAAAGAAAAAAATGCATTCACACTTAAGGGTTTCTGTGGTGTAACCATAGAGATGTGTTAATGTAATAATCACACACAGCCATGTAGGGGCTTGTGCTGTTTTGTGCAAAGGGGCTTAGCAAAGTCCAACCTTTCTCCACACAAATGCACCCTTTTGTAAGTAAAGATAAGGAAATATGTAAGTTTTACAAAAGCAAAGGTTTTATTAAAATTTAATAAACTTAGTTCCCCTAATTATTTTCTTTGTGGTCTAAAATTGTGACAGAATCTCCACATTATGCAAATCAGCACACCCAGAGTAGCTCTGGGGATATGCTCCTGCTAAGAAACCAGTCCATCACTTCCTCAAGGCTCTGACATTTTGAGGACCATGTTACGACACAGAACAGCAATTCTGAAATGCCAGAGCAATCCCACTTTATCACCACGTGGTCCTGCTGAGTAAAATAACAAAGCTCAGTTTCTCGGTGCAGTGTACATTTCAGCATGCAAGTTTATTTTTCTGCAATGACAGTTTTCTTCCTCCTCTAATTTCACCAGGAATTACTATGGGCCTGCATACTCCTCAGGTGATACTGGCTTAGCAAACTGATTTGTTACAGCTTCTGGACAGAATCAAAATTCATTACATTAATCAGATTCTTTGATATTTCTGTAGAGCAATGCTCTCAGGTGTGGTGTGGAACCACAAATACAGATATTCTTAGTGTCCAGTAGTTTTTAAAACCTGGTGAGAAATATCTTAACGGACAGTTCATCATCTCTGCTGATGTGTGCACATGTACTGTTAACATTATACTGAGCAGGCATAGTAAAACCCACCAGAATATCCTATTTTCTGTATTTGTAACAAGTGAGCCCACCTCTGTGGGAATCCATTTCCAGCACAGTACAGAGACATCTGGTAATTAACAGGAAAGCCACAAATCATATCTAAACTCACCTAAACAAAGCCAGAGATGGTCTAATTTATTGCTGGTGGCAATCCTGCTTTGAGTTGCTGTAGGTAGCCCCTAGCAGCCCTCTAGCAGTTAACAGGAAAAGAAAAATTCCTACTGGACTTGAAATGAATTGCCTGTGTTTGGGGAGAGGGGTGGGAGTAGATTAAGATTTTAAAAATTATGCAAACATTTCCTATTTGACCAGGAATTTGTCCCCTCTAATATTGAAAACATGTTTCATTTTCAGCTTGCTGATGCATTCAAAAGCATTATTTCTCTAAAAAGTGAGAAGATAATTGCCTGCCTGAGAATGAAAATGTATTGTGATACCTTTAGCTGTTTTCCGTTCTGCAGATCCACAATACTCCTTTGAGTTTGTGATTGGTGATACACATGATGTACTGTAACAAAATGTTATCTTGTTTTTGTGCTACTGAAAGGGTTCTTGGCTGTTTCTTTCCTGAACTGTGGCATCACAATATACATATTGTACTCACTGGCAGACAATTCTCTGACTGCTTCCATCTCCCACCTTGCTACGGGCAGAGCTGTATTTCGGCACTGTGCAGACATGCACTGATGAGTGCTGAGCTCTGCACCTGGACCTGTCCAGCAAAGGGCAGCAAGGCTCGTGAGAGATCTAGAAAACATGTCTTTTGAGGAACAGCTGAGTGAGCTGGGGTTGTTTAGTTCCAAGTAGAAGAGGCTCGGGAGGACCTCATTGCTCTCTGCCACTCCCTGAAAGGAGGTTTTTGGGGGCTGGTCTCTTCTGCCATGCCTGCAGTGACTGGACTAAAGGGAAAGGCCTTGAACTGAGACAGGAGATGTTCAGATTAAACATTAGAAAAATATTTTTCACTGTTAGGGTGGTCAGGTGTTGGAATAGGTTGCCCAGGATGGTGGTGGAGCTATTCAAGAGGCATCTGGATCTGGCTCTGGGTGATGTGGTTTAGGGGATTAGGGGCTACAGTGGCAGTGCCAGGTGGATGGTTGGACCAGATGATCCTAAAGGTCTCTTCCAGCCCTGATGATTCTATGATTCTGTGTAGGCAAGACTGCACTTCTACATGGAACCAACTTGCCCGCCCTGGCAGTTTCTGCAACATGGCTCTGAAGCTTGCTTGCTTGCCCATTAGGGTTTCAGAATGAGGAAAATGTGGACAATTTTCCAGAGACCAAGAAGATACTCTACACAGGGGTCTGCCCAGTGTATCTTCTCTAACCCATATTGCTACGTCCCCTCCAGAAATTTCATTTAACCAAAGAAGGTGTCATAAAAGGTAGGGAACAGTCAGAGCTCTGACCGAGCTGCAGCTGAACATGCTCCCAGCAGTTAGGAGCAATAAAGAAAAGCCTCTTGAGTGCTCAAGCAGGGAATTAATTTTTTCCAAGCTGTATCTTCACAAAGGTGTTTAGACTCCTGATAGTGGCACCTGAAGAACTGAAAAACAGAGAACTTGCTTCAAACAAAAACATATTTGGGAACTTTGTACAGTCACATTGTTTCAAGACAACTGTTTGACAAATGAGAGCATGGTGAGTGCTAAACAAAGGTGATCTGTTCAAATAATGTCACAGCCTGAAAGAAAATACCACTATCAGAACTAGTCAAGTGTGCATCCATCACGACTAATAGCTGGTGTCAGTCCCCCCTGAGTGACAAGCCCTGTGCTCTGGGGCAGGTGGAGCCCAGCAGGGCTGTGGTGGCAGCACACCAGCTGGGACCCTCCAGCTGGCCGGGGGCTGCGGCGGCCCCAGGGCTGCACACAGGGAGCCACGGGAGCAGGGCTGGGCGACTCACAGTGCTGGTAAGGAGGCAGATAAAGCACCCTACAAAATATAGGTCACAAGCCAACGCTAAACTAACATGAGGAACCAGTTCATTTACTGCTTGACAGCTGAAATGGGTGGGGTTGAGGAGGAATGAATCTACGGGTCCCTGAAGAACTCATCCTGCTGCTGTCCACAACAGCATGGATGGTATCAACAAACATGAGTATTAATGGCACTGCAATTCTGCTATTTTTCATTTAAAACCCCCAAAACTATCAATCAAACAAACAAAACCAAAGGTAAAGCTTTAGCTGTAAAAGGTCCAGTGGAGAATCAAGAATTTCCCTCCTTTTCTTGGTTTAAATCATACCCAGTTCAAATTATATGAACCCATGTACCTTGAATCTGTAAGGGCTTTGTTGTGGTTACCAGGAAAATAGGAAGAAATTACTGTCCCAGTGATTTCTTTTTCAATTATCAAATAAAGGGTTGATGACTATAAAATATGAGTGACTTGTACAGAGAATATGTGATATCTTTTCTCATTGTCCTGACTACTGCCCCTGTAATCATATAAGTAATTGAGAACAGACTGCACCACCCTTTATAATTCCCCTTCGAGGCACTTAGAAAGGATGGGAATTCATTCTGTTCCATTTGCAGCCAAACTTTGCAATTCTGAAATTTCCTACCCCAGAAAATCACATTTATGAGGTAAAATGACCATAGGGGGAATGTGAGTCTGATGGAGAAAGGAGGCTGATTAGGTTATTGGTGTGTCCACAGTAATAATCATGTTTAAACTGGAACTGGAACATGGCAATGTCCTTAACAGGCCTCCTTGATCAGAACCTATAGAAAGAAAGTGGAAAGAAGGGAAAAAGGTAAATCCAAAGAAAGAACATGGTAGAAATAATGTAGAGCAAGGAATATGGGAAGAAAATGCTGCACCAAAAAGCCAGCAATGGGCTGCATGTTTTCCCATGTATCAGGGATCAGTCAATCCAGCTCATGGTTTGTTCTTACACCCTTCTTAACTGCACGGGGTGCCTGTTCAGCGTAATACAAAATGAGATGTGTTTCTGTATTTTAGCAGAGTTTTTAAAGTTCAAACCACCTTTAAAGTGCGTTAGCAATCCTATAACACCTGACAAAGAGGAAAGGCTGGGTACAGTTCTTCCTCCCCAATACACCCAGTCTTCTGCGCCATACTCTCTGCCCCCAAAATAGACATGGTAAGAAAGAGGCATTCTAATCTTTACAGACCATTCACTTCAATGGGCTTTGCTTTGCTTGAGCCCTCCACTTTTGTATTCTAAAGAAACCAAGAGAAAGCTTGTGAAGATCAGAGGCAGCTGAATGTCTTTATGTATAAAATAGCTTGAAAGGTAGGGCTTAACCCAGCAAAAGAGAGAAAAATTCACAGTTCACCTACTCCATCCAGTCACAGATTTGTAATTTTGACACTTGTGATAAAGCTAAAAGAAAAAATGTTAAAATTACATGGGGAAGGGAGGACGGTAATGAGTCTAAACGAAAAGCCTGAGAAAAATAATTTCAGGACTTAAATTGTCCCTATAGATTTCCTCCAAAGACTGACAGCATGTGGTACTATCTTACTCTAATTTTCTCCAAAGGGAAAATGTGACTCTGTATTAACATTGAATTAATCAGAGGAGCCAAATATATCTGTATGCACAACATATCTGTATCTCCCTATCTCAGAAAACTTTCTACCCCAACTGAGCACCAGCTGGAGGTGAAATTCTTGCAATGGAGCCCTTTCTGTTTAATCCCTTAATCTTCTCAACAGTAGGGATTCTCTCTTAAACCCGAGTGGAAAGTAACATCTGCACTGTTGAAAGAGAGAAAGCACCAGAAGGCAAGCCACGGAGGTCTCAGCTCCCTCTCTCCCACTCAGTAGTTTTCTCTTGAAGATGCCTGTTTAAGGACAGTTTACTTTTAATGGCAGTGGCACAGATCAGGCAGAACCCCAGAGGCTGAAATATTTTCTGTTTCTGAGCAGTTATGGCTCCCCATTCTCATGATGTGGCAGGAGAACTTTAAATGACAAGGAGACCACAGAGATGGATTAACCTGCAGAGATGGATTAACCTGTAAGTGGTGTTATTCCCTGAAAGTTACTACCTCTCCTCCCTTCGACCTTCCCTTCTTATTATTCATGGTTAGTATTTTGACAGCTTGGACCACAGTGATGTTCCTGTCTGTAACATGTCCTGACTGTCAGTCCTGGAGCTTTATTATGGGTTTCAATGTCTCTTTGAGATTCGAGGTTAAGTAACATAGTAGCACAGATTAATTGAGTGGTTGCCTCCCAAATGCTAGGTCAAAATTTCATGGGTCTGCTGGTTAACTCAGCCTTACAAAACCTCATGAAAAGTCAGGCACAGCACTCACAATCTTGTTATGTCTTCTGACAATCTAACAGAAAGAGGAAAACATCCCTCTCTAATCAGAATTAAATGTAAATATGTATTAATATATAGAATTCTTATGTATAATGTCTTCAAAATATCAAACCACTCTGAACTCAGGTGACCAGATGGGCTGCTAATGTGACTCACTTCATTCTGTTCTCTCTTTGAATATCTGTCTTGTTTCCTCTCTGCCCCTTTTCCTCCCTTTTTAAATTCTCACAATGCTGCAGCACAAGTATCTGTTGCAGAAAGGAGAGGTGATGGTAGCTAGCCTTATGTTGTTAGACTGGCTTGTTTCTGAAACAGTACTCACAGTCAATTAAAGCAAACTTTTTACCAATGGCCAAGAAAATCTTCACAGAAATTCTTCACACTTACTTTTTTAGTGACCTTTCGACTTTATAATAGTAATCACTTGCTCTGGAGAACAGAGCCTGACCCATGCCATATCTTAGGTTAGAAGCTACTTTTTGGAAGAAATACTAAGTTGTGAGTCTGAATCAGGCATATGCTGAAAAAGGCAAGTGCACAATGATAAGAATGCACCTTTTTGGTCTTCCATCTGAAGTCTGTAATTTATCATAGGTTGCATTGGATATTCTGTGATTTCTGGTGAGGATTAAATATAAATAATGCTTTACTTTAGCTTTTTGGGCTCAGAATCTGTGACTTATTTTATGGTTGCAGAAAAATTGGTATGCAGGCCCAGTGCTTCCTTCAGTCTCAGCTGGAAGCTTCTGACTCCTCACTAGGGTGGCACCTGCCCAAGAACCAGTGAGTTACTGAGCTGTGACACGACAGAAAAAGTCCCCAGGTGAGACATTTAGATGGCACTGCAGTGGTGTTCCAGAAAGATATTCAAGGGACTGGGGACCTAAGTTTACAAGCAGCCCTGAAGCCCCATGAGCATATGTAGGGCATCATGCCTGTGGGTATTCTCTTTATTCAAGAGATGCTGATAATAGCAAACTCCTCCCCTACTGAACACACCACACTTTCCAGGTTGTCTGTGTCCAAAACAGACCGGAGACTTGAGGCAGACCTTCTGCTCTCCTCTGTCTACCAGCTGGATCCATCACACAGAAGACATGAGGGTATCCCAGACTCTCACAGAATCAGGTCTTAACAAAACATATAAGTAATAACTTAAAGATAGGTAAATTATTTCAATGGGGAAAATTTAGGTAAAGTGACTGAAAAAGATGAACTAGAAAGGCTGGTAAACAACTTTTCTCCTATCCACTGGGTCCTAGATGGGTCGGTACATTCCTCCAGTCCTTGTTCAACTTCCAGTGCCTTCATGAGCCAAAAATACCCAGTAAGGTTTGGCAGTAAGTCAGCTTCCCTGTCAGGCCTCCTTCGTCTCTCACAAGCTTCTCAGTCTGTTCCTTGCTTGTTGCCCCTTTTGTCCACTGCCCATCCCACCCTTATTTGGGAAAGCTGTACCATGCCCACCTTTTCTTAGGGAAAAAGAAATCATCCTCCTTTCACCTCCTCCCCCAAGGTTTGGCTAGACCCAGAAGGCAGCAGCGAGGACATTCTTACTCTCATAACCTCTGCAACATGATGTACAACACACAACCGTGGGCCAGAAATAAATTAGAGAAGGAATACTTATGTTCCAAGGTTGTGGTATACTCTGCTGTTTTTATGTCTGCAGTGTTTCTGGTGGGGCCCTTTAGAAAGCCAGAGTTAATGCAATGGTCTATGAGTAACAGAGTGCAATTAGTGAAGGCTCCTGGAAGCTTGCAAAGCAGGAGAATCGATCTTTGCAAACCTTAGCCTTAGCCTGGAAAGAGGTGGTTTATGATCATGGTGCTTTTTGACCTATCAGCATCACGGCAGTATATTACAAAGGCTGTTGCTGTTCTTCGCTGGAGCAGCACTGGAAACAAAAGTGGATTAAGGGGCAGAGGGCACTGCACCACCTCCTCAGCTATCCAAATGCAAAAAGATATATATTGCATGGCCAAGAAGAGCTTGTAATGTAACAGCTTAGTACTGTTATTAACACACCAGCCCAGTAAGAATCCCCATGCCGTTGCATTCAGAAAGTCAGGTGCCTCCCCTCACTGTGTATTAACTGGGAGGCTCAGTGGTGAGCACTGATTCATGGTCAGCATCTTTCCATTTCTGCCCTGACCCAGATTCTGAGCTTTTGCTCCAAACTGGCATGACACTGCAGAGATCAGGGGCCATTTGCTCTGTTGTTGGCAGCTAGGTACAAGACTGTCCAGGGAGAGGTGGAGTGGAGGTGTTGGAAAACGTTAAGTCTCAAAAATAGATATTTTTACCTGGGAAACCCTAGAACGCCACTGTGCAATCAGGCAATGCCAGGGATATGCCATACTCTGCCCTTAGGAGCCAACAGCTCTGCTTTGCTGGGGGCTTTAGTGGAATTGCAGTTGGTGGTGATGTAAGCACACGAACCTCTCCCTTCCACTTCTCTTGATCCCATTGCTTTGAATTGCAGATTCAGGCTGAGCATACAAAAGAACACACTGTGAGAATATGGTTTTCTTTCTTTTCTTTCTTTCTTTCTTTCTTTCTTTCTTTCTTTCTTTCTTTCTTTCTTTCTTTTCTTTCTTTCTTTCTTTCTTTCTTTCTTTCTTTCTTTCTTTCTTTCTTTCTTTCTTTCTTTCTTTCTCTCTCTCTCTCTCTCTCTCTCTCTTTCTCTCTCTCTTTCTCTCTCTTTTCTCTCTTTCTCTCTCTCTTTCTCTCTTTCTCTCTTTCTTTCTCTCTTTCTCTTTTCAAAATCTCTGCAAGTGTGCTGAGAAGGGGCGGGAAGGTGTCTGCCGCAGATTATTACTGAGACCACTTGTGACACTTTCTCATTAGCCTGTGTAATGGGAAGCCAATCTGCTGCTCAGGAAGCAGCACTGCAAATTATTTTCAGCCACAGATGATGCAGTCTGGCTTTGAACTGCTTGGGCCTTGTTGCAACAGAAGCACCAGCAATATTCATTTAATGTGCACTGACCTTTCCCTGACCTGGGAGACAGAGACAGCTCCTGCTCTGGCCTTTTTCTATCACCATGCTTTTTTCTGTAAAGATTTTGCTTGGCAGACTACCAGGAGGAAAATTCTAAATGCTATCTGCAAAAAAAGTACCAAGTTTGTTTGGCTTCAGTACAGCTAGGGGAGAGAAACAATTTCGTTTATCTCTCCTCTCCTGTAGCCATGCTGAGGACACATGGCAACTTTTGAACCTTAAATGACAACGATGTGGAGTGAGGACAAAGGAGTAATCTGGACAAAGGGTGCCCCTAGGGCATTAAAAATAACTACTCCCCTCACCTTCTGTTGCTGCAGTAAGCTCACAGCACTTGTCACTCAGCAGGAGATCTGTATCAAATAGGATGAAACTGGGGATGACAGGAAGCTCCTGAATGCAGACAAATCCATCAAGCCCATGCTTTGGACATGAAACTCTGAACTACTACCTGCTCCTAAAATGATATCACTTTAATATGCAGTTGTAGGGGCACAAGTTTTCATTTTTTGTGATGGCAGAAGAGAGACTGGGGATGATGCCCTGACCCCAAAGCTTGACGTACTACACAGTGGCAGGCCAGCACAGCCATAGGACCAATTGCACCAAAATCTGAGCACCCACAACAGAGGCATAAATGAGAAGGGGAAACAGGAGACAGATGTGGAAGGGCATGAAGAAACACCTCTTCCTTGAAAATCAACCAGAGCTCAAGGGAAGAGATCATGAAGAAGCAGAATACAAGATAAGAGATTACTGCTTGGTCAAAAGCATAAGACTTCATACTAGAGTTGGATGAGCCCTTACTGACAACACTACACAACCATCACAGTGCCTGACTGGGTCAGGCACTCAAGACCTGATCACAGAATCACAGAATCATTAGGGTTGGAAGAAACCTCTAGAGATCATCCAATTCAACATCTGTGCCAAGGTAGGGTCAGCTAGATCAGGCTACACTGGAACACATCCAAGTAGGTTTGGAATATCTCCAGAGAGGGAGATCCACAACCTCCCTGGGCAGCCTGTTCCAGGGCTGTGCCACCCTCAATGTAAAAAATTTCTTCCTCATTTTGAGGTGGAACTTCTTGTGTTTTAATTTATGGCCATTGCTCCTCGTCCTGTCATTGGGCACCACTGAAAAGAGTGGCACTCTCCTCCTGACATTCACCTTTGAGATGTTGTATGAATTGATGAGGGCCCCTCTCAGTCTTCTCTTCTCCAGACTCAACAGGCCGAGCTCCCACAGGTTCTCCTCATGAGAGAGATGCTCCAGACCCCAAATCATCTTTGTGGCCCTTGCTGGACCCTCTCCAGTAGCTCCTTGTCTTTCTTGTACTGAGGAGTTCAGAACTGGACACAGCACTCCAGATGTGAGCTCACCAGGGCCGAGTAGAGAAGGGAGGATCACCTCTCTTGACCTGCTGGCCACACTCTTCCTGGGCACCCCAGGGTCCCACTAGCCCTTCTGGCTACAAGGACACACTGCCAGCTCATGGTTGTCATCCACCAAGACTCTCAGGTCCTTCTCAGCAGAGCTGCTCTCCAGCAGGTCAGCCCACAGCCTCTACTGGTACTTGGGGTTATTCCTCCCCACATGCAGGACCCTACACTTGCCCTTGTTGAACCTTATTAGGTTTCTCTCCACTCAGCTCTCCAGCCTATCAAGGTGCCACTGAATGGCAGCACACACTTTGGGTGTATACCTAATGGTATACTTTTGTATCATCTGCCACCAGAAGGCAATTTTTGTTCTATTTATTCACACTCCATCTTGTTTTCTGCCTCCTTGCTCTACAGATTACTCTGAAAGCTAAGAAAAACATACTGCAATTTCAGTTGCCTCCTTGGAGGAAGGCCTTTATATTTCCTTCTCGGCCTTTCTTGTTCTCTGGTTTATGGATTGCTGACATACTCGTGTGGCCTTTGTTTTGACCTCTGCACTATCTGCCAGGGCTTGACAGAGCTCATCCAAGGAGCAAATGGCCATTTGTCAGAAATATTTATGCAAAGACCGAGCAGTGATGTCTCAGAGAGCCTGCCCTGGATGCAAAAGGGTTGTGCCACATCAAACTGTTCTGACATCAGTTGTCACCTTGGCCAACCACGTAAGCAAATGTTGGTCTGGTACCCACTTCAAAGAAGCTGTGCAGAAAGATCTCACTTTTCCAAACTGCAGGGCTGTGAATGCTTCCTCTAACATGTTTGCACAAACTGTGAGGCTTAGAAGGGATAAAGGTTCCATTCCAGCTATTTATCCTGTATAGAATCAGAAACCCAAAAAGACATAGCCAAATTAATTTCTGGCGATAGAGGAGTTTAAACAAATTGCAGAGTCACGGGACAAAGCCTTGCTGCCTAGAAAGGCCAAGAGGGAACAATACTAGAGCCAATTGTAATTACCTGCTAACCCTGGTACTTCTAAAGCTGACCTCTCATTGCTATTGCTGGCTGCTTATTTTTTACAGCAATCTTGAATGTTTACATTGAATTAATAAAATGCAAACATTTGGGTCATTTACTTCTGGGCTTGGTAATTCTGACATTTCTGGTATTTCTTCTCCAGTGTGCAGAAAGCACCCTCCCTCTCCTCCAGTTCTGTAAAGGCTTCAAGTAGCTCAGTATAATCTCTGCCTTTTGTTCCATGATCCCCTGTGTGGGTCCTTGCCCTGATTTGGGATCAATCTGAATATATCCTCTGACAAAACAACTACACCCCATCTCAGCACACTCCTGCTCCACATTCTGCTAAGTTGATTATAGGGCTAATTGGACACAGGCAACAGAGCAATTTAACTTCCCTGGAAGATGACAGCACTTAAATGCCCAGAGCCATTGAGAGTAGCTCTACGCAGGAGCTAATTTTTCCACCTCACTTATCACAGGCAGCTTTCATGCACTGGAAGTTTTAGGGCAATACTTCTCATCAGAAAAGAAACCAAGTGTTTGGAAGCACACTGCATCAGCCCAGGACATTAATTTTCTCATTGTCTAATCTGTGTTGAGGTGTGCCCCAAATGGCCCTTTTCCCTACTGGGAAACATAAAAGCCAGCAGCATTACAGCTCCTACAAAAAATGATGCAGAGGATGGAGTGAGCCTGCTGTTGTTCACTGAAGAAAGTTGAGGAAAATGGGGTGAGATTGGGAGGGCAAAAAAAAAAAAAAAAGAAAGACTGAGCATTTGGGGAAAATTAAGCAGAGGAACAGAGAAAGAAAGGCAGACGAGAGGACAGAGGCTTCTCCTTCAGCTGAGTTGCTCCTTCCTGGACAAGTAAAGCTATGTCACTGAACAAATTTGGGAAAAACTTTCTGGTTATCTGGCAAGAGGCTGCTGAAAAAGAGAGCTCGTAGTTTTGAAACCTTTCAAAGGAATTGTTTCCTCCTGGTATTCATCAGTGCTGGTTTCCCATGGGTGTGATAGGAACGGGGACTCTTTTTAAAAGGTTTTAGCTGCTTGAAGGTCACCTCAAACACCACTCTGGAGACAATGACATGGGTAAACATTTCAGCCTCACCTATGCTCCAGCAGAAAGAACAGAAACCTCACTGGTTTTGTGGTATCAAAGTGCTCCCTTGTGAAAATGAGAGAGCCCATATATCCAGACATCTCAGTCCTTCATGTGGCTTGAACCCCACCACACACCTAAGTCCTGTTCACAGCCATCCTTCCATGATGGGCGTGGGGCTCTGTGCTGGGGACACACAGCATTGCCCTAGGAAATGCAACCTGTTGTGCGAGAGCACGTCGCCCCCTTTGCCAAACAAATAGCAGCTGGGAGAAAACATCTACCCCTAAATGTAGATTTATTAACACTCAGCACCAGGAAAGTCAAGGTCAGGGGTTAAAGCTTGCCTTTATCCATCACCTCTTGATATGACCTTGGTGGGGCTTTTTGCAAAGGGCAGGGACAGTTGAGGCTGTAATGAGCTGCTCTTCCCAGGAGACCCAGCACGATGAAACAGTACAGAACATCCACTTTCATGTATCAGTGCAAGAATACAGGTTTGATTGGCAAGAAGTTTCCCATTAAAAATACATGGGAACTTACCTCAGAGAAACAGAGAGTAGACCCCACAGGATAAAGTCTTTTCAGCCAGCTTTTAATGAAGACAATTATATCCATGTATTTGAGGCTTTCCTTCTTCATTCTTCTCTAAAGAAAACAGGCTCATTTCACGGGGCAAAACTAGAATGAAAAATAAACTTACAACTGTTGTACTTTAACTGGGTCAATTACATTTTGAAATCTGAGTGACTGTGGTTTTAATACAACTAAGATGGTCCATAAAAATATTAGCTCACATGAATGTGTAATAGCTGCTTTTCAGAATGAAATGGTTTTTAAATTCTGAGGAAATTAATAGTTTCTAAAGAAAGAAGAATACAACTTGGGTGGTCACTGAGACCATTTATTTTAACGAGTTTGCCAATAGATTCAATCAGACAAGGAAGGATCTAATGCTGCTTTATTCTGAGTACCTATTGAGGCATTCATTCATCTCTCAATCAAGACTAGATGTCACAAGTTTTGTCATTTGTTTGAACTTATATTCCAAACATGGTAAACAAGGTGCTCTTTGGTGCCCTCCTTCACTATTTCCTGTCCTGTCCCTCCCTCTCCAGTCACACATGGAGAGCCTGTAGCAGTTTGCTCAGTGGATTTGTGGATTTTACCCAGTGAACTACGGAGTTTGTTTCACCTATCTGTATTTCTGAATTTGAACTCCAATCTCTTATTCATAACTGATGTATCTCAAAGCATGGAAATTCACAGCACACAAAATATCCTCTTCTGCTCGACTGGTTCTCTGTTACTACTGACACTGACACAGGGCCATTATTTTTATGCAGGTAAGGACAGGGAAGAAGGCCACCCAGTCACCAATCCAGACTGGAATGATGCCAAAAATTACTGGTGTTTCATGTGGAATAAAGGCAGGAAGATGGTACACATAAACCAATTTACACTCCTGTCTGCTAGCAGATCTGATCCATCAGGATTAGATTGTTCTGCACCTTCTGTGCAGTACATCATCTTCTGAGGTTCTGAGGTGAAGTTAGGGGTGCAGATGGAGTTCAAGCATCATTCTTAGAAAAAAGAGATGCTTTGGAGTACTCAGATCATGATACCTTTAAAGGTGCCCAACAGGTTCAGAGCAGACACTGTAAAGAATACTTCTTTTAAAATTGTCTCCAGCTGGAAATCAGAAGACAAATGAACCATAGTCGCCAGCATTTTTTAAAACTTTGGTCTTGGTTTAAAGAGCTGAACTGTGAACATGGTATCATGTGAACCATAACAGCCTCATTAACTTGAAGCAGACCTGGACCTGCAACTCTTTTAGAATGGCCAGGGCCAGTCACTTCTCCACCCACCTCCAGCAGCAGCACTGGGGAAAACAGAGGCACAAACATCTGCCACACACACGCTCCCACTCAGGAACCATCACACCAGATGGTATTAAAAAAAACATCAGATAGCACAGGCAAGAGCCCAGGGACAACAGGGACTACAGCAGCACTGAATCTTGGCTAACTCTAAAGCTGGGTAGATTGGGCAAAATGGCTCTTCTGTTCACTCTGCCTTGCACTGCCCTTCTACGAAGCAGCCACAGTGGGCCACCATCATGGCACTTGGCTGTGTTCCACTCCATCCCCAGAAGCTGCAAGAAACTCACAGAGGGAAGTACCCTTTATCAAAGTGCCCAGCCCTGCCAAGACAGGCTTTGGGTTCAAATAACATTAATTTGCAAAATTCTCTGATTTCTCTCTGAATGTCTTCTGTGTTGTTTAGGCAAAGTGTTTTTCTTAGAGCAGTCTATTTTTTCTCAATATTGCATTTATAAGAAGAATTTCCTTACCCAGAACCAGCAGACACTCCCCCTGCTCCACACTTCCTTATCTTCCTCTCTGTCCCCATAAAACTATTATTTAAAAACAAGAAAAAATACCCTGGCAAACCATTTTTCTCCCCATCCTCCCTGCTATCTGTTTAAATATCCTTGACTGCAAGACATTCAGTACAGAACAGTCATCAATTTTTAATTCATTTAATCTCTTGGTAACAGTGTTCTTGTGAACTGAAGGGCCCCTGAGGAAACTTCAGAGAAACCTCAGACACTGGATCCAGGAATGAAATTTTGAGGATAGAATGGACTCTGTGACACTGTATGGGTTAATGGAGGAAACAAAAGATACTTAAAACTGAGAACCTTTCACCCCCAGCCAAATCAAAACACATTGTAAACCAGAGCTCTGTACCCTAACACAGCACAGATTGAAACAAGCAGCAGGGAGAGAATTCCCTGTGTCAGAGATGTTCATGATTCAGCAAACTTGGGAAGGAGCCCTCTGAGTAAACATGTGGGTTGTCTGCACTCCTGGTCCTGCTCCTGCTTCTTCGTTCTTGTTCCAAGAAGCTCAGAGAACATCCTTTTATGCTGTCAGTAATTAAATTCTGCCTGCTTAAATGCCCTGGAAGTCTCAAGAGAGGACAGTTTTTCTCCTTGAGTCTGTAAATGTGGGGGAATCTAATACTGTGTGTATCTGCATTGTTCTCCAAAGAACTGTCACTCAAAAATGCACAAAATGCTACCTGTGTACAATATGAATATTAATTGGCTCTGTAGGCATTTTAGGGTAGGTAGCAAGAGCATTCTTGGTTATACTCAATCATGTCATATAATGGTAGCACTCACAGGCCCCAGATGTACTGGAATGTTGCATGAAAACAGGGAAAGAGCAAAACCCTTTCCCCATTATTTTATCATCTCATGAAAGAGGTTAAAAATAACTTATAGGTCCAGTTCTGTGGCAGCCAGAAATTATGTGTTTTATCTGAACCCAAGTTTTCTCTTCAATGGCATGTATAAGAACTACATTTCTCTGAGGAGGCTTTTGGAAGGAGAGACAGGTTTGATCACATGCTGTACGATACCAAACTTAATGCACACATAGAGCCACATCAGCTCTACAGCACCCAACAGCACAAAATGCACATAGCTCCAGATATCCAAAGTGTCTGGATCCCACTGACTATCACAGAGAAACGCAGTGCTAACAAGGGTGGCAGCAGAAAGAAGCCTAAAGCCTCCAGCCAGCCTCCTCAGCACCCTCAGCCCTCCTTCTGAGTTGAGATCCCTGGCCTGAATTTCCTTACCTGTAATACCTGGCAAGCTGCTCTGTAGGGATGGGAATGGCTCAGTCCTGCTCAGCTTCTAGAGGTCAGTGCTAAATAGCTACTTCAAGCAGACTCAGTTGTAAAGAGACTGTGACTGTCACACAACACAATTCCTGTCTTTCCACATGCACCTTAATGTAACAGGCAGGCTGCTGCTGTAATGACAGGCAGCACAAGAACACAAGGCAATTACATTTCAGGGCTACTCAGTAAATTGGTATGATTTTTTTGCAAGATTATGCAATGTATAGGACATTTGGGGTCTATTTTTCAAAAAGTGTGACTAGAAAATCGCGATGCAAAACATGGCCTTGGTGCTTAGTGCTAAAGCACTTTCCACCAGTAGAACTGCAGCTCATCCAGCCAGGCACAGAAGTGCTGGGGCAATATGCAAAGTTACTATTTCTTGCAGAGACTTCCCCTATTTGTGATGCCTTTTTCTAAACAAGTTATTTGCCATTTACCAGCAGCAACCTCTGATTCTTTGCCTGTGTACCTCCTGTTCTCTTTCACACTATTAAGAACATTATTTTCTATTCTTCTGTCAGTGGAGTGTGCTGATGATTAGCACTGCAATATCTGGTCCCCTTTATTGAAAACGTTAATCCTTCCTTTTTGCAGGGTTTCTTTAGCCAGGGGTGTTAATACTTGGTTAATAGAATCAGGCTGCCTTTTTCTGCATCGCTTGAGTTGCATGTGTTTTAGGAAGGGAATTATTTTTTATCTTTTGGTCAGAATTTATTATAGTCTCTTGTTTGGTTCTCTTTTTTTTTTTTTTTTTTTTTTTTCCTCCAGAGGGGCTGCTTTGACTTTTCTTGTTTTGTTTTGTTTTTGGGTTTTTGTTTGGTTTGGTTTTTTTTGTTTGGTTTGTTTTTTTTTTGTTTGTTTGTTTTGTTTTTTCTGTGATTATGTTCTAACATTTAGCACTCAGACCACTCATTGTTCTGTGTCTTTTTTGGTTCCTGTAGTCTGTAAAGGGAACTTAAGAGTGTGTCCATCAAGGAGGAGTTACCTGTGTTCATAACCAAGAAGAAGACTGGGAGCTGAGAGGCTCCCCTCACTCATTGCAGAGGTAAGGCTTTCCTTGGCATTCCACAAGCTTCCCTTCAACCTGCAGATCCTTTCAGAATTTTGATAGTAACTAGCATCCACCAACTGCTCATAAGACATTTTTTTTTCCATGGAGAGAGCATGATGTGAAGCATGGGTCACCTATTGTACCTTCAGGAATCAGAGATCCTGCCCCAGGGGAAAGATGAGGTTGCCAAGATGCAAACCAGAGATGGCTGCAGAATGAAGTGTAGGTAACTTCAGTGGCATGATCTTTTAATCCTGATCAGGCAGCAGTTCAGTGAAAACTCTTCTTGTATTGATGTGAAGAGCACAGGCCCTATTTCCCACAAATTGCTGTTGTGATGATTTTCTTTAAAAGGAAAGACATCACCTGGAGAAATGCAGCCACTCAAGGAAGAAAAATGCCAAGTCATCTGAAGATTTGTCTCTCCTGATTGCAATCACATTTTATTCTACAGTAAAGAGAAACAGTTTTGACATGAAACTAGGAAGCAGTGGATGTTCAACATGAGGCTACTGTGGATATGGGACTCCAGGATGACTTTCAAGGTCACCTCAACACACAGATGTGCTCCCACTGGAGATAGTTTCGAAAGGCACACCTAAAGCTGGATGCAGGCAGCCAGCGGAAGGAGCAATGGGGGCACTGCGAGGCAACTTTCCTTGCGCCTTCTACGAGTCAGACCACGAGGCCGGCAGAGCTCTCCTGTGACCCTTCGCTGTTCCAGCTCCCCGGCACAGGCGGGCCCCGGGAGCGGCCCCGGCCCCGGCCCCGCCCGGAGCCGCCGCCCGCGCACGGCGCCGCCCGGTGGCAGCAGCGCCGCATTGCACGGGCAGCGCACGGAACCCGCCCTGGGGCTGCGGCGCGGGTTTGAGCGACAGCCGTCCCTAATTATGTTAATTGCACAGCTTCTTCTTCTTTTTTTTTTTTTTTTTTTTTTTTTTTTTCCTCTCCGGAAACCCTTAGGCTTTTGTTTGCAGGGAATAAATAAAGAGGGATTAGTTACGTTTATCTGTGTTTTCCTAAGTCTTTACGGAATAACTGTTACGTGTAATTAAGTAATTTGTCTGTCCTTGACCAGGCTGATAGCAGCAAATTACCAGACATTACTGATGAGGTTCCATTACATTTTAGAAATAGATTACATGGATCTGGGATTTATTGATTTTTATTTCTTATTTTAGACAGGATCAGCTGGAAATAATGGTCTTATGAAGGTGAAAATGCAATGTGCTTTTGTGCTTTGACAAGTTGCCTTTATCTAGCAGTATTGTTTGGCTATATGTGGATGTGGGACTCCAAAACCATTTTTAATGTTGCCCCAACACAGAGATATTTTCCCTCTAGAGAGTTTCAGCAGGCACACCTGGAGCTATGGGAACTGATTGAATCCCTCCCTCCACCCACCCATCCATCCAGCTGAGGGGCTGTTGTCTTCTCCACAAAGGATCTGCACTGAACCAGCTGCACGGCAAGTTTTCCATTCACAGCTTTCCCCTGCCCAGTGTCAAACATGCTGATTGGATATTTTCAGGCAACTTTTGTTAAGAGCAATATCATCCTGGATCTGTCCTCTGTGATCCTGCTAACTGATATTTAAATAATTCACACTCTTCAAGGATCCAGCTTAGCTGCTTCCCCTATACTTTGCTGCATCTCAAATCACTAATCCATATACCCTTTTCTTCAAATCTGCTTCCTGTGAGGTTTCCCATATAATTGTCAACCCAGATTGATGAGTTTCTCTTCAGTAACCACGAAGCACTGATGTGCAGAGAGAATGTCAAAACATCATGTTTAGAAATAGATTCTCTTGTCCAAGATACAGATACCATTTCATTCACATACTTTGAAGGCACTTTATTGAGCCTGCCAGATCCTTACAGACTCCCAGGGAATATGTTCTCCTGAAAACTGAGACTGGATTCTTCACCTTAAAATTTACTAATCTTATTACATCTTTGTTTTTTAGGTATATATGAATTTACTATAATCACACAAACATACTTCATACTAAACATATGCACCACTCTGCCAACAGAAGGCTTGGGAGTATGTCTACAACTCCTGACAAATTGCAAAGAGGAAAAAAATCTTCCAAGGAGATACTGCACTGGTGAATTTGCCAAGAGGCCTGGCCAGAACTGATTACAGCCCACCATGGAGCTCTAGAAAATGTGGCATCAAGGCTAGGACTTCAAAACTGAAAGGCAGCAACTAATCATAATTAAAGGGCGTGCATGTTTTTTTCATCCCCTGGGAGCTAGCTCTTGGGGTAAAATAAGAAACTCTTTCACTAAACCCCATTGTGTGGCTTTGTCTTCCGAACACACTGGGGAAAAGAAGGGGAGGAGATTCAATAAGTGCATCCAGGAGAAACTTGGATTACAGCCAAGAGTCGTGATCTGGACAGTGCCAAGACTGTCAGCAGCACAGAGAGGAGGGGTCGCTTCCAAAAGACTTTTTGCAGAGATTTTATCCCTGCCAAACCCTCCTCCCAAGCCTGTAAGTAAGCCATGGTGGTTATGCCTTTTTTTAGTACATGCAGAACCTCTACTACCAGAAATTAGAATGCCATTGTGATGCTTCTGTTTCTTGAGGAAATGTCAGCTGTTTCCTCAGAGAAGTAAGCAGCACCCAAGGGCAGATGCCAACGCACAGAAAACATTTTAGGTGGTTTTGGTCACGGGCCAGCCCATGCCTGTGGATACCTGGGCTAAACTGGTCTAGTTTTCTGGGACATGGGATTTCAGGGTTTGTTTCTCTGACAACCTGACCTGGCACACAGGCAGCAGAATATGCTCCAGGGAAGGCAGCTATTTTCAACAAGAGAAATGTGAGAAGGTGGGAGTCCCCCAGCCCAGTCTGGGGCAGCCCCAGCAGCCAGTGGGGCTGAAGCACTGGCTACCCACTGCTTTGGGTGAGGTTTACCAAAGTGGGATAAGCAGACTCCAGCTGCTCACTGGCATGGCTAAAGGACAGTCCCCCTCCCTACTCCTCTCCTCCTCTCTCCCCTGCTTCTCTCAAATCAGCTCTTGTTCTCAGTCTGCCCTAGGTGAACGGATTCAGCTCATTAAACTGGCTGAAAGATAATTAACTATGCCTGTTAGGGAAAAAGGGCAGGACACACTCCTCAGGGACAGGGAGAGGCGGCCCCAGAGACATTTCTCCATGCTGTGAGTGGCTAGTCTTGACCAATCCTCCCGTTCAAACAGGCCAAGGAGGGACAAGTAATCACAATTTTTGCACAGACTACCTTCCTTGTGATCATGTGCCCTGTCCCCCTACCTGCATCCAGGCTGGCAGCTAGAAGCCACCAGGGAGCTTCACGTGCCCCTCACACACTACACACACCAGCATGAAGGCACCTCCTCTCCTCTCTTCCACCTCCCACACGCAGCATCACCAGTCCGTGGATCTTGCCAGAAGTCCACCACTGGCAGCTGTAGTTGTGCCACCTTAGCCTGAACAGACACGTCCAAGTTTTGTTCCCACTGATAAGTATGTGAGGGTTTCATAGTGCCCCTGAGGAAGGATGATAATTATTTTGCTTATTTTAGGAGTTTTTATAACTGACCTCTCTGTTGTCAGAACTACAAGTCCCACAGATCAGAATATAAGTTACATTGTCTTTTGTCATCAAGGGGAGCACAAACTTCTCTCGGTTTCTTTCTTCTCCTCCATGGGGAGAAACCAAACTTGTTTTTTTTCAGTAGCTCAGTCATTGCCCCTTTGTTCTGTTTGTATAAAGCAAAATGCAAAGGATCCTGAAGAAGCAACCAATTTTTGTATTCTTATTACAAAGAACAAGTATGTCAGAAATCTTTTGTTTTTTTCCCTTGGAACCTGTCTTTCTACGTAAGTGCTTCTTGAAACATAAAAAGTCCTTATTTCATTTCCCTTTCCATTTGGAATGGGTGGAGAATCACACAACAGAAAAGGACAGTTCATTTTCCTAAATGTTTTTTTCTAACAACCAACAGGATGGCAACTTAATGCTGACACCACCTCTTCAGGTCTTAGGGTCTTGGCCAGGTCACTGCGGAGAAAAAAAGCCCAACGTGTCTGGATTCCTTGCACCGGATTTTCTGAATGGCTGCTCCTCCAGCTCTGCAGCTGCTGCCCCACGCTTCACTGGAGAGCGCTGATGTCCCATGAGCTCCTGCTCTGCTGCCTGCCCTGCCTGCTCAGCCGGGCAGCCTGGCAGGGACCCGGCAGTCCTGCGAGAGCGCTGCGCCGCGCTCTGCTCTACTGTGTGCTCTGCTCTCCTGTGTGCTCTGCTCTCCTGTGCGTTCTCTGCTCTCCTGTGTGCTCTGCTCTCCTGTGCACACTCTGCTCTCCTGTGTGCTCTGCTCTCCTGTGTGCTCTGCTCTCCTGTGCACACTCTGCTCTCCTGTGTGCTCTGCTCTCCTGTGTGCTCTGCTCTCCTGTGTGCTCTGCTCTCCTGTGCACACTCTGCTCTCCTGTGTGCTCTGCTCTCCTGTGTGCTCTGCTCTCCTGTGCGTTCTCTGCTGTCCTGTGTGCTCTGCTCTCCTGTGCGTTCTCTGCTGTCCTGTGCGTTCTCTGCTCTCCTGTGTGCTCTGCTCTCCTGTGTGCTCTGCTCTCCTGTGTGCTCTGCTCTCCTGTGTGCTCTGCTCTCCTGTGCGTTCTCTGCTGTCCTGTGTGCTCTGCTCTCCTGTGTGCTCTGCTCTCCTGTGCGTTCTCTGCTCTCCTGTGCGTTCTCTGCTCTCCTGTGTGCTCTGCTCTCCTGTGTGCTCTGCTCTCCTGTGTGCTCTGCTCTCCTGTGTGCTCTGCTCTCCTGTGCGTTCTCTGCTCTCCTGTGTGCTCTGCTCTCCTGTGCGTGCTCTGCTCTCCTGTGTTCTCTGCTCTCCTGTGTGCTCTGCTCTCCTGTGCCCGCTCTGCTCTCCTGTGCCCGCTCTGCTCACCTGTGTGTTCTCTGCTCTCCTGTGCATTCTCTGCTCTCCTGTGTGCACCCGCCCCACCATCGCAGGCTGGCCTCCCACAGCAGGCAAGCTGATAGGGCAGGGGCTCTGTGCTCAGGTCTGGCTCCCCTGCACAGCGTCCTTTCACCTCTGAACCCAGCCAGGCGTTCCCCTGGCCAGCAGTGTCACCCGCAGAGCTGTGCATGGGGTGTCACTGACCGCTGGCTCAGCCCGGCCATCATCTTGCCAGGTGCCAACCTTTACCTGACTCCAGCCTGCTCCCTTCACATGGGGAAAGGATCACTGGGGCACAGCTCTGTGTGGCCTTCAGCCCAGATGGAGCTTGCACTGTTCTGAAGCACTCCAAAGCACCGCACTGTGCGTCTCATTCTTGTCACACAGACCCTCTTCCCTTGGCTGCCTCGCAGAGCACAGTAGTCAGGCTTTAGTTAGTCCCATGTCTCCATGCTGTCTCTGGAAAGATGCTGTGGAGCAGCTCTTTCTCTCCAGACACCTAACCTAGGTCTCTTTACCTCATTATCTGTGAAATAGAGGCCATCTATAACAGATTTTTTCTTACATCTGATTGCTGACTGTGTGAAAATCCTTGCTGTAATACCTTCTCCCCATTCAATTTTTAGCAGATTAGGACACAATTCCACTTTATTCAGAGATGTATCATCAGTCTTTCTGAAATCCTGGAGTGTTTGAGGATAGCTTTTAATTTGGGGGGCTGTAGAAAGCATTGGCTCTCTCCTGCTTTTGAACTTTCAGCCGGTGCAGGGGACCAGGAACAAAAAAAAGGGACAAACACTGAGTTATGTGCTTACTGAGTGAGACTCCCTCTATTTAAAACCAGTTTCATCTTAGGAAAGGTTTTCTCTTGACAGAGATTCTTTACTCTAACACTTGTAATGAGTATTTATTACAACATTTGCATTTGTCAGTCTCTTGTATGCACTAGGCTCTCTGGAGATTTAATGTAGCTAAATGAGACGATGGACTGGATTTCTGGTGAAATATCAGATACTTGTCCTCTCTTAAAAAAAACAAAGCAACAACTTCCTATAGTTTTTCAGCTTTTCTTACATGGCAGCACCCATTCTGTTTCACATAGTGCCAACAAGACACTTTAAAATTTCCTGGACCTTCTACCTTGGCAGCTCAGCAAGAACAGCTTTTTCTGAAACCTCCCTAATCAATTGACTTTGCCAAGCCTTTTGCTTAACAAATCCTGCAATTGCTTCCAGCTTTTTCCCACAAGTGATACCAAATTAATGGATTTGCAGTCTCTTGGCGAGTCTCTTGGCCTTTCCTTGTCTGATTAGGCACACTCTGGCCTGCTGGGAGAAATGTACTGCATTGATAAAGATGCTGGAAGAGGTTCATTTCATGTCCCACTTTTCTTTTGCATTCTTGGATTCATGCAAGTCAAAATGTTACATTGGCGAGATTAAAAATCTCCAAGTCCCTCAGTATGGGCACATCTCACGTCATGACTAATCCACTGTCTTAGGTATCCTAAGCAGTCATGCATGCTATTCCAAATCTGTCTTGTATTTAAGAACTTGGCCCAAATTCATAAGAGTGTATTCTTAAAATATACTTGGGGCTTAACTGCACATGCAAATAAAATGTTCATACAAGTAACCTAAGGGCCCAGCAAACCTAACTTTATGCCTCTGTCAAACAATCCAAACCAAAGCAGTATATGAAATTACTACATTTTTAAGCATGGATATTTTGAGCATACAACTGCTTTCCGAATGCTATTTTCTCTGTCATATGTTTAGAATCACTGTCCTTAAACAACAGACTTTTCTTAGAAAGAAAAACAACAAATAGGATTTTGTAATTTTTCTAAACAGTTTCAGTTCTATTTCTGCCTTGTACCAGGTATTGTTTCATTTCCAGATAATCCAGTAAATCTCAGAAGTAGCTAACTCTTGCACCCCACTACATATGAAAATGCTTGCACTTCACTTTCCACACTCTTCCTTTGGCCACCAGTCATGCTGCACATATGATAGGGTTCAAGTCTTCTTTCACAGAATCTGTGTTCAGACTGCTAATAATTTCCAGTTCCCTAAGTGCCCCCCTAGAACTAGCAGATTCCTCTGACCCTAGGCTTTTCTTGAGGACAGATACTGATTGTTGGGCTGAAGAGATGCTCTAGGACTTGAGGATCATGAACCTACATTCCGCAGCATCCATGGATAGGAATCCCACCACCAAGCCTTTGCACACCCTGGGCAGGAGAGCTCTGCACAGCTTCTCCTGGCATTGAGCCATTTCACAGCCAGGAACACAGCCACAACCCAGTGAGACAGAAGGGGAGGCAGAAAATCCTTTGGTCAGCCTAATTACTGAGTTACAGCCTGGGAGGGGAGAGATACAAACCTCCTGGATTGTTTCTGTTTAATTTCTTTCTGACAATAATCCAACATGTACACAGGAACACAAAATCAGCACTTTAGTTCTGATCCTTGGTATGGATGTCATCTGCTCAAGAGAGTCTTGGATAGGATGGGAGCTATAAATCGTGGCATATGTTTGGTTTTGCATGCTAGTCATACATTCAGAGATTATAAATTCCAATTTTAACAGTCCTGTTCTCCAGCATTTTTCTGTCATCAAACTGCTTCTTCCCCCCTAAATGTTGGGACTGGAAAAAACAGGGACTTGAAACATTCTCAGTTCAGAGGGTTGTAGGCAGAGTATTTGAGGTAAATCTCCCTATTTGGTCAAGAGCTCCTCTGAACCTGATCACCCTTCTTTGTTTCTGGGGTTTGGTAACACTGCTATATCTCAGCAGCTCTTGATATTGCTATACAATTTTCCTTGGGTTTCTTGGGGGGTTTAGGGTTTTGTTTGTTTGTTTGTTTTTCTTCCAAAAGGCTTATTTCTCCTGTTCTTACCCCAGCAGTGAGTATTAGATCAATGCACCTTCCTTCCATTCCTTTTTTTTTACCTGAAGGTAACTTTTGCTGGACTGACAACCCAGGGGATTCTCAGCATTTTATCTAATAGTGAGCAGTAGGATAAATGTCACTCAGTCTCTTGGAAGATGTCCTCAAACGCTTCTCACTAGTTCTGATCCACAGCCACTCCAGTAATGGTGTCCCTTGAAAGGGACTCAACACTTGATACATATTACCTCCCACTATTAACATCAATACATTTCTCACATTTTATAACTTACTCTTACACCCATCTCTAATAAACCCTCAGTGGAATAAATTTTATCCTTTTTCTGACAGTACATCTGAAAACTCCTCTTTGTCCCAGTAAGACTGTGTGTAATGCCTGTGTCCTTGTTCCCAGCAGGCTGTCTAGGACATTCTTGATACAGCTCTTGGTTTCAGGTCAATCCATTTAGCATCTCCTCCAACACTATTAAGAAGAACACCTCTGAGCAAACAGGACCTGACACCATTCTCTGTTGTCATCATTTACATTCATACTTGGGCAGTGACAGTGTTCAGAAATCACAGTCACATCCAGAAAAATGTCTGGCACCACTAAAGAGCAGCATCAACCCAGGCAGCTCCTATGGCACTGGGACTTAACAGGAATGCAACCAGGGCAAGAGATGTCACTCAGTCCCTCTAGTGATGTGTACGTCTCCATCCTGTTGTATTTCACCATGCAGGATACCAGGGCTTGCTTCTGGCACCAGGGCAAAAGCAAAGAGGTTCACTGGAAACAGCTTCTCCTCCCTCACATGTGTGAAGGAGAAAATAAAGAGTAGAGCAAAAAGGAATCCCGCTGAAGGCATCCAAATGCTCTTTCTGTTGTCATGACTTCTTATACCTGCATGTTCTGGCAAGACAAGAAAGCCATCGCAGCTCCTGGATGTTTCTTTTCAGTCACTGGCTCTTAGTCACGCCCTGTGCTTTTTCCATACTTCAGGGAGCTCCATGATCTGTTTTTGTGGCCTTTGGGTTTGGGACTTGCTTTTTTCTTTTCTGATAAGATATTTCAGATAATCTACAAGTCAGCTATGGGAGTATTAACTTTTGCCCTAAGCTTCAGTGTGAACTAGGCAGCTATCCTTTGTGCAAGAAATTTTTGTTTTGTTGTCAAGGGTTAATTATCTTCACTGTAGTACTTCTTTGTGTCCCACTCTTACTGTCTTGGAATTTAAGGGTTTGAGGCAAATTTCTTTGTTACAGATAACAAGCTGCTATTTTATCTTCCCTGAATTGCAAGATTGACTGGGAAACCTTAGATCAATCACAAACTATGTTAGGCCTTCACCTTCTCTGTAAAGTATCAGTTTAAAAACATACTTCTCATTTCAAGGGCAGTGCAACACTTTTCAAATATTTGTAGCAGTTTCACAGATAACTTTCTCTGTCTGAGTGGATAGAAAATTATTAAAAACATCTTCAGGACCAGCTATTGTGGAAAAAAGAGCTGCCTATTGTGTTCTTTCTCCTCTGCAGAGGTGACCTAAAGCTGACTTGGTACTTTCCTCACTTACCTGTTTCCATTTTCCCGGAAAACTCAACACTGGCAGTGCTTCTCTCTGCCTTGTAATTCCAGAAGTGCTGGCCTCATGCAGCTTACCCGTGGTGCTGTGTGCTGCCTGTCCATCACTCAGAGCACTGGAGTATCCCAGAGGCAGGCTCCCTCTGCCATCTCAAGCTCTAGCTGCTCATTGTGGGGTTAGCCTGACAGTTTGAAGCACATCACAGCTTGTCCCAGCCAATTCTTTGCAGACTCTCTGAGGCCATAACTTCTTCTTGCTTTTAGTGATCATTTCTTGGTCAGAGTGAATGAGTGCTGCCACCTCCAGACATACTTTTCAGGTATCAACCTCCTCTCAGTTATTTGCATTCACAGTTATACCAAAACTCTTGCTGGTGGAGCAAGTTGGTTGATCCACAGCACTGGAGGACATTATGTTACTGGAGGCCTTGTTGGAGAAGATCCTCAGATAAAAAATACTAGGAAATCTTTAACAGCTGCCTTCCTGCATTTGAGTTTTGCTGTTAAAAATTTCTTGGTATTTTTTTGCCCTGTCCATACTCTTTTGATCCAAGGGATAAAATATGAATTTGCCCATTGATCACAGCTGCAGTTACATTTTCAGCCTGAATGCAAGAGTTTACGAAATGGAAAATTTGAGCAGACATCTGTGGATATTCTAAACATAAATCCAAAATAGATTTTCCCCAGCATATTTCCCTTAGTATGAAGTGACACTCTCCTGTATAGCAGCTCATGTGCTGCTCCACCAAATGGAGAAAGACAAAAGTAGATGTTTCTGTTAGTGGAGACCATTTAGCTCATTACCAGCTGATCATACACACATGTGTGTCACCTGCAGAAACAGGACTGGGATATTATTAGCAGGCTGGGGAGAACCAACCAGAAGATTTGGAGCATTACAACAGAATTCCAAAGTACAAACCAGACTTTAAGGTACCGGCTCAAAACATCAAATTGTCAGGTGTTGAAATTGGCAGCATCTACATTGGTGAAGGCTATGTCCTGGAAGTGTGCCTCTGAACAGGCTGCTGTGCTAGTTGTTGAGATGCCCACCAGCAAGGTCTTGTCATAGTCTCTACCCTGTACTGGATCCCAAATGCCAGCTGAGGCTGGTCAAAGCATGACCAAGGAGGCTGACCTGATGCACATTGTCACAGAGCAGTGAGAAGTCCCAGTCTTCAGCTGCAAATGAAAGAGAAGCAAGTTTGCCTGTTATCCAGCAGAGAGCTCAGAGCCTGCTGTGTGATGCACATGTCCAGCTCAGGAGATTTTTCCCCTTACTGAGACAGAGAAATGCTACATTATCTCAGTAGACTTCTGAAGAGAAGAACCAACAGCATTTTGGGTTAGATCAACTCAAACCATGATACAGGAGTTCTACACAAAACACCCACTGAAGCATCTAGTGATAATGGTTTGTACACCTGACTTAAAACCTACATTTCTGAATATTCTCTTGCATGGCTTCATTGTAGTTCCACGGAGGTGCAGCACCAGAAAAATCTTATCCAAATATGTGTCAAGTTCACAATTCTGTAAGTCCCAGCTGTTGAAGAGATCAGAGAACTTCCAAATGCAAGTGCATATCCAGTTTCAGCTGGCAACTGCCAGCATGTTTAATGAAAAAAATCCCAATCCCAGCCCCCAAACATATTCTTTGCTAGGCACTGTAATATATGACCTTCTTCTGTAAACTTCTGGTATCTCCAGGTTTCATCCATAGGAAAAGAATAGTTGGAAAAGTACCACAGCTTCTTTTAATAAGATACTATTGTGTTTTTAGTGAACTCCAATATCAGGAAGCATTTTTCAAGTGCATCACAGAAAATTAATTTCTTGCAATATTCCATAATTGAAT
The DNA here is from genome assembly GCF_026979565.1 of Vidua chalybeata. Lineage (NCBI taxonomy): Eukaryota > Metazoa > Chordata > Aves > Passeriformes > Viduidae > Vidua > Vidua chalybeata. The sequence continues at coordinate 77,695,352 of NC_071532.1, read as the reverse complement.
TGCATTTTAATCTATCATTTGACCAATAATGTAAGACATTTATATTTTGGGATTTTCTGTCTCAAAAACAACTCTTTCTCACAGACCCCACTTCTTCATACCTGTGACATCACATGAATCATGACATCACAGTCATTACCATGACTGTGAGATACTTGCCTCACAATATTACTGTGTTATCAAACAGAAGCAGCTGGGTAACGTGGGTGAATAATCCTGTTCTGTATATTCAGCAATAGCAAAATGAATACCAAAAATTACTGACAAACTAAATAGCTACTTCTATAAATACTCCCCTTGCAAAAGTTCACCCTATTTTAAAAGCCACTTGTTAAATGCTATTTAGTATATATATAAAGACTAGTGAATGAAGACCAAAGTCCTTGAAACAGACAGGAAAAATATCTCATTACTAAATGTAAAGTAAAGTTCTCTATGTCTTTGCTTTATTGTATGACTTTTGTGTCCCCATCAGCCAGAAAGAGGCATTTTGCTTGCTATCACTACCAGCTGCTTGGGCATTTCTGGTTTTAAAAAAAAGTAAACAAGTGTCCTGTACATCGGTTACCATAGCACTTTTCACCACTGCATTTCATTCCTCTCAATGTTGAGAGGCAACATTAAATCCCTGCTTGGATTTAGAACCACCAGCTTTCTCCACAACAAATGGAGACAAGTAGGTAAGTGACAAGTAGTGAGGGTTGAGCACCAGAAATCTGTTCCGGAGAGTCAAAGAATTCTGTTTAATCAGTGGAAAAGGAAGTATGATAGAGTTGGAAAATACCACAACAGTTTCAAACTAACCTAATTTGGGCCAAATTTAAAGCCAATGCCAGTGAGCAAAGCACCTTGAAAGGAAGCAAATTTCAGCACCCCATGATCTGAGTTGCTTGGGTACTCAGCAAGATTACCCACCATGTTGTTATGACTGATGACAGCACTGTTGACCAAAGAAAAGAGCCCAGCAGCATCTGGGCATTGTGATAGGACTCATTCTTAGAAAAGGTATCCTGCCCTGCAAGTGGATAAACTTTGTGCTACGGAGACATGTCCTGTCCTTGTGCTTAGATAGTGAAGCAAGCCCATCCATATTGCACACAAAGTCCAAGCCACAGCCCAGTGAGTTGTCACTGAAGGCAGATCTGTCTACACATGGAGAGAAAATGTGCACCAAATAGCACTGAAAGCTCCAGAGGAGAGTTTGGATAATAGAGCTGTTCCCTTTCCTTCACACCGAAACAAGTAAATGAGATCTCTTTCCCCTCTTCTCTCTTTAAAATATTAGAAATCATTACCAAAGCTTGGCTATTATATTCCCTGTGCTTAAAAGCCCCTGTTTTCATGTGAAAAGAACATTGAATGCATCACATTTATTGCTGAACAAATGCATTTGCCAGTTCTCTTAAATGCCAGAACAATTGCTTTAACAGAGTTAATAAGGGGGGGTGGTGATGCGAGCAGCCTTATTTTTGTCCTTAGTGCCCCAAAAGGAAATGTGTTTCTTACTAATAATAGTGTATGTGACAGAAAATACCAAGTACATGCAACTGTTCTCATTCACTTGCCAAAACGGATAATTCACATCAGGGCTTAAAAAAGTAAAACAAAATAAACAGAAAACCACCCCAAGTAAACAAATTAACCCTTCCCCTTCTACCAGCAATTCTCCTAAACTGAAAGCTTGAATCGAAATTATTTTGCCATGACCAGAGGGTGAATTAAAGGGAAGAAGAACAGAGCTTGTGTTAAAATTCCCTGAGGAGCTTGTAAGAAACCATCCTGTCTGACACATTTTTTTTTCTCCAGTCAACCGTTAAGCACGCCCTGCCAGTGTAAACCAGACCTGTGGAGGAAACAGCTTATTCACACCCAAATTTACTTCTAGCCATGCATTTTTTTGTAGTACTCAATACAATTCTGACAGGCTCAAACATTCACCAGTCATAAATTCACTTTCCTCCTGCCTCCCCCTAGAGAAATCATGTAACTGGGCTTAAAACCAGGGAGACTTAACTGAAATTTATTAATAAATGTTGCACAGTTTTGTTTCAGTTCCTGATTCTCAAAGCTACATGTACTCTCTGCTGCATTTCCAGGATTTTCTGTAACCACAATGACAAGGAATGACATTCTTTACACCCCTTTATTTCCAGTAGCTGAAGCTGTAGGGGGAAAATAAAAGTGAATCACTATCCTACAGCTCCAGATGGAGCAGATGTAGCAATGCTGCTGCCTTGTTAGTTCAAGCCCAGCACGCTTAAACCCGAAACCCCAGCACACTGCCTTCAGAGGTGCTGGAAGTGAATGCCACACCTAATTCCAGGGGAGAAAATGGTACAAGATAGTTGGCTGAGGGTATATGCCTGCACCTCATTAACAACTTGCCTCAAATTAGCAACCAGCTCTCAGAGAAAAGTCTTCTGCTTGAAATCTAATGGACGATGGCATTCCCAGGCCCTTCTTCCCTGACTTGGGAGATTTCAGCACAGCAGGAGCACTGTGATGACAGAAAGTAGCCAGGGGACCCTGTACCTGGGATGGCACCTGCAGTGTGTTCAGTGGTTACCAGGAGCCTGTTCTCAGGCTGGGGTGTGCCCCTGTGGGTGGACTTGGTTCAGAGGGCCCATGGCCAGCAGGGCAGGGCAGGGGGGAGCTGGAGACTGGCCCCGCTGCAGTGCTGATGGGGCAGGGGCTGGTGGCCAGGGGGTGACATGGGGTCCAGGGCCTGGAGAGCTGAGGGGAGCCCCACAGGATGGGCAGGGACAGGCAGGGCTGGCGGTGCCAGGATGTGCTATGGCAGGGCTGTGACATAGTCTGGGACAGGCTGGAGTGGATCTTCTCTCAAACGTGGCCTTTTTTCCCTTCAGGAGGAAGGGGATGTTTTGGTGTTCTACCACGTGCACACAGATACCTGCAGATCTCTAAAGCCTTCCCCAAAGCCACTATAGACACCCCTGTGCAAAAGATTTATTCCTTCCTAAATTAACCCTGGGTTCGTAGAGGGACCAGAGGCTTATAACAAGTCTCCTGCTGCCTGCTACAGGAAAATCACTCTGTGCCTTCTACTCCCTCTTTGGCTACAGTGTACCAATGAGTAATTGTAGTGAGCATTTTCTTCCGTGGAGCAAGGGCTCTCTAAATCCTCAAGAACCTCTGGTTGAATCCATTTAAGACCAAGCAATAGCTTAGCAGTCAGATCCTGAAAATCTATTTTTGACAGCCCAGGACCTAAGGATAGAACCTTCCTTTCCTCCCTGTTGGTGCTCTCTGGAGGCCAGCATGCCAATGAGACCTGGCATCCCCTGCCCACCTGCCCTGAGAGAATCAGTGGGTCCCTTCTTCCCCATCCAGGGTTTTGGCACAGCAGGATCACAGTCAGATCCAGGCCCACTTCTCAGCTCCCTTCTGTATGGCAGCTGGACACAAAATCCACACTGTTCCTCTCAAAGACTCATTTTATTTGTGCAACAGGACTTCAAAGGCTGATCAGATATGAAGCCTTTCTAGTTTCTGGTTAATATGATGTATTTATTCACTGTAGGAACACTGCTTTCTAGTTTAATCTTCCAGGAAAAAAACACACCAAAATAAAGTAAGGAGTAAAGACTTACTAAATAAACTCTTAACCCTGTCTCAATAATCTCCAGTAGTAGAAAGCATTATCAACCAGTGCTGTGGAAAGAGCTGACCCAAACCCTTCCTCCTCTCCTTGCTTGGACAGACTCAGTCCAGGCAGTACTCAAGCCTTCTCTTCTTTCCAAGCCTCTTCAGAAATGCTTGGTTGTGATTTAATAAAGACAGTTTTAAAGTAAACTTTTTCTACATCTTATTTTATGTCTGTCTTAAAATGTAGGGATCTTAAGGCTCTCTTGGCTTGGCACACTTGGATCTGCTCTGCTACAGGGTCAAAATAGCCACTAGTGAACATCAGAAGGCATGGCCTGTGAAGGTACAATCCCTCTGAGATCTGTTTGATCATTTTTAGTGTACAATAGATAGAATAAACTGATACTGTGTAGACTGGCTTAGCACCTAGACAGAGGCAGACTTGCAAACCCAGTGCTGCTATCAAAAGAGCAGCCATAGTCCAGCACAGAATCATCTCCCATCTCTCACAAATTGATTCAGTTTCTATTCACCCTTCAATGAGCTCCAAGAATTAGCAAAAAACAGCTGATCTCCACAGCTGTCTAGATTTTGGGGGAGATGGTGAGGATCTGGGATCCACAGGGTTAGAGATATGCCTATGGGCTTCTGCACAGTGTTAACAGCCCTTCTACTAAAAAGTGTGGGGCACCACAATTCTGCAGTGAAGAAAAAGCCCATTTTTTCTTATGTATTTGGAATGACAATCCAGCACAACCAACAGCCTTCTGGGTGCCCATTTTACATCAGCCCTGGTACATAGATTATTTTCCATGTTTTGGTAGTGATGTGACAAGCTTATGGCCTACATGGTAGGAGAAGTAATTCCTTTAAAAATCATTCCTAAAAAGCAGACACAGGTAAAAACCTAATTATTAGAGGTGTTCCTAGCCTTATTAGGCTTACAGTTATTTCCAGTTCATGTATAATGCTAACTAGTCTAATAATTTTTTATTGTCAAGTGTGAAAATGCAGTATTAAAGGCCACCTCCTTATTTAAGACTGAGAGTGTGAAATGGGGAAAGTGTTAAGAAAAACAAAACAAAACCAAACCAAAACAGAAAGAAAATTAAAGCTCTGTATGGCTTTTTTTATTGTTATTTATTTTCAGTTGCTGAGAATTTTATAGACTCTCTTTCATCTTTGTTCCCTTCAAAGACATGTCTATTTTTTCTTCATTCTGAAGGCATTCATTCAGTGTGAAGCAGTGGCATGGCTCCCTGGGCAGAGAGCTGTCAGCAAGCCCAAAGTGCTGCCATGCAAACCAGGCCCACATCAAAACTTGCCACAGGTCTCATGAAGCTGTCTCAGGGAGAGCCATTTTCTGAGAAAAATATTTCCTCCTTTTCCCTTCTTCCCATTACTTTCACCATCCATATTTTTATGGAGGAGCCCTTTTAGCACAGTATTTATTTCTGAGTCATACAAATCAGCTCCAAAGCTTGGGTAGTGCCAAAAATGGGCTATTCATATTCATTCGTGCTCTTGTGCACATCTCTGCTCTCATAAAATGGAACATGTGTCTGATGAGCTTATTTATTTTCTAAATGTGTGGCAGGAAAAGATAGAGAATGTGCAGGAGATAATGGTAGAAGCACTGGAATAACATCAATAAGGCATTTTCAAATAGAAACTTCACAGTTTGCCTGATCTCTGCCAAACTCTGTGAAGTTTGGTTATAATGGTGTCGATTTTATTGTTAGGCCCTTAAAATACACAGGCAAACGCTTCCGTCAGTTAATTCCCAAAATAATGATGCTGCTCAGTACAGAGATGACTCACTCCAAGATGCCACTTGACTGGTTGCTGTTCACTTCCACAGGGTAGAAAACTGCTCAGGTTGTCACCTGTGCTGTTGCTTAGAGCCTTTTGGGGGCCAGGGCTCTTTGAGTACCCCCATCTGCAGCAGTTGGGTCTGCTGTGACTCATCCTGCACACAAAACTCACGGTCAGCTCCCATACCACAGCCCTGATGGATAATGCAGCACAGAAAATGCTCAGGGAGCAAATTTCTCCACTCCCTGGTGCACCCACGACATAACAACACCTTGCAGAACAGGTAGACCACCACCTCAGAGGCCATGGGGAGCGCTCACGATGCTGGCCTGCAGCATCTCTTCCCACATAAGAGAAAAAGGCATTATTTTCACTGTAAGATATTGGTGCCCCCTAATAGGACCCCATACTAAAATGGAAGATGCTCCCCACCCAGCTATCTTGTGTACACAAGCCAGTAGCTAACTGATCAGTCCTCTCTTTGGCAATAAGCATGCAACCTAGATAAACCTATATCTACCAAGTTACTATTCCTGTCCTTTCTCCAAAGATATTGAACATAATTTCAGGTTCTGCAAGTGTGTTTCTTGCCCACATTGCTGACACTGTATCCCCTGTGTCACAACATTCTTATATTTACGCTAAAAGTATGATGGAATTAAAGAGCACGATTATGAAATATCCTTAGGGAATAATTTTGTAAATATATATTCAGTGCTATGAGTCCACTTCAACAGTAAAAAAAAAAAAAAAAAAAAAAAAAAAAGAGAAAGAAAGGAAAAGAGAAAAAAAGTCTCAGCTCTTCAGAAGTATTTTTATGAACCTCAGGGATGACTCATCTCTGGCAGAGGAGATTTAACAGGATGCAAAGAAGGGCTGATTCCACACCGAAGCAGGGAAACCACCACTCCTTCAGTTTGATGAAGGAATCAATTCAAGGCTAATTTTTTTTTTTTTTTAACTAGAACTTCCCTTACCACCACAAAGAGCCCCCACCTCCTCATACATGACTGACAAATTGTCCTCTCTATTTCCACATTGTGCACGGACAACCTTGCCCATAACCTGGGCCGGGGGATGTGTAATAACAGGGACAAGAATCCTCTGCTACCCTGAGAAAAACCCAGAAGGGCTGCTTCCTTTTTTCTTTTTTCCTTCCCAGAAAAATGCATCTCCTTCAATAACCACCCTCTCCTTTCCTCACCAGGCATGGCAATTCAGTATCAGACAGAGCCATCTCTAATCTCCCATGTACCTTTCAATTTACTTGCTGCCAGGGCACTAAGAGTTGCCTCTCTCTGTGTGGCAGATAAAATGAGCTCAAAGTTACACTTTCAGGGATGGAGGTCAGTTCCCTGATATATCTAGACTGAAGCCTCCAATCACTTGAGATTTGTCCAAGTGAGAGCTGTGAATATGCTGCATTTCTACAATCTACTTATTAACATGATAACAAATGTAATGGATGCCTTCAGATGCTTGAAAGCTGAAGGCAGAAGCAAGCGTGCATACACATAAGGACAGCTTCTACATTTTTAAGCCAATTTGCTACTTGCCTAGAATTAAAAAGAGGATAACAACTTCAGATCTGCAAAGAGTTTAATGGGAGCTAACAAAGTCTAACTATGGCTGACAGGGCAGAGATGGATGATGTCTTCCCTACCACAGATAGGATTTTATTTTGTGGTCTTAAATCTTTTAAGTCTAAATTTTAAATACTCTATTACTCTCTACCATTTTGAAGTTTGCGTACAGCCTCCTGTAAGAGAGTTGCAAAAATCCATTTGGGATCATTTTTCAATCAACAGGTTAAAAGAAAGACAAAGTGCTCCCAGCTATTTTTCCAATGTATCTTGCATTTCTAACAGCAGAAAGTATATTTTAGAAAAAGCCCTGCTCTTGGTGCGGGCTCAATAAAGTTTTCAAAAATCTCATTCAAAACAAATTGGTAAGAGGATTTTGCTGAATGAAGATTAGAACAGTCTCACCTATTTTGGTGGAAGGACCCTTTCCAAATGCAAGTCAGGAACAGCTTTTCCATTGTTCTCAGCTGAAAGGCAGTCATGCACTTGGTTTCCCAAAAGTCCTGGGCCAGATTCGACACTGCACTGTTACCTGCATGACACAGTCAATTCACCTGGAAGGGAAGAGCAAAGATCCTTCCTAACACCAATAACACACACACTTTGAAACAAACATGTGCTACTTACTCCACACCTGGAGTGGGAAAGAGGGTCCTCAGTTTTTAAGCCTTCTCAGTTTTAGATCAAATTGGGGGTCATAGATCATACTTCTGGGGCAGAGGTAGTGTCTTTCCTGCCCCAAGCACAGCTATACAGTGCCATGTGAATAAACAATAGACCAAGGCAAGAGATCAGAGAAATATAACAGTGCTCTGACACCTTGAGTTTGGATTACTTACAAACTGCATCAATTCCTGGCAAGGCTGACCTAACTTGTGATCCTGAGAGCTCGAAAAATTGAATTCCACAGAGTTCACCATGTAGCGGTTTTTTGATGAAAACTTTAAAAAACAGTGTTGTTTGGTTTTTTCCTCTCCACAGCAGGATAGTTCTAAGAGTGTTGCATAAGCGTCGTGACTTCTCTTTCTGCTTTGAGACAAGTTTCTTTCCGTGCTATGCACTGAGTTCTCCTTGGGTTTTTCTGTCCACCCCAGAGGATGCTGTGTTTCCATGATGTATTATTAAAGTGTGTATGTTGTTTATGAGCTACCCTGATATCCTTCAGTAGGGAGACACAATCTAAATGTAAAATAGCATTACTGTGATAAATAAGGAGAATTCAAAGCTGTGGCATCTTCACTGCATGTACGAGATGTGCTTGGATACTAAAGCTATCCTAGTTTGCATGTAAAACACTAATACTTTGTAGTTTCTTCACTGAGATCTGTAAGTACAGAAACAAAGTGTGACTTCTAAATGACTAATGTTTGTGGCTGCACTGCAGACCTGAGACATCGCCTCCGCAGCCACCTGAAAATGACTGACTGGTTAATAGCAGGCAGGATGGAATGGGAAGAAGAAAGGCCTGAAGTGAAAAACTGCCCCATCAGTTGGCAGGAAGCTTAGGAGGTGTTTTGTTGATTCATAGCACAAAAAATGTGAGAATTGGGGGAGACAGAGGCCCAAAACCTAAAAGGCTTCACTGGCATTAGCAAGGCATCTCACGGAGAGACGGATATAATTCCCTCCCCGAGAGATCTCTGTGGGGACTGTGTACAAGAGCCGCCAAAAGTGAGGCAGCAATGACCCCACTCTGCAGCACTCTTTTGACTTAATAGGAACAGCTGGTCAGTGAAGTGTTTGCTAGAAATTTAACAAGGCTCAAACCGTGAGAAACGTCTGCCAATAAATCAAAAGGGAGCACCAAGCGAAATGAGTTTTAATTTAAATTCGTACCTAAGGCTGATAGATGAGAGCTTCGTGGCTCTTCTGCATTGCATTAGCACACACAGGTCTGTGCCCACAGCAGCAGCAGCAGCAGCTCAGGGAAGATGTTTCTGGGTGGCAGCGTGGGGTCTTGGGTTAAGTGTGTGGCCATCGTGCACCACACCAAGGGGGGCTGTGGGGAGAGGCAACAAGGAAGTTCTCCCTAATGGCACAATTTCCAAGCCATTTGAACACCATGAAAGCCACCTTGGCCACAAATGTTTTGGGGTCTGCTGTGCCCCATTGCTGCCACCAGCTTGATTCCGCTGTTCCCTATCAGAGCAAGCTGCCATAGCAGAAAAGGCTGTGGCCATAGGGATAATGTTCCCCCAAATGGTAGCTGGGGACAGCAAGGGGAGGGAAGTCAACTAAAATTTCTGTTCCCTTGCTTGAAGAAGCCCTCAGTGAAAGGCCAGCTTTCCCTGAATCTGCAGGATATGGTGGGTGTGGGCAGAAGCCTCCAGATGGTCACTTCACAGTGACCAAGGCCATCACAGGTACAGGGGGTTCATGAATCCCTTCCGATTCCCTGAGCAGTTTTCAGTCTGGTAGCAAGGGCTGTATTTCAGCTTGAGACACTCACAGGCAGACTGGATGCCTTTGATCCCCTGGGGGATCAGGAGAGTCATGCCAAGGGAAACCTGGGTGTTTGCTGATTGTGCCTGCATGTCACTCTGCTCTACCAGGAGCAAAGCTGACTCATTTTCAGGGAAATGCTCAGTCACACTTACTGTGACTTTGGAGAAAAACTTTGTGGTTGCTCATGGGCAACTTTAGCATTCACTACAGTGGCAATTCCACTGCAGACTTTGTGCCACAGCTGAGCCCGTTTGGCATCCATGCCTGCTGGTTTGTCTGAAGGAAGCTGGCATCTGATTTCCAGCTGTGCTGCACCATGTCACATGGGTTTCTGTGCCCTGGGAAAACTGAATCTGCTGCTGAAGCAGCATTCACTTTGCCAGGAGGTCTTGTGGTGCCGTCAGTGGAAATAATCACTTTTCAGGCTGTTGGGGTAATGCAAGCAGCCAGTCAAAACCGCATGAACAAGAATAGCAATGGGATGTTGCTGCCTCACAGATGAGAGAGCACAGCCAGGTGCCGAGGTCGCTGCCTGTGTGTCTCCATGATGCAGGGTCCTGGAGCCAGGCACCCCCAGGGGCCTCTCCCTACCCTCCCAGCCCTCTGCCCGTGGCTGGAAAGCACTGCAGAGGTACATGGACAGCACGCTGTGCCTCAAAACATCATTTGTGCTGCCCAAGGTGGCTTGCTCTGGATCTCACAGGGCTGCTGGATTGTTTGCTCACAGCTCATGATCCAAGATACAGGGCTGGTTGTCCCTTCATCTGGGATGTGGCATCACTGGAGAGGCAAAGGAGAGAGAGTAGGTAGGAATGGCTGAAGGATGAGCTGCTGAATTTCTCTGGGCTGGCCTTGTTGCATCCCGGGTTTGGGTTCAGATTAGGGGTTCTGATCTATGTTAGCTAGCCGAGTGCTGTGTACCCCCGCGCACCCCCCGTGTTTCCCCCACCTGACGCAGTGGTCGGCTCCGTGTCTCTTACTATTGGAGCTTCAGCCTGCCACTCCTGTAACCACTCCCCGTCCTGTCCGGAGAGTTCTGTGTCTGTCACCTCAATCCCACAACCCCATTTGCCCCAGAGCCCGGTGTCCACCCCTGTCGCATTCCCATTGGTCGCCGTGGTCCACGTCACTGCCACGGCACCTATCCCCATTGGGCGGGAGGGCTCCTGCTCTCCTTGCCCCACCCCTGATAAAACCCCACACCTCCCAGATCTCGGGGCCATTGCCATCCATGCAGAGTTGGGAGCAGTCTGCAGCTTCTCCACCACAGCTCCTGCGGCCATTAAAGCCTTCCAGCCGTCCACGCGGACGAATTGGACAATTCCTTTGCCTCTTTGTTTCCTCTCTCGCACTGACGGCAGTACACAGCTGGCCTGCCCCGGTGCGTGGCAGCAGAAGCGCCCGGGAATCCCGACAAGCACCGGCCCCACCGAGAAGCAGAGGCGCCCGAGCCGGGCACTCCGGAGCCGACCGGGGCCGGGAAAAATAATGCATTGTCGCATGGCCTGTCACTGAATTCTGCATGGCTACTCTTTGCTTGTGTTGGCGAATCAGTTTGGCTGCTTTTTTTGTTTTTCCCTCAAATGAAATGAGAGATATCCACAGCATGACTTACAACAAAGTGTACCAGGGGGTATTTCTGGTTTATGAACAAATCTAAATAGATGCATCTGTATGAAAGGAATTGTGATCACTGCCTCTTATACTCACCAATGCTCTGACTGCAAGAAACTTCAACAAACTTATTTTTTTGTAATGTTTTCCAGAAGTTTCAAACAAAAGAGACTGAAAATAGTGGACAAAAAAAAAAAAAATTAAAAAACAAACAAAACAAAACAAAACAAAAAAAAAACTAAACAAAAAACCCAAACAACTTCTATGCATGCACACACACATATATGCACATAAAATGGATTAGATTCGTTCTGAAGCTTTCTAAAACAGTAGCTAAACTTTTTAAAAGCCAGAGGCAACCATATTTCCTTCAGAAATGATCTGGTAGGAAAATATCAAAAGTAGAATGTGCAGGCTTTTAAAGAAATGTGTAGGAGCAAAACGAGCTCATTTCTGTTTTAATCCAAATTGAATCATATGTCTTATGTCAAAGCTATAAAAAACAAGGAAGGTAAAAGAGGTAATTCATGTTCTACAAACTTTAAAAAAAATTTGTGTTACATTATTTCCTTCTCTTTACACAAAAGAATCCAAAAAAAGGTATCAATTCCTAGCAAGAAAATTTCACCTCCTTCCTACCATTAAGAAGAAACTAAGGAAACACATCCCCTTCTGGTATAGTCTGTTACAGCCCCTCAGGAATCAAAGGAAGTAGGACAGTTTCCAACAATGGAGGACATGATCCTCAGATCTTTAGTAAGTGAAAAAGCATCCTGTCTGGAACTGTTTGGGAGAGGAAGCTTATCCAGAGCTAGCTAATAAAATACTTTTGGTGCCCTGTAAAGGAGCTCAGTTGCTCCCGAGTTAAAGCCACTGCCATTGCCTGCCTGTTGGTGGAAGCGCCGCGTCCCCTGGCCCTTTTCCCCAGCCCTGTGCGGGTCAGAGGAGCTGCCCGGCCAGCAGAGCTGCCATCTGTCCCCTTGGACACGTCTGCCATTATGTAATGGCCCAGACTCGGCCAACTGACCAGGCAGGGCTCCCAGTGGCAGTCTGCTGCCACTGTGGATGTCGAGTACACTGCCCTCCCCTCAGGTCTGGGGGAGGGACAGCATCCAGAACAGGGCTGCATGAAGGCCCTGGGTACCAGGAGCCTGCTTCTTCCCTCTGCTTGTTCACAGAATCCTCAGATCCTACTGGTGCAAGAGCGGAATCTGTTACACAGCAAGGGCTGTGCCACAGACTCAGCTCTGAAAAATTACAGTGAGCCAGGTAGTTCTGGAAAGCACAACACACTCTGCATGCACATCCTGTCTTCATGGCTCAACACGCCCAGCTGGGACAGTCAGACACTGCACAAATGAGCCTGAGACTGGGCTAGGACACAAGGAGGATAAAAGACCTAAAGATCTCCGGGCAAGCTGAAAAGGTTCTAGTAGCCTTGGAGCCGTATTCAGCTAAAAAACGTTAGGCACTGATGCAACAAAAGGATAATGTCTGGTCCAGAGAGTATTTAGAGTGTGTAAATTGGGTTCCTGCAGGACACAGACCTCCCACTGATATTACAGACAACTTCAGAGTACCCAAGCAGCTGAAGACTCCAGGAGGGAGCCACATCCATCCAAACAATACAGACTCCCTGCTGCCTGCTCAGCACTTTCCTTGGTACATGAAGCAGGACCAGCCATCTCTCCCTCCATTGCTGCAGATCAGGGTGCATCCCCTCATTTCTCTTGACACAGTGTGGTGGAAGGTGATGTCGTTTCAATCCACCCCTGGTTTTTACCTCCTTCCCTTCTCAGAGCAGACTGAGAGATCTTCACAGCATGGCTTCTGTCAGTGGGTCCCAGGCCACAATGGGGACTCCTGGACACAAGATCAGAAACTAATAAAAGAATAAAAATCCAGTAAAAGTTCTTGCAACTACCTCCTCCAGCTTCTTGCTTTCTCATCCCCCTCACTCCTGGGTTCTGCAGCAATAATTTCTGTGAACAGAATAATACCGCAGAATTCAGGTTATCTCTGGAAAATCTTCCCAGAACAGCCTGAAGTGGCCATATGATTTTAGAAAAAGTGGGAGGATGTCACTTTCACTCAAAGGCCAAGATTAATTACTTTAGCTGGATCCATTAATCCTGTCTTAGCTGCACAGGTCTCCAAATCACCTGCCTCTTCTGGGAACATTGAAATATTAGCAAACTAATGCAAAAACTATCATCACCCCAAGATGTGTTCATATCGTGCTAAGAAACTATTCCATGCCTTTGCACAAATTATGTTGGCCTCTTACACCACCAAAGTAGCCTTTATTTAAGAGATTTAATCATGTTCAGAACAAACAAAAGATCTTTCGGAAGATCAGAGAACTGCATAAAATCACTACCATAAGGAGAAAGATGTTTCTGAGATGCTCTCTCTATTTATTTTCTGCATGTGAAATCAGTCAGTCATTTTGAATGCTTGATAAAATCAAGGACAATTAAACTAAATTGAGCTTTAATTTCAGACTGTGACATATGTCTATGGCTAAGTATTTCTTTCTGAAATGTCTGGAATTACTAACCAGCAGCAGAAGCTAAGTTCAAATATCAGTCAAGGTGGCAAAAAGTTCTTCACTGATCAAAAAGCAGACAATAAAAGTGTTGGAATACTTTGCACTACTCTCAGAACAGGACAAGGTCAAGCAGCAATGACCAAGCTAATGAGGAATCCCACCTTTCTGTGCAAGAGGATAAATGAGCCCCATTGAGGGCTGAGCCCTCAGTATTCCTGAACAGCACCAGTGCCTGTGATCCCAGCTTCCTGCACACTCAACACCACCTTCCTGAGCTGCATCACTGAAGATCTGTAGAGAAACAATCCTTTATTGGCGCAGGCACAACTGCAGCAATTGTTTTTAATCCCAGTGTCAAATCCAACTTTCATATCTTTTAATACCAAAACCATTTTTCTCTGCTTCTTATGTCTATGTACCTGCCTGTTACAGGGTCTGGCTCTTCTTTTTCTGAGCAACTGGTGCTTCCCTGTGAACTGACCAGACAATTGCTCCTCCTGACAAAGTTTGCTCAGGCAGCAGACTTTATTGCCACCCCACATTAGCTCTGAGTTTGACTCTGCTCCTGCATCTTTGATGGCAGGTCTAGGCTGGTTGTTAGCCTGGCATGAAGTGCTGTGCCTGCATGATTTTGATCATGTTCTTTCCTTTAAAATCCTCAGATGACCTATGAGAAGAGCAAAGCTTTTCCAGGCTGAGCAGATGGCTTGCAAAGGGATACTTTTTCAGGAAGGGCAGGCTGTGTTAATGACTTTTCCAAAGTTCCATCATCCCATTGCCAACAATGTCATTTCCAGAAAGTGAACCCTGTGGCAAGACATCAAGGAAAGATGATTTTAACAACACAGCACTATCTTCTGCCTATATGAAAAAGTTGTAAAGACTCTTTGGCCACTCAAACAGTTATCCAGATGAGTTTTCTGTAGGTTCTGGATGGCTGAAGTCCTACAGAGGGGAGCTGAAGGGAGATGACTTGTACTTTCTGGAAAAGTCAAGTCAGTTGAGACTAAAGAAACTACTGAATCATTTCATTAGAGACCACATGGATTCGGAAAAGGGTTTTAATTCCATCCAGGAAGCTACAAAGTAGGATATTACACAGACTAGGGGAAAAAATTTCTATCAAACTCCTTATGAAGTTGCTCATTTGTGAAAAATCCATCCAGCTCAGTGTCTAAGGCACAATGGCTGGCCTATCAGCAAGGCACTATTCAAATCCCCTCTGTCCAGTGACAGCTCTATCACAGCTCTAACACAGAGGAGGTGTTAGATGTCTTACTAGAGGTCGGCAGAGCAACTTACGCAGGGAACTGTGGGTTCCTCTCAGCCCTAATGAGCACTCATTTCTGGAACAATAAAATCTCCTTTTCTCAGTGACGACTTTGAGAGAAAAATCACCTATGAAGCTGATTAAGATGCAGCTTGAGTACAGCAAAACCTTCTAATGTCTGTTTCCATCTACCTTTGAAATGCAGGCTGCTACACAGAGGCAACCAAATGTCCTAGTTTAACCTCTTATGTGGTTATCAAATCAAAAGGAAGAACAGTGAGAAATTCAGCAAATCAGAGGCTTCACAAGAGGGTTCAGGGACTTCAAAACAGCCTCTTCTCACATGCAGCATTTGCATGGGAGAGCAGGGGGAAGAAACGGTGTGTTCAGCTCTCCAGTCGGTTTAGGACTTATTCCTGTAACTTTCAAACATCATTTTTCTATTATAAAATTTAATCCACTTCACAGGAGTGACTTATTACCAGTTCTGTTTACAGCACAGGATGCCAAGAAAAAACCATCTGAAATAATGAATGTTACCAACTCAAACAAAATCTCTTGACAACAGGACTCTCTTTTTTTCTATTATTTATTTCTTGGAAAGATATAGAAATGCTATTCGTATGATTAGCTACCCAAGTAAATCAGAGAACAGCATATAAATAGGATTCACTTGCAAAATGGAAGCAGAGACAGACCCATGGAATATGTCAAAAGGGAGTTTAATTATGCCCTGTTTTTAATGAGTGACAAAACCATGCCATGAAATCCATAACTGCGGTATCAGAGAAATTTGCAACTCGGTAAAGTTGAAACACAAATTTAATTCTGCAGTATGCACAGACACGGCTGAGAAATTACGCAAAATTTTCTCTAAGA
Organism: Vidua chalybeata; assembly: GCF_026979565.1. Classification (NCBI taxonomy): domain Eukaryota; kingdom Metazoa; phylum Chordata; class Aves; order Passeriformes; family Viduidae; genus Vidua; species Vidua chalybeata. The sequence goes on along the minus strand of NC_071532.1, from coordinate 77,679,589 downwards.
GACATCAAAGCAGTTAACTTCAATCACATTTTGCTGGGGCTGATATTCTCTTTCATTTTCAGAAAGTTTAGGGAATTAACAATGGTCTTGGCAAACATTTATTCTGACAAGTTAGTATGCAGTCCTTCTAGCTATAACAAGTATGCTCATTCCCTGGATCTCAGTGTACACATCATTCTCTCTCCCCACAAGCATTTTGGAACAGAGCCCTGTGTGCTGAGGAAGTTACAGCAATAGAAAACCCTACCCCCATATCCAGTCACGTGGATGTCATGAAGCTGAATTCTTCTTTATCCAGGGGAATAGAGGAGGAACCAAGAAATGCTAGACCAGGTCAGCTGAATGTCTGTGAGCTGCCTCTGATCCTGCCTGGATACCACATCCTGAACTTAGGTGATTCATCTTCCCTTCAACAGGAGCCATCACAGCCACCTTGGTTGTGACAGTCTTCCCTCCTTCAGGACATTGAAGCCCTAGTCCAAAACATGGTCTTACCTTCACATCACTGTGTTTTGATTTGAGATGGATTGCTACACCTGGAGCAAATGAATTTTCCTCAATACTGAGCAAAACAGAAGCAGGCAGACTTTGCGAGCCGCCAGAAGCTTTGAGTTCCCATTTAGGGAACGTCAGATGAGGAAATGATTTAGGCATCACAGACATGAAGGAATGAGGCTGGGTTCCTATTTGGGAAATTACACTGCTTTAAATATAAGGCTGAGATTGGAGATATTTTTTGCAAAATCATCTTCTAATTACTCCAGGCTTTATGCACTTGTGGGTTCTTCAGTCCTTGACTCCTTGGGAAAATGCAGGAAAAGATTTGGGGTTGTTGTGGAGGGTAGTTTTGTACTCTATCATAGGATCATGGCTCAGCAGAAAGAAGCTGTAGGTTTTGCCATGGAATGGCATTCCAAATTGCAGCTCCTCTGACTTTTTATCTCCATTTGCAAAACAGGACAAGAACCATCTTGCAGGAGCATAATCCAGTGTCAGTGAATACTTTTGTGACCCCAGAAGGGAGGGTACTTCAGAAACACAGAACGTTATTTTAAGCATTATTGTCAATGAATGCATTTGTGACATCAATTAAAAGCTTCTAAAAGACCACCTGCTTGTAAAACTTTGAAGTGCAATGGGCATTGACAATGGGCTTCTATAGATGCTATCTTTCAGATTTAATCTATATGTGTTGTATGTGCACAAGACGTTGCACAACAGCCATTCACTCATGTTCGAAAGTAATTGTGGTATTCTGGATGATGATTTGTTGATTAGTTAATTGCTGTCACTGAACATACTGTATGTACATTAGCTGTCCTGTTTTAATGAGAAACAGAACTCTTTAATGTTCCTCTTCTGACATTTTTTCATTCTTAATATGCAATTTAAAAATTACAAATGCAACCATCAGAAGAGGTTGGACTAGACAGTCTCTGGAGGTGTCTTCCAATTTCAGCTATTCCGTGACTTTGTGAAAATATCTTAGAATATTTAAACAGCATCAGGGGGAATATCATCACCTGTATGTGAACAGATACTTGAGATACCAACATGGCTGGTAGCACAAATGAGACTGAAGTGAGCAGCTTTTATCTCACACTGCAACAGAAATGCCTTCATTACAAAATGTGAATGCTCACTTAGTGCCATTTCAGATAGGTGCTTGTCCCATGTAATTTGTAAATATTTCTCCTGAAAGGCAGGTATCAAAAGCCATTATCTGGCTACATTTCAGCTGGACCCATCTTTCTGCACCTTACTCAACACCAGCACAATGAATGCATCTCTCTGTAAAAGACTGAAAGAAAATTCCACATTGCCATCAAAAAGAGCACAAGGCTGGGCCTTGGGCACGTGTATCCCTGGGGAAGGGTACACACACATTGCTGCCTGACCTTGTGAGCCCTTGGACTCGTGTGACCTGTCATCACAATGGTGGTGGCACAAACTGGGCTCTGCATCTCTAGGTTTGGTGTTCCATTTGGCATGGTTGATGCTGACATCCTGCTCCACAAAATTAAAAAATACCCCCCTCTGCCCTGTAGTTTTATGAGGACCACATCTACCTGAAAGTTACCTTGGTTGTTGCTTACCCAAATTTTTGCTGTGCTGTAACTTTCTGTCAACATGATCATCTGTGTTTCATGGAGTTTGTTCTGAATAAGCCTGAACAAAAGTTTGCATTATATCTGCTAAACAAAATTTCTGATTTGTGATACAAAATGGCTTAGCTGGCATCCCACAGCCTAGCACAATACATGCAAGCCTGTAGGTCACCTACAGATCGCCCACCTGAATGTCAGAATTAATTTTGTCACTAAAGTACCTGCAGCTGGGCACAATGGAGGTGATGTGACACTCTGATACCATTTATTTTAACGAACAACAGGCACTCTTTGAATGTGAATTGAGTTCCATTGCCACTTAGAATCTATCCAGGAACTTGAAAACAAGAATTTTAGCACTTCCAGTCTCTGGGCTGAAGCAATTTGCACAGAGTATTACAACTTATTTTCAAGGCTCATCTAACAAAGCTGAAAAAATTCAGTTTATGAAAAGTGCAGAATAGATTTCCTGAATTCTACCTGCTGACTGTTGCATTGAAGAGCACATGGATAATCTGAATGTTGCATTGCCATTGCTGATCACCATTTACCCCACGGATTAGCTGGCCAGCATCTAGCAAGCAAACAATCCTCAATTGCATGCATTTTGTAGCACAACAAACCTGGATTTGATGATCTGAGAGGTCCTAAAAAAAACATTTTAATAGTTTTATGATTCTAAGGCACATCACAAGAGGTGATAACCCCTTCAGCTGTCAGTCCGTTTGCTTTAGTGCAGTGGAGAGGGGATAAAGGCCTAGAACCAGTTCACTCGGGAAATGAAGCCCTGCTGCTGTGAGGGGGGAGGAACCCATAGTAAGAAATTACTTTTCGAGAAAAGAGCATAATTGTGAGACATTTTGTAGTTGTAATGCCTCACGGATAGATTTGCATTTGCATATTACACACTAACCAGTCCCTTGTGCATCATTTAAACTCTCTTCACACAGGCAATGCTCTGTCAGTTTTCATAACCCAGCTGCCTGTACAGGAATTGTTCTGTTTTCCCTCCTGAAGCTGTATATGAAAGCAGAAACATTCTGTGCTCACAACTGGCTTTGTGGAATAGGTATTTTTGTCTAATCTCCACAAACTCCGAAAATATTTTGCCTATGAATTGAACAGGAGCTGCGACATAATGCAGTAAATTTTGAATTTCATAATCAATGAAAGCTGATCTTTTTCCTCCTTGAAGCTATCATTAGCAGATGTTGCAGGCGTTTGGTATCTGCTGCACAGTGCTCCACAGAGACACAGGTACATAGGCTCAACTCTTTTCTCCATCAGTAGGGTGAGGAGTCCCAGTGTCACATGTTGCTGTTCTCATTCCGTTTCTGCAAGCCTCATGATCACTCCCTGTTCCTTCACAGCTCTGGGCCAGCATGACCAAATCTTAACGAGTGTGTCTCTAATTTTCTGTGAAGCATCAAGAAGCCTCAGTGGCACAGTCAGATTTCAAAAGGACAGCAGTTATTATACACAAACCCACAAGTATTTGCACAGCCACTCTGTGCCAAGGGCTCTGTGGCTCCTGTAAATAGAAGACAGAAGAGTTACAGGAGTTGGTAACTACAAAGATGTAGCTGAAAGTGACCTCCTTTTGCTTTAGACCTGCGTGACTGCATACCTGCTACTGATGGACAGTCAGCCCATTTCCACCAGTCAGAATGACCCAGCCATGCACTTCACCTCTCACTGGAGCTGAACAGCCTGCCCTGTTCCCCTGGGATCAACTTGCCTTCCCTGCTGATAAAATTGTGCCCTTGAAGGAAAGGAAGAGGGGTATTTTGCCACCCCATTAGACCAAAGCACCTCCTTCAGACACCTGTGCCTGTCTCTAAAGTCTCCAGCCCCAGTCCAGGGTACTGAAGAGCATTACCAAGCCATGCAGTCCAAAGCTGTGCAGGGGGGAAATACAAACAAGCCTGTCAGTATCCAAATGTCTTGGCTCACCTCCATGGGGCAACACTTTTGTAAGGCCATGATGGAAAAAGCCAATTTGTACTTTTACTGCTACAAATGCTGGAGGAGATTGGGCTGGAAAGGAGGGTGAAACACCATAAAACCAGGCTTTTCCCTAATGCAGTCACACTGCTCTCGCTGTGCCTGGGGAGCTGCAGCAGGCAGCTTGTCCCACATGGAGGGAGAGTCCAGCACCACTTCTAATGGGTGCACCAGGCTCAGCAACAGGAAGTCACCAGCCTCATTTAGCTACAGGCACTTTCGAAAAATGACTTGGCTCTGACACCAGCACCAAAGGAAGTTGTGGTTTTCTGCTTGACGTTTGTAAGAGGAAGCCAAAGGCCAGCTGCTGGTTACACTGGCTGGCACAGGCTTCTCTTGGTTTCAGGAATAAAACACACAGATTTGATGAAAGCAGCAAATGGTGAAACGCACAAAGCCAACCATGACTGCTTCAAACTACAGCATTTACCTGCTGCAGATTATTTTTGCAGAATAGCAGCAGGTCACTGACTCACACGGATAAGTATTACCTGGCAGCAGAATTATCATCGATTTCATACGATTGATTTCTCAGCCAAAAAGTAACATACTAAATCTTTTCTGTTAAAAGAACAAAGTGCCATGGCAGGAGAAAGTAAATTATTCTGGAAGACCACAGCTTAAAGACCAGAAAATCTTTCAGAGACGTTTTTCACTGCCTGATGGAGGAAAGAGACTTGTTTTGCTCCTTCGTGCTTTCCAAGCAGTTATTTTATGGGTCTCAAACCTCCATGTTGTCAAACCAGAATTCTTCATTTAAAAGATCCTGCATTCAATAGTCTATCAACCGAACCAAAGGAGATTATAAGAACTAAAATATACAATGAAACAGGACTGACTGCCAAGCAAACTGACAGGGGGAATTCAAACGAAGACTGTTTTTCTATTCTTATCTTACCTCATTATAAGTCAGAGCTTTTGTTTACCCCGGAAAGAGACATGTTTCTGGTTTTGCACTCCTTCTGTGCCAGTCTGAGTGTGTCCCCTTGTTCCTGCAATGCCAGGCCTCTCAGCAGACTTGCTTTTCTCTTGGTCCACTTCATCAGAAATACTACATAGCCATGTTTGTGGCCAATTTATGATGCTTCTTAATCTGGAGTTCACCAGAACAGTATTTGGCAAAGATAGCTGCCTGGAATTTATTCTTTTACCTCTCTAGTCCTGGACTCTGCTCAGTTCTTTGTCTGAAATTAATACATACACAGGTAAAATGTGTGTATTCCTATTGGCAGGATATGAGGTAAGAGGAAAGTGGAACATGGAACCCTGGCCCCACATTCCCCAACTTGAGAGTCCAATTTTCCCTTGCCGTGGAGCCAGGGTAGGCAGCAGGAAGGCCAAGGCCATACCCAGCTGCTGCAACAGTAAAATCTGTCACGAGGAGCTCTATTGGCTCTGCACATGGGTTTATATAGCACAGATTTACCTAAAAAGGGCTCTGAAGTGTCTCCATGCTCCTGTGCTCTGATGCAGAGATGTGTCTCACATTCACTGTGCTACTCCCAGTGATCTGGGAGCGTGCTCATGCCCACGGATGTGATTGTAACCCCAAGCTTTTGGGGCTCAGGAATGGTGTGGCTATTAGAAGAAAAATGTCTTACTGTAACTCTGCTCTTTTAGCACCTCACCACAAACACGCTGGCTCTTGGTCCTCCCTCACTGCTGCCAGCCCTCTCTCTTGGCAGTGCACCTGAGTCTCATGGCTTCAGGGTAGCTCCTCACCTCCCACACCAGCCCTTGCTCCTTCCCTTGTTCTGCTTCCCCTGCTCACCACTTCTTTTCTTGTGCAAATGCCTCTTTTCTCAGTGTCACTGATGTCTGCTCTGCTCTCATCTTTCCACTGGAGTTCCCTACTCCTAGTGCCATCTCATTATTATTCTCCCTCTTCCCTTCTTCTTCCATACACGAGATACGATCAGCCCTGGCTGCCTTTCATGCCCCTTCCTCCACAGGACCAAACTTGTAGCATCTGTATGGTGTCCTGTACTGTTGCCTGGTCTCCAGTTGCTCCCACTTCAATGCACTGATTTTCTGGCCACAGAAAATCTCAGCATCACCTTCTGCACCCACAGCAGTCTGTGGAAATTTGTACTCTTCTTCCAAGCTTTTTCTGTTGAATCATCTTACCTTCCCAAATGGAATTTTTTACCATTTGGATTAAAGTTTCCCATGCATTGATGATTAAATCAGTTCAGAAACTTTTGAAGTCTGTTTTAATAACAAAATACTGTTCCTCCAGTGTTACGTACTTGGCATTTACACAGACCTATTTCATATGATAATGTTATTGTCTCCCCACATTAAAGTTCTGAGTAGAAGAGTTAATCAAAACTTAATTTTCTCAAAGTATCATAGATGAATGCTCCTGAACCCAATTAGTATGCTTTCTGCTAGTCAAATAGACACAAAGATAGTGAGGGTGGAGGAAGGAGAAAGGAGAGATGAACAGTATTTCTGATGAAATAAATTCCCATAATGGGAGTCAAATTGACAATAATTTGATTGAAAAATGTCTATTGTTTTTACATCCAGTGCTAAGAGAAGTGGAAATGGTTTGCAGTTAAATTTTACTTTAGGTTTCTTTGTAACACTGAAAGAAAGTATTATTACTGTTCCCTCATCAAGTTCAGTCTTCTATATTTTCACACTTCTGGAAAGGCTCATGCTCATGGTCTGCCCCCCATTGCTGACTCTGGATTGAAATAAACCAGATTAAAATGAGCCCCGACTGAGGGAAAACTGTTTTGTAAATGTCTCAATCAACCTCCAACCTCAGCCCTAGAGATCTCTGCAGAAGCTCAGCAGACTCTCACCAGGGAAGCAGAGAGCGCTAACCTATACTCCCATTGCAAACATTAACTAATTTATCCAGATGTCAGTGTAAAGAGTGTGTCTTACCTTCATTTGTACAGGGAAATGGGGTCATGAGGAAGGGAAGGAGGAAAGGGCTTTCTTCATACAATGAATACTGTCACAGCTGGTAGATGCTGCTTTGATTTCCCTGTGCCAGCATGACTGACAGGGACAGCACTGCCCTACCATCGATCCTCAAGGCTGGGGTCATACAGGGATGAGCATGCAGGCTCTGAGTGGAGCACTGCCCTCAAAGAACATGAGTGGGGGGTCACTCACAGGGCACAGGTTTCTCTCAGCCTCACACCTGATCGTAGGACAACTGGAAAAGCAGGTAGGTAGGTGTAAGGAGGAGCCCAAGCTTGGGGAACTATTCCAGAAGCACAGAGGGTAGAAACTTGACACTGGAAACAAAGGGATGCAGGTGAAATCTAGCCCCTGCAGGGTTTGTGAGTCTTGGAAGCTGCAGCAACCCCCAGGCAAAGTGAGAGCAAACCTCATGCTGTAGCATAGGATTTAAAGCATTTCAGCCAAATGTTACTTCCATTCAAGTTAGCAGGACTGCTTGGATTTAGCAGCAGCTGTGTGGGGCTGGGCTGCTGGCTGGGGTTAAACCATGACAGAGGACTAATGGAAAGCAATATCATCTATTGAAAATAAATAGCTCTTGACTAACTAATTGGATATCTTTAAATGACCTTATAAATTTAACTGACATTTCAAGAGTTTCAATGCTATGAAATAAAAATATTTAACACTTTGCTCACAAAATCCTAATAACACAGGGGAGTAACATAAAATGTGACACATCATACTGATTGAGAAAGAATTGAGAGGAAGCATTGAAGAGGCAAAAATCTGCATGAGAGATGCAAGAGGAACAAATCTGATTTCAGCTCCCTTTCTCTCTCTGCTGAGTACAGATGAATCCTAGGAAATTACCTTGCTGTGCCATGACCTTTGAGAATACTCTGAGATTGTAAGAGACAATTATGCCTTACACATTATGCAAATATCAAGTCACACCTCGCAGGCACAGAAGCGAAGAGCTGCCATGCAGAGGAGCAGGGATCCTGAAGGACTGCTCCAGTGAAAAACCAAGCCAACAAAAACTACACAGTGTGACATGCTGGCCCAGGCACATAAATCCCCTTCCTTAATGCACACAGAGCAGAGGACTGAGCAGGGCTTAGAGAAGTTACCATATCTCTCCTGGTGTGCTCAGATGTCAGATCTGGTTTGGCATTTGCACTGAAGCACCGCAAAGTCAGAAATGGTTGAGCGAAACACCACAAGAATTGTACACATAACAAGAACATAACAGCAGTGGAGGCAGGATCTTAATTAGAAAGAAATTATAAAAATCAAGATAGGCTTTTTAGCTCCTGAAAAGTGCCACGTAGACAGCTGCAGCTTGAAAAAGGAAACTGCCTTATTACAATACAAGTCCAGGGGCTGATCCAAGTAGGTGGGCTACCAGCTGTAGGGTCATGCTGAATGATAAATTGTCAGGGAAGACTCCACAGACCTCTTGCACAACTTTTGATGCAGCTGCACTTAACACTGAATGGATAAGCCACACAACATTAGCCTGCCATAGAATATGTACTTCAGGCACCAATTGGTTTCCTTCTGCTTCTATCTGCAGCAAGATCAAATTGCACTTAAAAAGGGCACAATGAATCATGGCCACTGCTGGGCTGGGGGGCTCCAACCTCAGAGAAAAGCCACTGAAAAATGTGGACCATTTCTTGGAGGACTGAACAACAGTAACACTGAGGTATCCTTGTACTTTGCACTGGTACCACAGTACCACTGAAAAGGCATCAAAAGCAAATACATCTTTAGGGAAAGTATTTTAAACCATTGACTTTATTAAAATACATAATACACGGTTTTTAGAGGAATGTACTTACATTTTCTGGAAACTCCACTGAACCCAAATTTTAATTATATATTTAACAAATGACAAAACAGTGGATGAAATCATGCTGTACACCAAAGAATAGACAAGTTAGGGTATTGTTTTTCATCATCATTATTATTTTCCTGGCACAGGCTCTTCTTTGCTTTTTAGCTTAATCTCTGGAACATCTAGTAGCAGAGAAAGGAGGTTTACATTTCTCATGGCATTAAACTCATCTGGTCCAAGTGGAAGTCCATTTGTTTTCACCACCTTTATTCAAACCTTCCCCAGGAGCCTCCCCTTCCAGAAAAGCAAAGGTGACTGACCTCTCTGAAAAGCTACAGGTCACAGTGCAAGACGACTTTGACAGTCAAATGTGAACATGGAGCTCTGTACATTCTCAGAATCATTACTCTTTCAAAATATCCATTTCAAACCAAGAGTGGGAAAAAAGACACTGTCAAAATACAAGGGCCAAAACACACACATGGACTTAGTGGAATGCACGTGGAAGACAGCTTGCAGTGCTGCAGCTCTGAAGTAAAAGGTAAATCAGAAGCCAGGTTTTGTTGAAATACAAGATGCAAGAGCTGGGAAGGAGAAAGACGGAAATAACCTGGACACATTCTTAAAAAAATGAAATTTCCAAACCACACGGAGAAGTGTGTGCACACACACTGCAATTGCCATGAACCATGGAGATCAGTGACAAAGTGTATGTTACGAAAATTTCTCTGACAAGTATAATCTGGGGGAAATTATTCATACTGAGCAAAGAAATAACTGTGTGTTTCAATGCAAGATGCACAGAGGATGCATAGGTTTTCACATCAAATTAATAAGGCTCTTTTTAAGAGATCATTTTGCAACCTTGCATAGGTGATATTATATCTTTTCAATAGATAATGTGCAGAAACTATGTACAGTTGAAAAAAAGAACTTTGATGAAAGCATTTTTTCCCCTCAAGTTTTACCATAGTATAAAAAGTAACTTATATAACTCCTTCAGTTCTCTAAAACACATATGGAATATCCCAGAAAGAGAAACCAGGAACACCATCTAAATGACGCCGTGTGCATTTATACAACAGGTTGAAACAACCAGAGAAGCCACCACAAAGCAGAGTCATAACGTTTACATATAGAAAAAAAAAAAAACCAGGAGTAAATTTTGTTTACAAACATGAAAACTCATTTAAACAGAAATGCATTTTAGTTATAACAAATTCATGACCTTCACTAATCAGACTACTGAATGCATGGATGACTCACACACTAAGTAAATGATAGAAAGAGCCAATTCAATCCCTGCTTGATAAATGGACAGTAAACTTTAAAATCTGCATTTGGTTTCCAATTAATCCCAGCTCAGAACAACTCCTCCCTTCGACAGCCAGACGGCAACTTCTCAAAACTAATATTATGAACATCTGCCAGTCTGCTGCAACAAAAGCCATTAGGGCATTCATGTGCTTCTTCATTTGGTAAGAAAGAAAGTCAGCCAGAGGATGAGCACAGTGCCACAGGACAGCCAACCCCATCTTTGAAAATGAGTGTCCTGTTCCCTGGGACACTCATTCACCGCCCCACAATGACTTACTTTTGCCCTGCAATTATGTCACTCAAGAGACTTCCTGTCTGATGGGGCTCTCTTCCACTGAAACTGCCTTCTCCTTTACACAGGAGCTGCCTGGCATTTGTTTTGCCATTTTGTGCCTGGATGCAAGACTTCATTATCAGCACTGCTTATTACTCTTGCATATCACAGTGAAGTGTACTTTTTAGTAGTATTTACAATGGTATCACTGTGGAGAACTAAGCCCTGTACTAGAAACAGTCTCTTTAACAGAGACCTTAATACTAAAGATTTGGTGCATTTCTGATCTACAGATAACAAGGCAAAGCTAAAATCAGCCCACTATACATTTGGCATTAGGTTCAAACATGGGGAGAAAGCAAACATCTAGCACATTCCCTTGTTTCAAAGGGATGCTATTTACAAGAAGAATTTGCTTTTTTAATATTTCAGCAACAAAAACTCAGCTAATTTCAAAATTAGAGTAATCTAAGGCGACTTAGTTTTTAATCAACAGAGAACACAAACAATATTGCTGTTTGCTGTTAAACACAAATCTCAAAAATGCAGGGAAACTATGATCTGTTATACTATGGGTGACAAATCACAGCCAGTTTCATAACAACAGTAAAAAAAACCACTTCTGCTTCTTTTAAACACAGCTCCTAAAAAGTACGGCATCCCAGTATTTCCTCAGTTCCAGACTGCTGACATTATAAATTAAAGGTGAAAAGAGATCCATATATAAACAAGGCAGCTTTCCACTGACTTCATTGTACTTGGTTCTTGTCTAAACCTTTGGAAATTTAATCTTCAAATACCATAAGGTAAGGTTGAATTTCTCAGTTACAAAACAACGTCCATTTGTAAGTGGAATTCCGAAAAACAAAACAAAACGAAAACCAAACTCAAAAAACACACACAAGTATTTAGAGCAATCCAGATCTCTGTTTTCCCTTCTGTCACCTTCTGGAGAAATGTACACACATGATCCTCTGAGACCAAGGCCCTATGTTATGGTACGAGGTCTTTTGGGCGGCGGGGGTGGCATGAGTTCAGTGTCAGGATCAAGGTGGTGCTTCCGCGTCTGTCCTTGGGAAGCTGCTGCACATCTGTCAATGAACTCAAACAGCATCTCCTTCGTCACTGGATTCTGGATGCTGTTGCAGACAGCTGGGAACAAAGAGCACATTCTCATATAACTAAACTGATTTGTTCTAGTTGGCACTTCAATAACTTCACCCCCTCTTGGCAAAATAAGAACATACTCTGGCTCAAGTATTAAGCCTTAAACGCACGCTTTGACAAGGGGGTTGTGTCTGGAGTCACGAATCTCTGCTCTGCCCCCCAGAGAGCAAAGCAATGCCGTGGACCTCTACTCCCATGGGAGTCTCTCTTTCTAAAACAAACTAAAGGCACATGTGTGTGTAAGGCTTCCTGAAGCAACTATAAAACCACCAAGAACTGACATCCTACTGAGGCAAGGAACAGCAACGAGGGCCTTGTGAGACACGGCTTTGAAACACACATCAAGTCCAAGTAGATAGAAACAAGGTTGGCTTCTAATACTGAAAATGTCTAAATTATAGTAACTTTTTTTTTTCACCAGTAAGTACTATAAATACCCTAAACCTGCAATGCACAGTCCTTTTTTTTTTTAGCCCATATACCTTCATGGGGCAGAAAGACTTGACACCAAGCAAATGGCATGTCTAGAACACCAGACTATAGGATGGAGGAGCAGCCACAGTGCTGTGTGGTGGCCAAGGCACACATGCACAGGCACTCTTGGGGTACTTAACACAACTCCCCAGACCACAGTTTGTAAGTCATGGTCCATGGGATTTTATGGAACAAATAAATAGGCTTACTTCACTTTAAAGAAATGAAATATTTTTTAATGCCTTCCTATGTAACTTTGTATTCCTCTAATTAATCCTCCTGAGAGACTTAGAGGAGGGAAAAAAAAGGGAAAAAAGGAGGATGAAATTAAGTGGGAATCCTACAACTCTCTTGGAAGAAAGCACAAAATGATTAGAGGGTAATTGATAGCATGTAAGGGCTGGCCACAGTAAGGATGCAATTTCCATGCAAAACAATCTACTGACACCCTAGAGCACTAAATGTTAGGACTCCTTAAAATGTACTTGCAATGTAGCATTGTTATGAATAACAATGACTCACAAAAACATTCCTTTTCCTGCAGAACACCAGAAGCAAAGGATTACTTTACAATTAGTAAAGCACCTTTACGGAATTATTTTTAATTATCTCACTATTTTTGGTGAAAAGGTGCTTTAAGAGTTGCACAATATTTGACTTTAGCAGTTGGGAAGCATTATGATTACCATTAATTTAGGAACAGAATTCCAGTCTCATGGCAACTGGTTTAACTCATGTAACTGGTGTAACAGTAATTCATATAACTGGTCTATCAACTTTTGAGTGCTGCCTTAGCTTAATCACTCAAAAAGATCTCCTGTTTTCAATCTGAAAGGTAGCAAAGCCAAAAGTAAGATTCAGACAGATGCTTATTTTGGTGCTATTTCAACCATGGCAAAAAATAAATAGCATTTTTCATAAAGAGAATGCTAATAGAGGAGAGAAGATCTAGAGAAAGAAGTCTCAAATGATAAAAGTATAACTTTTGGAGATTTTGAAAAATGATCAAAAGTGAAAACTCAAAGCCAAAAGAAAACTTTCTGTTCTGAAAATTCCTATAGAAAATTTGAAATATATCCTAAAAATTCTTCCTGTAGCATTTAATTTTCTTTTGATTTTAATTTTTAGGAAGTTCACTGTGTTTGGGGAGGAAAAAAGGTCAGGAATAACAAAACTGCTCTACAAATGGAGAAAATGAGAAGAGAGAACAGACAAATACATATGCTCTAAAAAATAAAGGAAAGAAGAATATGCTATTCATTAAAAAAAAAAAAAAAAAAAAAAAAAAAAAAAAAAAAGAGAAAACTCCAGGGAAAACTAACTATTGAAACACTAAGGTGAACCAGAGAAGAAAAATTTAGGTCATGGTCACAAAGAGATGTCATTGTACTTGTATGACTTTCGTGGCCCATTCCTCTTTCCTGACAGGACTGCTCAGCAAGTATTTCAGCTACATTCTGTGCTGGTTCCCTAAGGTGCCAATAGATTTATAATCTCCCAGGAAAATGACCACATTGTGTTTATTCAAGAAAATCCAGTCACTGCTCAGGCAGAAATACAAGTAGAAGGGTCTAGATAAAATCCTGTATCAGTGCTAGTAATTAGCATGGTCTTAAATATGATTAAATTTCATTTTGGCACTTAACAAAAGTCAGTGTCAATATGTTTATTGCTACTCAGCCTTGCACACACTTCTATTCAAACTCGTATGCTTCATCTCAAAGTAAATATCATCCTTTAATTTACAAAATTTGGCAAAATACTTTTTGGTAGAGGAACATAAAGTTTTGTAACTCTGCATAAAAATAAACCTTTCATTAGTTTCCCTGCTCCATTGTGCGTGTAACTATTGTTGAAACTCAAGATCACATTTTTCTCCTATTAATTTTCTAGCCCATCTGCCAAATAATGGTTTTGGCATTCTAATGGATTTTTTGTTTAACTAATTCCACTCATAATGTGCCAGTTTGCATTACATCCCAGCAAGCCAACACAACGCTAGGCACTGATGTCAGCTGAAGCCATGCTATTGTAAATAAAAACTTTCTTGGCTCTGACTTGAAAGGCATGCCCTGCCATTTAAAGTCATCTTTGCACAAGTGTTTGCAGTTCTGCAAAGACTCAGGCACTTGATTCTTGATTCTGTATTACCTGTTAAATTCTGCATCAGAGTATTGGTTTGACTGACATTATCAAATAACCTTGCAGCCAGAGGATTCATGCTATCTAAAAACAAGTGATGACATAAGCATTTGCAAGATGAGGCGTTACTTCAATAAGTTAGGGGAGTCAGGACTCAGACCATAAATGAGAACACAGAGTGCCTTTCCTACTTAGAACAGAACAGAGGTAAAACATTAAAATTTTAGCCTGAGAAACTTCTAAAGCAAATTGTTCTACTCACCGATGGCAGTGCTGTAGGCATTTGGAAAGCTTTTGTCTATCCTCTGTCTCATGAAGACCCAGCTGTTGTTCTCAAACTTGCACTCTATAATTTTGTTGTCATACTGTTTGAGTTCTTTTGTCACCTGTATAACAAAAAATTGTTTAGGATAAACAGATTTTAATTCACAATTTTTTCTTTCTTTTAGGCATAAATAATAGAAGATCAAAAGCTGCCCTGCATTTTTCAGCAACATGCCTCCATCCTACACAAAAAAAATTGCACAGAATACATCTCCATTTTACATATGCTTAGCTACTTAACATTTAAAAAGTACTTTTCAAATTTGCTGTCAATATTCAGCAATTATATTATGCTAAAACATCAGCAGTGCTAACAGAGGGGGGAAAAAGTCACTTCTGGCCCAAATGCAAATAGGTTTCCATGGGAATAAACTGCTTCCAGTTTAAGTGCTACTGCCAGCCTAAGTGCACAAAATGTATTATCCGTGTTTCATCAACCTTCTTTGTTGAAGGTCTCACAGCAAAAATGTCAGATTTCAATTCTGGAAAAAGATTACAAAAAATAATTTCACTCTTTACGTGACTGAGGTTTTTTTCTTTTCTTCCTTTTTCTTTCTTCATTTTTCTTTAAAAATTAAGATTGTAACTTCAAAATAATGCAGACTTTCAAATGGCGTATATTGTAGATCTCCTTCAGGCCTCTATTTATTGATTCATAGATTTGTCAGCAGCCAATATCCTGAGCTATTTGTCTCTCTATTTGGCAACACTGTGTGGTTTGGAAATGTAGTTTATATGCATTGGACTTTGTAGTTGTTTTGGCTACTTCATCCTAGGCATCCTAATCTATGATACAATGCAAAAATTTTCATGTAGCCATGGTAACCTGAGAACCTTATCTAACGCTTTAACAATTTTACCCATACACTTCACTTTGTTCCAAAGAGCCTCTTCAGCACTATGAAGCTGTATTTAACTGCTAGCTGCGTTTAGTTGCTATAGTTTACCAATAAAAAGCTGCCCAAGGTAACGTAACACTTTGGATTCAGGATCTTATCAAGCGCTCTCATAAAAAGGAGGTGGTTATTGCAATTCATTAGCATAATTTTTCACCTCTGTTGTCTACTTGCTCCTGAGCAGTGACACAGGAATTTACTACTGACAGAGAGATGCAGATTTTAAAAAGGCCATAGCTGTCTCCAGACAGCTTAATAGCACATACACTGGAAAAACCCATGACCCCCTTTTCCATTAACTCCCAGATAAAGACAATTAATTAAGGAAATGGTTCTGAGCATGGATCAAGTCCTCCTATTCTGTACAGTACAAGATTTGATAAGGAGAATCCTCACATTGTTGGCATTTAATCTGAATACTTGTGTTCACTCCTGGATAAGGAGCCCTAGGATTCTACTTGTCAAGTGAACACGGAATTTTAAGAAAATGTTGTAAAACTTGCTTACAATTGAGTCCTGTCCTGCTGCAGGACAGACAGAGTTAGAGTCAGGTTTTCATGTCACACACTATTCTTTATCCATTCCAACACCTGCAAAGAGTTTTTTTTTTTCCTCAAATCATTTACTACTTAAGTGGAGTTTATGTCTTCTGTTGACTATTAGATTGCTCAGATTAGCAACCTTTTCCTTTACAGAATGCTCTACACAGCACTGCACTTTTTCCATCTGCACTGAAAAGCTACAAGCAGTCCACAGGATTGACTGACATGTGTTTATGGATGCATTATGTTTCATTAGGTGTATGTAGGAAAACACACCATCCTTTTCCAGTGTACTATGGATACATAAACCCAGGAAGAAACTCCTGGCTGTGCAGTGCCTTTGGAAGGTATATTGAAAACAGCTGCCTAGTGGAAGTGGGGGCAGCAGGGGGTATGGCCACATGTCTGATTTTCTGCCAAAGCAGGGAAATACTAGAAAGATCACCTGATAGAGAAGGAAATGCATAAATTTGCAGGTAATGACTTCAACTAACCACCCACCTCATAAGGTTTTCTCATGGCTTATCATTCTTCTGGTGTTCAGATGCTCAGAATAGCAATAAATTATATGGCAGCTTTATTTGACTGTGGCAATTAAGCAATATTATTAACTATCCAGAGACTTGCTTGGCCATTCATTAGCAATCTGGAAGATGGATCTTTCCACAAAATATGAACACCTGCCAAAGCATTGACCTAAATGAATTTTCCCATTAGAAAACTGGTGATCACAGCCTTTAATGATTGCAAGTTGCAGTAATTACTTTACAAAGGAAGAAATACAGCACCTACTACTATTCCCTGTACTTTGTTAAGTGACCTTAGTCTTATATAGGTACTTGCTCTAATATAAAAGAACCTTTTAGCAGCTGCTGGACATTTGATTGAAACTACACATATTCTGAGCAAAACACACTTTCAGTATTAAAAACACTCTTCCACTATTGCATCTTAGCAGACTTCTAAATGGGTATTTTTTATACAAAGGACTGAACAAGGCTGCAGTGATTCTTGTATCCATCACATCTACCTACCATGCATATGCTACTTTCTGGTATTTCAGATTCAAAGTGGGACAGGGAAACCATCAAATTTAACTGTCTAGAAATTCCTTCCCTTTGGGAATTAATTCTCAGCTCCTCAACACAGTGTCTTCTCAATTCTCCCTTTGCAGTGTGTTCATCCCTCCTTCTTCCCTTTAAACCTTACAGTCCATAGCAGTATTTGAATAATGCACCATCACTTCTCTTCCTGAGAGGTACTTCTTCTAGCTTCCAGTGCATCACAGAAGGTCAGCTAGGAATGATGGCCGTTCTCAGCCAAAATGCTTATCCTCAGTGCTGGTACAGTGCCAGTGCTTCTGCCATACTGTTGATAAAAGGCCTTGAACCAGCATTCAGCAATTTCAAGACAGAAACTCCCACCACACCAAGGACTCCATGGAGCCTTCCTTAATTAAACATTTATTCCTTAGCCTATTTTTGGACAGCCAGTCAGAATTAGAATCCCAAAGGATCAAGTCTTGGACATGGGGCTGTCAGAGGTGGTGTGCATCAGAACAGTAGCACTGGTCTGGGCAACAACTGTGTCCTGAGCAAGGACAAACACCAACTTGTACACTTATTTCTTTTCAAGAGGAAGGCAATTGTTCAGCAGCAGCAATGTTCAGCGTTCCTGCCCGTACTTGATCTAATTATCAGCAACCAACCTATTTGCCTAACAGAAGTAATTTCCAAAAACACAGAGGAGCATCCTGTTGCTAGTCTGCAAGGTGTGACTGAAAAAAACCCGGCTTGAGCTGCATCCCCATTTCAGCAATTGTTCAGTATCAAATCAGACTGATGTAATACAACACCATTGCCTAAGAATGTCAGATTACATAATTATATCTTCCCCTCCCTGCTGAGAAAGGCTTCCCCCATCATCATCATCTGGACCATTCATGGGAAGAACTTCAGTGGCATAAGCTTATTTCTTTTTCTAAGAATGAAGATAGTTAAGGCTTAGAAAATCTCTCATTTTCCAGGCTCCTTCTAACCCCTATGTTCTGAAAGAAATTAAAAATATATTTTAAAAATTTAAAATATCTAACCCATTTCAAATGTTCTTGCTTGGCTGAATAACGGAGTCATTTTGAGATGAGTAACATGCAGCCACAGTTTATGTTAAATTAGAGCAAAATACGAAAAAAACCCTAATATATCCAGCTGAGAAAGAGAAGAACCCATTTAAATTGAATGTAGTTAGTCCCAGTCTCATGAAGATGCCTTTACTATCTCTGCTGACTATCAGCAGCCAATGCTTTTCCATGTCTCTCCACAGGGCACTGACTGTCAGACTGGTCCATCATTCCAATCAAACATTAGTCTCATCACCCTTAACTCCAAAGGAGAATGAAATTCCTGGGCAAGCTCCTACTCTACATAAGAGGCACTAACAATGCAAATTTAGGTTTTAAGGTAATTAAATTAGTATTTCAGAAAGCATGTCTACAATGGACAGGCTTAAATTTACAAATGCATCTACTTTTCCCATTTTCAAGTTCTTTAGAAGGAAAAAAAGATTTATTTAAATAAATGGAGACTCGGCTGAAAGAAGTTTTATGTGTCCATATGCATGTTTTTTCCAAAGCAATTTAAATTATTTCAGTTTAGTAAATAATTCCCTTAAAAGAAAGTGATGCTTGTAAGCAAAATCTTAAAACATTCTATTTCAAATTCTTTTCTCTTTAAATGCCTTTTTGCTGCACTTTCCCCCCTATTACCAAACATAGATAGAAAAACATTCTTCAATTCACCCATTTCTATTCTTACTCCACACCTCTAGTCATCAGCCAATTCTTAATGTCCCAGAAGAAAATATCATAATAGTACATGCAGAAAACCTTCACTTCCATGAGAGGAAAAATGAGCAAAAGCAGCTGTTGAAGTCTTACAAAATTAAAAACATCGTTATTTTCAAATAGAGAATTAAAAAGCAAAAGGAACCATAACATAAAGGCAAGATGGATTCTAAATGCATTGGGTTTCTATTTTCTAAGAAGAATCTGCCTTTTTATAGCTAGCATGAGCAATGAAGGCATTTCTTTTTTATATGCTCAAATACACAAACTGTTTGTTTTCTTTTTTTAAACCTTAAGTTCCAATGCCTGGAGGCGAGAAAAGTTTAGAGCTGCTACATAAGGCCTAGAAAGTAATTCTTTCTCTTGCTGATACCATAACTACATTTTCTCCATTAGGATACATTCCCACAGCCAAAGCGAACAAACAATCGAAAGAGGCACATCCCAAAATAAATTATCAGCTGTGTGGTCATGAAGGAGAAACCTTTTGGTTGCTTCCCAGTATCTTACTGCAGGAGAACTGGAGTCCCATACCTCCCCTAGGAGGTCACCCTGCAAAAATAAATCACATTCCTGTAAGAACCGTCCAAAACCATGACATGTGTGAGTTCCCTGTCCTGAGGGTATTGGGATATACCCAGGCACAAATGACAGTCTAGTAAATAAAACCTCTATAGCAAAACACCACATCTCAAATTCCATTATCTATATTAGTCTCCACTGCTGTGACTGCCCTCAACTGCAAAGTACGAGAGACTATTTCCAAACTTCTCCAGTGCATGGAATGTCCAAGACAAAGGGAGAATTAAGCTGCCTACTGGTACTATGACTCCACAGCAGTAAGGCAACATCTGAAGATCAGGGAGACGCAATCATAACAGTCAGGGAACAAAAAGAAGAATTACATGGGAATTTGAGGAAACAAAGAGGAGTCAAGACTTTGAAGGAATAAGATGGAGACAGAAAAAATAAAGAAGCAGCAGTAACAAAATAAACCAGCTTCTGAAGACAGAAAGATAAATCAAACTCAAAGCAAGAACTTTTTAAAGACCAAACACTTAAAGGTGATGAACTCCAAGGATATTCATGTCAAACCAAGGCAACTGAGAGGAAATGAGGTGTGAGAAACAGGGATCCTTTGAAAGCACTCTTACATGTGATTGCTGGTGAGGTCAGGTCATGAATATAAGAAATTCTAATCACTTGAGTACGAACATCTGAGACAGTCAGTAGACATGAAGTTATTAGAGCACCCAGCACCTATAGGGCACAGACCAGCACCACACACAGATCCCAAGCTGTTCATTCAGTGCTTCTTCCTAACTCTTGGACTGTTTGTTCAGATGCTTTTGAAGAACTTTTTTGCTCATTCACATAAAGTACCTCATGCTTTTCATAGTCAAACTTCACAAAGAATAAAAATATTACAAATTGCATGGTTACTAAATGCCTGTTCACATAAGCTGTGTATACTGAACCATGTGAATACTATCTGCAGGAAAAAGTTATCAGTTAATATGCTTTGCATTTTTGCTCAAGCCCAAACAGATTTTGTAATGCAGCTTAATATCTATTTCTTTATACAATTCAAGAGATTATTTTATCAAACCATAGATTTATTGCTGAACTAAACATACTGATTGTGTTTCCTTTTTAAGGAATGTATTACCCAACAAATGGTTACCAGCTTGGGTAAACACAATGCACTTGAGATGATTATTTAACATTAATAAAGCCTTCTAAGTGCAACTATGCTGCTTCTTATGTACATAGGAAACGGAAATGCTCCAATTTAGTGATGTCATTCCTGAAAAAGAATATTAAGGAATATAAAATTTTAGCACTTTTGTTCATGTTCGTTAAACCACAATGTTAACACCAAGCACTGTAGAATCAAGGGAAAAACAAAGAAGAAAAATCATGTTTCCAAATTAGAAGAATGAGGCTTTTTAAAATTGTGGATTTTGTTTGTTTGTTTTTCATGCCCAGTGTCTAGCACTCTCAGTTCTTTATTTAGTCTTTCTTTTTAACATACAATATTTTCTCAAAGAATCTCTTATTCTTACATGTAGTAATTAAAAATATGGATACTGTTTTCTGATACATATAATGGGTCGGAGTCCTGGGGTTTTCCTGGCAAGTGACAGATGGAAACACCAGAAATAAAAAGCTTTCCTCTTATTAGTGATATTACAAGTTTAATGACTTTCAGTGCCAGCTGGAAATAGATTTCTTAATGTATCCTGGGAGGTCTCCTGTGCACCTGACCTTGCAACAGCATTTGAACTATCTGGAAGAAATCAATGTTTTCCTGAGCTTTGCTTTGGACTCTCAGAGGAACACAGTGGTATCTATGAGAAAGCAGGTAACTGGTAACTGCTTAGACCAAGATGTGGAAATAGACATGTGTTTGCACAAATGTTTTGCTCAATGATCACTCTTCTATATTTTTTTTAAATATATACTTTTATATGTCACATTTGACTCAATGGTAAAGCCATTTGCCACAGCAAACCAATGAACTCTTTGAACACTTTTGGGCATTATAGCTCAGGCATCTACATTACTCAAAGAGCAGGTGACCTTCCTGCTAGGCATTGACATGTCCACTTAATTCCTGAGAGAACTCTAAAGCTTTAAAAAATCCTATTTACTTTTAATCATCATCAAGAATGGGACACAGAGATTTGGGTGTCCATACACATCTTGAACAGTTAAATGAAACAAAGTAATAAATGATTGTCCTCCTAGATTGACATCCCTTTCCCCTGCACTCT
Source organism: Vidua chalybeata (assembly GCF_026979565.1). Taxonomy (NCBI): domain Eukaryota; kingdom Metazoa; phylum Chordata; class Aves; order Passeriformes; family Viduidae; genus Vidua; species Vidua chalybeata. The sequence continues at coordinate 77,657,957 of NC_071532.1, read as the reverse complement.
AATCATCACAAGTCTCTGGATTAAAGAAAAAAAAAAATCTATATGTCTCCTGTAAAAACTGAGAAACTGAAGAATTCTGTGCTGAGGATTTGTGAACTTGGCATAGCTCTGCTGTGATGAGTTTTTAAATAAAGTCTTGTTGAAAAAGCAGCTCATATAATTCTGACCCTCAGCATGCTGATGAAAGAGCAAGAAACTCTCAGGGGAACTGCAGAAACACCCAGGCATTAAGGGAGCAGCAACAGAGCTCTCAAAGCAAGAGACCAGCGTGACCTTCCTGCAGAGAGGATGTGCATTTGGTGCAAACAGAGCTTCACCTGCTCTACAGCTCATGAATTTGTAGGAAGAGGTAAAAACAATGCTCTGCAAGCACCTGGGGTAACTTTGTGGAGGCCAAAAATAGCTACCTTGGTTTTGGCACATCATAAATAACTGGGCTAATAATAATAATAATCCCTGGAGACAGTACTGAAACTTGAAAGTGTTTAAGTTCCAAAAGCAGGTGCAAGCATAGTAGTAAAATGCCACAGCACACTGCAGAACTGTTCAGCAGCTTATGGAAAAACAAATAAACAACAAAACAAACAAACAAACAAACAAAATCAAAACCTTTCTGTGAAGGACAAGGAATTCACAGGAGGTTTCTGAAGAAAAAGCCACCCCATCAGAAAGGTAAGCAACTGTACAAGGGGAAGAGAACAAGGATATACAGTGCAATCTGGCAAAAACAAAGCTGAAATAATAATATAGAAATGATTCTGTGAGAAAAGATTTCACTCACAGCCTGATACATTTTGAGGACTGTACCTCTGCTTGCTATGATCTAGCTCGTGAAAGCCAGTCTTAACCCTCATTTGTGCTTTGTTCACTCAGAGTGCTTTTGCAAAAGGGAGCCTGCCCCAAACAGGGAGTGCTACATAATGAGACACAAAGATCCAGGAGACAAGAGTTATACATTACTAGTAAAGAATATAGTTTGAAAACACCACTTAGCTCATTCATAAATTATTAATTCTTAAGGCTTATTATTCTCAGTTTGCAAATGGGGAAGAAAGAGATAGTTTGTGGCCACACCACAGGGAAAGCATTTACCCCCCGTTAGGTTCTCTAAACCCAATCTTAATTACCCATCAGGTACTTACACTCATGCTACCAAGAAATCTTGTGACACAGGGCAGCTAAAATCTTGTTAATAATTTATCAGTAGAAACCCAAACAAGTCTTCCAGACACAAAGCAATGCTATCACTATTTTATAATCACTTTGGCAACACAATTCCTGCACCTCAAAATAAATGAAAGAGAACTTAGATGGTTGTGTCAGAATAGGACTAGGAGTTTTTGTGACATTTGCTGCCTTTCACCTGCTGGAATTCATCTCCAATAGGATGGATTTCCAGACAAATGTTTGTGCTTCTCACACATAGATTTTACAGGGTACTTTCTCATATTACTGTTTTTCATCTGTTCATCTGTAGCCAAGCTCTTGCTATTGTAGGGGTCTAAGTTAATCTTGTTTTACCTGTACTTCTTACACCATACAAGGGATTCTGTCACTTGCTGTCACACAACCAGGGATGGGTTAGAGGGAGACTTCACAGGGCTGGGCTAGCAGGAGCTTCCCAGCAGCCTTTCTACTACTTTCACAAGCTTTCACTACTTTTTTTTTTTCACTACTTTCACAAGCTCAGACACTATCTGATGGCTATTCATGTGAGATCCAGCTCTACAAGTTCTTATCCTTGTAAATTATATGCCTTTGAGCAGCTTCAGAAGATCAATTAGTCCACACTAGTGTCATCAGGATGGGGCCCTAAAACTAATTCTTGTTATTTCTTATCTGGCTTCTGAAATGTTCTCTAGAAACCGTGGGTTTATACTCTTTCAGGAAGATGCCAAATCATATCAGAATACACCAAAAGAAATTTAAATTAAAATCCAAAGTATCGAGTAATTGCAAGTGAGTCTTTTAAACCCACTTTTACTCCTAACAACACACAGCTTTCAAATGACAGCCATTAAGAAGCATATTCTTTTCTTCCATTTAGATCCCAAACAACCACTTGCTTAAAGTTTTTTCCCCATAAATCAAAATTCACTACTGAGAACAACTGTGTCAACACTATAAGGAAATTTGTTTGCTGTGTTAAATTGAGCTTCAAAAGCATGAACTGAACACACATTTGTGATCACAAGTAATGCCTCTTCTTATAACCATTCAAAGTGTTTACCTTATTACAGCTTATTATAAATGTACTGTCTAAAATGCAGCAGCATGATTGTTCTATTTCCAGGCCCTAATTTTATGATAATCATATGTAATATATTCATATGTCTACTTCACTGCCTAACAAAGCCCAAACTGGTTAGCAGATCTGCTCCCTCCATGGTTCAAATTTCTTTACCTCAGAACGTTACTGAAAAACAACATTAAGAAAGATATAATCAAAATTTTACTTTGTATTTTGCACTATAGTAGACAAACAAAGGAGTATATCATTGGAGGCTGAATTTGGCACACTGACTTTATCAAATACTGGTATCTAAGTGGTATGTAAATTATTCAACACGCTATGCAAGCATTATTAGAAAAATGGGGGTAGGGAGCAAGATTATAAATTTATAAATGTTTTCAACATCTAGAAACCCTATTAATACTTGAAAATGTACAGAGAGAATGTGCAGATAAACTAAAACCAGAAACAGCAAAATTGCTTTTAATCTCCTATATATTTAATGTTTCAGGTTTTGCCTAGAACAAATTTATAAAAAACAGTAACTTTTTTTCTTCATAAATTTCAGAGGCAATTCCTAGTTACTCACAAATCTGACACTAGAACATAGAGAGATTTACAGAACTCGTAGGAAATAGAAATTCTTTTGCTCCCCATCTACTCCATTAGACTGAATGGTTTGTCATTAGCCAAGTCTCCTAAGAACCAAAGTGCTGAGCTAGAGAAGAGAGCTCAGTCTTGCTCATCATAGCTTTTACACAGTACATGTAATAGTTTTTTTAGACAAATGTCACATCTTGAAATCACAGAAGTCTCTTACAGCAGAATAACATCTTATCTTTTAATGAAATTTTCAGGTTTTGTATTTGTATTATATACTTGTGCTGGTTTTGGCTGGAGTAGCATTAACTTTCTTCACAGTGGCTGGTGTGGGGCTGTTTTGGATTTGTGCTGAACACAGTGATGATGATGTGGAGACACAGAGCCAAGGCTGTTTCTAATTTTTGTACTACCAGGCTGGTGGGGAGGGTGCTGGGGGGAGCTTGGGAGGTTGGGAGGGACAGGGGATGGATGGCTGGGGATGGCTGAACACCCACATGCACATGGGAAGCACTGAATTCATTCCTTGCTTTGCTTGCCTGCATAACTTTTGCTTTCTGTCTCAATTAATGACACTGTCTCTATCTCAATTAATGAGTTTTCTACCTTTACCCTTCCTATTCTTTCCCAGGTTCTGATGCTGAGTGAGTGAGTGAGTGAGTGAGTGAGTGAGTGGCTGAATGGGACTTGGCTGCTGGATGGACTTAAACTATGACAATAATAGAGCACAAACTTTAATTTTTGTAATATATGACAAGAAAAGTCAAACTACAATGATTTTTAAAACCCTGCCATTTTGAGGAGGCATTCTTACACCTAATTGTTGAGGTTGGACTTCACAACTCTGCTGATTCTACCTATATTTTTGTAAATAATGAGTTTTAATGGGACGAGTTTTAGGTAACTGTTAGAACCACTTGAATGAGGAAGCTGATAAATGCCTGGATGGAACACTGCAATAATATACAACAGAAAGCCAACAGGAGCCAAACAACAATAACAACAACAAAAATAATCTCAGCAGTCCTATGACATCAAAATAATAAAGCAAAGATGTGCTGGGAAAAAAGCTGCAAAAGTCACGTTAGGGATTTTTCATCCTTTTAGTATTTCAATTAAAAGAAAATAATCTTTTTTTCCCATTACAGATAATACACCACAACAAAAAGATTAATAGCTGCTGACTTAACGCAGACTTTCAAAAATTAGCTTTGATCAAAGGAAGTGCTGTAGTGAAAGTCAACTGCCCTAACCCACTTCTCATCTGCCTTTATAGTATTGAGCTGGCATGAACTCCCTCCCCTTTCTTGAATGGTTTCCTTTAAACTTCAAAGAATAACTGGCTTTGAGGCTTAAGACACAGAAATCTTTTTCCTTCTTCTTCAAAAGCAATTAATGACATGATGTAGAATCTGACCTACAATCTAGCATCTAAGCACACAGGTCTTCTTGATCATTGTGGGCCTACAGAATGTAAGGGGCTCGACAGAGAAGTTAATCGTGGCTCAGGAACTGCAAATGGTTTTAGGGTGCCTGCCAGCTGATGAGGTCAGTCTGCTGAAAGAAAGGTAAGCAAGGGCTAATCTATCAATGGCACAAATTTGTCGATAAATGAGGCTAAATGAGGCTATGGAGGGATTCTCACTGCTTTACCTTCCATTGCAAGCTCCTCTTTCCTTTCCATGCTTTGTTTTTAATGAGTCTGCAGAGTTTGGAAGCCAGATTTCCCAGGACACCACAGTAATGGATGTGGGGTGGGGCAACACAGACTGCAGTAATCACGAGGCAGAGGAATGGACAATATTCATGGACTTTCAAGAGCCACAACTGGCTACAGAAGATATAAAGGATTTTGCAAGATCTGGTCAGAGAAACTTCTTGGTCTGTTTGGGCAGCAGCGTTTCCAGACAAATGAACAAAGACTGTATATGAGTTTTTGTTTTAGTGTCAGCTAAAAGGGATTGCAACTTCAAATGGCGAGTGCTCATAACAGGAAATAATTAATGGTTTAATAGTTGGTCCTGTCAAAGCCCTGAAAGATAGGGAATCTGGGAAAGCCCTCTGTACCTGAGCATGTTTTCATGGCTTTGTCCATACATTTTGTTATTATATGTGGGATCAATAACAAAGTAAGCGAGCAAGAACATTTAGTCTTCATTCTTCTTTCACGAAATGACTTCACCCACTTAATCTGCAAAAGCTGAGGCAAGCAAAGCCAAGGAAAGTCTCTTGAGTTTTCTAACCATATGACGTCTCCAAGAAAACCTCTGTCATAAAGTTGCTTTCTGCAAAGATCTCTGCATGGGCCAATTCTTAAATTCCCCAGAATTCTGAGCCTAATTTGAGTGCTCTGCTCAAGTACTACACTTTTGTTTGAGCTGCTGTACTCCCCTACCTAAAGCCCAAGACGAAAACAGCTTTAGTTCCCTAACAAATACAGCTAAAAACATTTGTTTTGCTTTCCACATGATGGAATAGTATTTCAAGTAACATCATAAGCACTTTCTAGAGACAACCAGTCAGACACTAAGACCTCCATCCAGAAAAAAACAAAAAATCCTTGAAGGCTCTTTCCCAGAAGAACAGAAATAAGAAAAGAGAAAGAAAAACAAAGTAACAGCAATGGCAACTCTGTAAATCTGTTACCCAGTAATCTCAAAGTGTATTCTTATACACTTGTAATGTATATAAATAACTTGTAACGTTAAACTCATTTCATTAGCACGCTTTAGATAAAACAGCTGTATGTATGCAATTCTGCAGGTGAGAAGTCCAAGGTAAAATGGAGTTGATTTGTCAGGCAAGAGTGCACAACGTGGAGAAATTAATGAAAAAGCCTTGGTTTGTAGTTTCCTGCTATAACTACTAGCACTAATTACTAATTAGTAATTACTTAGCACAGACTTTTCCTTAAAGTTCTGAATGAAATATTAACAAGATAGTAATTAAGTAATTCAAGGTCTGTTTGCTTTAGTGTTTGCATTAGCATTAACTTTAGTATTGTAAATCCAAAATCTGACTCACTGATCTATAGATGTCCTTCTAAATTAATCAGAGATGTCCTTTGCTTTCCTTCTATTGAAGTTAAATTATTCTGAAACCCCTTTTTATGCATTAATGGTATCCAAAGTGTAACAGGAGGAAAGAGAAGGTAATGATGTAGTAAAATGCAGTAATTGTACCCTGCATTATTTTCTAAAAGAACAAAAACATTCTTGTTTCTAATCCTGCTTTTGCATATTCCTTTACATTGCTTCTACTACAGACCAGCCTCTTCCCTACATCCCAGCAGGGTTTAAAAGGAATGCTACAACAGGTAGTTAATCTGCTCCTGCAATGATCACCAATCAAGCATGGCTAGCCATGACCCACTAACCAAATGAAGCAGAAGTTGGGTTGCACTTGTGTGCATTACTGTTAAATTACACCTGGGTAGGTTAATGTACAACCCTAATGGGGCATTTTATTTCTTGTGTAGTGCAGCAGGAGCACGCAGGCAATGGGCAGCTCTCGAGGCAATGAGGGCCACGGCCACCTCTGCAAGGGGCAAGAGGTTCCAGAGCTGTTTGGCTAGAGCATCACTGCCTCCCACTTAAAGCTCCATCAGGGTCCTGGCTGACCCAGTCAGAGTCCATGGATGACTTCTGCACACTTAAGTGAGACAATTGGCTTCCAGCAGACATCAGGTCATTAATTCTGTTCTGAAACAATATTGACTTCTCTACTTCATGCATGAAAAATAGAGAAAAATCTCACATCATTGCTGGTACAGAATCCAGCATGGCATCTCATGAATCAACCACTGAGAACATGCTCAAATATTTTTTATTACAACACATTAAGCTAAAATCAATAGATTCATTTACTGAAATGGATTTAGTACTTCAGCAAACCAAGGGAAAGTAACACTTTTTAAAAAGAAGTGACATTTCATTACAGCATTTGGTTGTAAACTCACTGGCAGAAATTTTTCTGTATATCAATTAAACAGTAACTCACTGAAGTTAGTAACATAAAAAGCAATATTGCATATTTACAGTTCCCTTCCCAGTAAATGAAAACATCTACAGTTCTCAGCAATACAAATAAAGTCTCTGCACAATGGTTCTAACAATGCTGCCACTTCTGATCTTTTCAAATATTTCTGAACTATTTTCCCCAAAGATATAATACGCTATTGTCTCTACAATCAACTTTTTTTCGTTTGGAGAGAAGCAGAAGTGGCATTTTGAAAACTTCAATTTGCTGAAATATAATAGCACTGCTGAGTTCTGTTGTTCTTCACTTTCATTCTCACTTTATGCTAGAAAGATAAAATTGCAGTGGCTTTACTACTGTCAAATAAAAAATAAATGAATAATGGTTTGTTGACTATTACATAACAAGATACTGCATCACTATTAGTCAATTGAGTTTTAATATATATTTCTCTCTCAAATGGGAAACTTTACCAATACTATAATCGTTCTGGAAAACTGCCAAGGAAAGCTATATGTGAGCCTTGCAATAAGAACTGTGAAACCAAATTTGATGAAGAAATAATTTAAACATTTTAGTGTAAATTACACAAATAGAGAAACAAAATAAGAATTCAAAAGGAAATAATCTTACCTGATTTATTGTCTATGTACGGCTTAATTTTCCCCTAGGATTACTGCTTTGTAGATATCAAGGACATTTTTTGAATTGTACAGGTGCTATTTATCATTTCCTTGGGTAGATCAGCATCCTTCCACTTTTACTAGTATAAAATCTTGTCTTTTTCCCTGCAGGCCTGTCTTTCATGGGCATAATCTAGTTTAGTTACATCTTCCTTCTTCGTTGCTAACCTTCTCTAAGAGTCACCAACTTTTTCATCAGAGCTCTAACATACCCTAAGCTTGCAGGACTTACCTGGTTTTGAAGACTTCTATTATAGGATAGAAGTGGTGGGGAAAATGGATATCTGAAAATCAATTACCAGTAGCTGAAGTGACAACTGAGCTACAGGACTTGTCTGTGGGGAATACTATACTGGAAATGCTAACTTCCAGTTAAAATAGCTGTACAATAAGAATGTGGTTCTACTCCAGCCTTTAATCACATACTTAGAAAAGCCCAGAGAGAAAGGCAAGACAAGTATTTATGCCATTATATTAGTTACTTAAAATCTAGGAGCTCGTTTCTATATGTAATTCACAGAGAGAGACTGGCACCTCTAGAAAGTGATTTGAAAAATTCAGTGAGGCAACCATCAGGCACTTTTCTTAGAGGATCCCAGACTCATCCTTGGATTCATCTGTTTTCCACTGCCTACACAAGGAGCCTGCAGGGTCTATGGTGGCTGAAATTAGATCATGTGACCTTCTTTATAGGTATTCTAATTAGACAGGATATTATCTACAACCCCATTTCCTTTCAAAGCTGATATCCTGCATAATTATCTCATTTGATATTTCTTCTACCTTCTTTGTTATTGTTTGCAACCCTATTCTTTTTCATTTATCTAAATTTAATCTGTATTTGCCTTTTACTAGCCCTAAACCAGCACAGTACCTCTCAATACAAAAATTTTTGCCATCAACTGCTTTTTCTCCAATGTTATCAGTATCTGACATTTAAAATATTTCTCATTCATGATATTCACTATTCATTTTACATATACTATAAAGAAAGGTCTCAGAAACAATTTCCTAGTCAAAGAATTTCCCTATTATACCATCTCTCACCCTTTGCAACTTCAACGTCTTGATTTATTCATGAGTAATTTATTTTAAAGACATTATCATCTGCATTTCACAAAGGTACTACAAGTTCAAGCTCATTTATCAAGTTCAACCTCATTTGTTCAGTTCAGATTCAAAATAATTCACCTCTAAAAAGCCTAATAAATTTAGATACTCTCTGCCTATAAACTGTACAGTAACAATTTGCTTTCTTTACCCCCCTCAAGCCTGATCTTGGCTGATGTTCTCATTCTTTAAAACAATAAACAACTAAGAAATGGTAAAAAATGTCTAAAACATTTTTTGTTGCCCCCTTCAATTAGAATTAATTTCTAATAGAGTCTGATATTTATAATTTTGCTTAGAATCTACTTTTTTATTTATTCTTTCTCTTTGACTGTTATCCATCCCACTGTCTTTATTTCATTCACCTCCACTACCAACAAAAGCCTCTAATAGAAAATAAAAGATGAAGAACTTATTTCAAAAATCAGAACAGATTAATAAAGAACAATTATGATCACGAACATGGTATGAAATGAGTACTTTCTGATGGAAACAATAAAGATATACAAATTTAGGACATTACTTTCTCTGAGGACAATTATCTACAATAAGTTTCCTAAATTGTCTAAAACTCGTAGAAACTTGAACACACTGCCATACTGTCTGAGTATTATATTCTAGTAAAAAGAAAATGCAAATGCAATCACATTTATGGAAACTAAGCGTGGGGATGTCTACATCAAAGGAAAAAACAGTCCCTACAGCCACTCACTCAAGCATAAGAGCTGGCCCCATAAACAGCTGCTGTCATCAAGGTATCCTCAATTATTCAGAACAAATTACACTCTCTATGTGCAGAGGCACACCCAAACCAGGTTTGACAATGCACTTATAACAGAAGAACAGCTGCAGCAACAAATTACGATGTTCAAGAGCTTAAAATCATCATGGACAAATCATTCTCTCTGCCAGATGATTTTTGCAAAACATAAGAAAGCAAAACAAAAGATGCTGCCAACCCCAAATCACCCATGTATGGGAGCCAGAACACTCTCAAACACTGAAGCTTGTGAAATAACAATGTGACAAAGAGGACAAGGACAATAGCACAGCACAACTTGCACTACAGCACAAGAAATCTGGCAGTTTTACAATGACCTGATCAGTTATTCCACTGTGACAAGTATGAAGGCTCAACACAAAGCAGATGAGAAATATCTGCAATATCTATGCTCATCTATTGCAAAAAACAATAACCCCTGTGCTCATCTATTGCTAAAAACAATAACAATAAAACAAACCCTTCATTTCCAGGATCTTTCTCAGCAATTTTTAGCTGGTAGTGAGCAATAACTTTATGGTTCAGAAACAGAGCTTAAGCCTTTTGTTTTGCCATCTTTTCAAAGTGGAAAATAAACTGTCTATTAATGCGTTATTATAATGAGACATAATCTACATGTCCTAATGCTCACATTTATCACAGTATGTTTCCATATCATTGGGCACAGGAAAGCTACCATAAGAACAATCTGCTTACCACCTTGAAAATCCAGTTTTCTATATGACTGTACCTGTCAGAATGGTATCTGTAGGGGGTCAGTGGTAAATACTTGGAAAATTACCAATAAGGTAAGAAAGCAAATGAATTCAAGAAGGAATGCTGAGGCAAAAAAAAAAAAAAACAAAACAAGAAAAAAAAAAAAAATAGAAAAAGCCACCAAAGTCTCATGGCACATACATTAGCTACTACTGGTTTCAAATCTCATTACTTATCAAATGAAAGGAAACAGGAAACTCCAAATCAAACATCTCTAATGTGATAAAAAGCTGTTTTCTGGCTTAATCTTGTGGGTAGTACAACAGAAGTACCCCAACCAAAACAACTGAAGAAGCAAATACTAATGGTCTCAGGGATTAATTGTGGAGGCTTTTTCCAAGGGTCAGTGTTGCTGCTGGAACAGGGGCCACAGACAAGTCTGTAGGGGAAGGGAAGGTATGAATGTTAGGTTGAATGTTAGATAGCATGACTGCGACCTCCCAGCACATATGCAAGTGCTGTTTCCTCAGGTATCCTGTATTGTATCGCTCTTACACACCCTCTTCCCTTAATAATGCACAACAGTTACAAACCATTTGACACATTTACAGTCTCTTGGCTCATTTACATCCAACAGCTACTCACGGGCAGCTCTTCTTCCAGCCCCTTACTCCTGAACTTTGCTACGCTGCCACTTCCAATTTCTTTTCTTCTTTGCTATATTTCTTTTTAAATTAGTTATATGGCTCTGAACAATCTATAAACCTCTTGAGTTTTAGACACATTCCTGAGAACACCAGCTTCTCTCAGCTCCAGTTAGACTCACAAATTTTTAGATTAAGACAGAGATGCTTTATTTTCAACATATACCGCATACTCCATTAAAAAAATCCATACTGTGTCATTACGGGAAAACAGCTGCAGAATGACTTCAAAGTAAAACACCCATCTTTCTTCTTCTAAATAAACATTTTAGTGAAGAAAACACAGCATGTTATTTGAAAGAGGACCATAGGATCTCTGGAATATAATGAAATTCTACCTCTTAATGAAAAAAAAGGGTGCGTCTTTTTGTATTTTTTGTATTATGAGAAAAACAGACACTTTCAAGGTAAACATATAACAAGAAAGATCCCAAGATACTAAGAATGGAAGTATTGAAAGCCTTGTATAATGCAAGTTGTGGTCACAGCCATCGGAAAAGATAAGAAGAAGAACTGACAGGAATACTGTATGCTGAAATTAATTAATGTATGCTATTCAATCAGTAACAGCAGAGGCTCAGAAACATCCAACTCTAACATTTCTCAATCATATATCCTTATGAACTAGTTAAGTTTCACAGCAGTGACTGCTTACACTCCAAAAAGTCACAGAACCTGAAAAATTCAGGTCAGAAGGGACACCCAGCCAACACTCAATCCAGCCTCCTGCTCTAGGCTGGTTAACCTCAAAGATGAGTCAGGTTGCTCAGAGTGTCTTCCAGTTAAACTTTGGAAATCTCCACAGACAGAGCTTTTACAGTGTCTTCAGGAAGCCTGCTGCTGTGCCCCATCAACTTCCATGCAAATTTTTTTCTTACATCCAACTTTCCAATTGGATTACTTCCATCCATTTTTCCTGCTTGTCCTTCCCCAGGCACCTCTGAGAAGTGTCTGACTTGACTTTGTTCTGCAATCTCACTTCAGATGATGGAGGATTGCAAGGGATTAATTTCATTTATTTTGCAATGGATTGCCCCCTTTACCCATCTCTTCTAAACAAAGCCTACTCCTTTAACCTCTCCACACAGGCCATGTGCTCTTCCCTTCAGCATGAGCCCCACAGAGGGATGGCTTCTCATGCCCTGGGAGCCCAGAGCTGTGCACAGCTACCCCAGATGTCTCTCAGAAACGCTTGAGCAGAGAGCAGAGACCTTCCTCAACCTGCTGGCAACGCCCTGGCTAAGACAACCCAAGGAGTGGTTGGCTTTTCCCAGGCTCAGCTCAGCTTGTGGCCACTGGGACCTTCAGGTGCTGCCCTGCAGAGCTGCCACTCAAAGGCTCCGCTCTGCCCCTGGTGCACAACTCAAAGGTGCTGCTCCTGAACGTGCCAAGGTTCCTTTGTCAGCACTTGTTTTACTAAGCTTTTTGAGAAATGAGGTATGATCATACTGATTTTGTATCGCTAAGATGCATTTGTAAGCCCAGGGAATGGAAGGCTTGAAAAAACTGCGATCTGTTCATTTTTACAATAGTCATGAAAAGCATTTGAAGGCTTTTTTTTCTCTACACAGTTAACATAGAGGTAAATAGAAAACAACAAAAAAAGCCCAATAAATTAAGATCTACAATCAATTAACTATTATTTTAACCTTTCCAGAAAGCTTAATTCACCCTATGCTTGCCAAGAACAAACTTGGATTTATTTTCAAAATTAAAAAAAAAAAAAAAACCACAACACAACCAACCTACTAGGAGCTGAAATAACAAAACCTGCCCCCTGACCCCCAAAAAACCAAAAAACTCAACCAAAAAAACCAATTAAAACCATATTTCAAAACAAAAAATACATTTATTCTATCTTTTTGGCAGCAACAAGAGAAAAATGCAGAGGTAATATTCCTAATTCTGTGGACTTCTATGGAACACTGCATGCTTTACAGAGAACCATTTTTAAAACTGAATTCATAGCTATAATCATGACAAAAAGCAAAATGGGGCCTGATCCATCAGAAGAGAGTGAATCTACAAATTATAGCTCATTAACATTTTGTTCTTAGGGGCAGCAATTGTGACAGCACACAGAATCACTGCTTCAGTTTTTGCAGTGCCAATGCAGATTTCATAGTTATTCTCTTTCTGTTTACATCAGCAGTTCTAAGGCTGGATTTTTTTAAAAGTATTTTATTTTTGCTCCTTTACATGTCTACAGAGAATAAATATGTCCACTGTATGCTGGCTTTTACTGTAATATAAATGCAAATATATATTAATATTTATTTCTATTATTGGTGTCTAACATTCCCAGGCAGGACTGAGAGCTCTAATATTCCAGGATCTATAGAAACACACAGGCAGTCAGGACCTCTTGCCCTTAAGAGAAGAAAATATAATCGAGAAAAGCTGCAACAAACAATGTCAAGATGTAGAGAAAGGTAAGGAGGAAATCAAGGGAAAAATAATTAAGCAATATGCTTTTTTTCTTTCCTAATTAATTCTCAAAGTAGTGGTTCAAAAGTGTCTTTTTTTCAAAATGAGCTAAATTCACTACCTTTAACAAACATATAACTTAGGAATGAGCAGTTGGTGATTTTTTTGCCAGCACCTTACATTTTCTAACTTGCAGTTTGTTCAGCAAATTCTCCCTAGCACCTCCCCTACCTTCTTTACAAGATATCAACTGTGTGGGTAGGGCAGAACCTCCCATGGATTCTGTAACTGCTCTCATGAATTCAGAATTTCGTTATTGAATATGTTCAGATTATTGTTTAGGACACAAAGAAAGGCATCTTGAGCTTGGGCCAGAAGATTCCAAGATGTCTAAGTACTCTAGGTTCCACCAAGTTCACTCCAAGTCCTACAGTGTCCTCCTGAAAACCATCTTGCTGCTGAGAATTATTAACTTTATCTTCAATGTAAAACCTTTTGTAATTCCTGCCAAAGGCAAACACAGTCCACAACTCTATGCCAGGTAACTTTTCATGTATCTCAGAGAACCTGACAACAAAAAAAAAAAGATGCTGAATTTGACTCAGTACTGTGGAATGATGTGGACACAGTGCAGAAAAAAAGGAAGGAGTGGAAAAGGACAGGTTCAGACTCCAAAAGGCAGCACTGTATGACTTCCCTTGACTGGGAAGTACACTGACCCATACAGACTTCCCATGAGAAGACTGTGCATTGTCATTGTACCAATGAACATTAGGGCAAAATCCTAAATTCTCACTATATTGAGAAATTTATTTTGAAATATTATCTATCAGCCCAATTTTTAAAAGTTTTGATGCTAAAGCTGTTTCCATGTGTTGACTTCTGCATGACACACAAGTATAGGTGATTACCACGAAAGACAGAATAATAAAAACAAAGAGAAGGATTTCTTTACACAGTTCCAACAGCCTAATACCAGCAATTCCAATGATGCTCAGTACAGCTTCTCTGAGTAGCAAGAGGATATAAAAGTCCTGCTGTAACATCCCACAAAACTCTATAAAATGTAAGAGCCACCCATCAGTTCTCTTGGAAGACTGTTAACAGTAATAAGTATATATAATTAATGTTGATTACTTTGTCCTAAAGATGCAGTTTGAACTTCAGTAGAGGCAGATTATACAGCTTTATCCTCATCTGGTGTGTTTTAATTTAGAGTGACTGTGTTCAATGAAATGTAGAGACTCAGATTACCTGGATTTATCTTCTTTCACAATCACCAAATCACGTAATTATCACATTCCTTCTCAACACTGTCAAGGTATTTTTTCCTAGTGGAGGTTGGATCCAGATCTCTAGCTCTGAAAGCATTCTTCAGCTTTCAGAACAAAATTATTTCTGTCCAGGATAACCCATTTGCTGTTCCATCATTACTTTCCTAGCTAAAAATAATCTTCTCCTGTTTTTATTCCCCTCACTGTCCACGTTAACTCTGGTAATAAGAAGATGAAACAATCCTTCTCTGACACTATCTTGCTAAACTAACAAAGGTTACAGCTATTTTTCTTTAATTTGACAGGCCCCTGTTCAACCCAGTGATGTCTCTTTCAGTTTGAAATTACTTGCCTTCAATGTGAACAACCAGAACCAAACACTTAGAGATAAATATGGCCTTCTGTTTTCTCAGGAACAACTCACTTCAGAGATTCTAGGGCTGTACCATCTTCAAGCTGAGGACATGATTTCCCTAGGTCATATTCTATGGTATTTCACATCATATAAAACACAGTAACAGCACAGTAAGAAGGGGAGACAGGCTACAAAAGCAAAATTCAGGTTATGACTTGACCATGATAAAATGAGTTCTTTTTGCTCTACTATTTGCTCTGGTAGTGAACACAAAAATCTCTGTGATTATGTATTCAAGTCCAGTAAGCAAAGCATCAAATAATTAAGACACCAACATACTGTTAGTGGCTGTCAACAGGCTCAAAGGGAAAACTTTTAAACATTTTTTGCTAAAAAACTTTGCAGACCACACTGCTACTGTGGAGCTCTGTCTGGACAGCAACTGATTGCATGGTGAAAGTTGGATGAATTCTCTCTCTAAATTTGGAGTGGTCTGAACACTTGTACCCTAAACAAGGGCATCCCAAGCTTTGGGATCACTCATTATCACTCAGGGAAGAAAAACACGCCAGCTTCAGTTGAGAAATCAGCAGCTTATCCTACCTTAAAACATCACCTCTTAAGAGCAGCAAGACCATAAATTCATTCCTGTTCCCTCTTCTTCAGGAAAGGATTGTTTGGTAAATTGTGGCCAATCATTTCAGTAATCAGCTACAGAGGTTTGACATTGCTGAAGGAGTCATGCATTATGTCTGACCTGGTTCTCAGACACCAGTTCAGCCTGGGTGTTTGGACAAAGGTAAAGCAGCTACGTTCATGAAATTTCAGCTCACGAGGTTTCAGCTCTTGGGAACATTACAGTAAATTATCTGAGGTGCTGAGCCATTGCCTGCAGATCTTAAAGTAAAGCTGGATGGATTTGTATCGGGAAAGTCTACAGGTTCTGATTTGATATGATCAAAGAAATTATTTTGGGGTGATTACCTGCTGCAAGATCTCTCTTTGGCAGAACTTTACTATCCTTTATCATGTTTTAAGTTAGAAGTGTATTTGTCGAGGGGAAGTGAGACAGTTGGACAAATAATAGTTTAGAATCAAACTACATTCCTGGAGTGTAGGTGGTAAGCTTAGCTGTCTCAGCAATCAGCAACACTGTTCTCAAGTTTAATAAAATCACCGATTAGAGCTATTGATGTGCAGGTCAGAGCAGAGATCTTGATTCCTTGCTAGTCCTTGACAGCAAAACAGCTGTAACTACAGCAGCAAATTCCCCAGAAGCAAACTTAAAACAGAATCTTTCCACTGGGATCCTATCATAAAAACCAAAATACTAACAACACATTATTATTTTCAAAATATTCCTTTCAATGTAACTGTCCTCATATTCTATCAAATCAAACAATTCTATTTTGAACAAAGTAGTAGTTACTATGAAACTTTTAATAACTACTCTTAATACTAAAATTAAAACAGTAGTAATTAATCTTTATTTAAATGGTAATTTAATGTGCTAAGAAAGCCAAAAAATGAAACTAGTCATTAGTTCATAGTAAAGACTGCCAGAAGCTTCATTACTTATTAATAATCGAGAACACAGTGTACTGAACCATTTCCCCTAACCCCAGAAGCTACTAGGAACTGAACTGCAAAAACTGACAATCCTAATAAATTGGTTAAGCAGTATGATTTTCTTTATAGATATAATTACTTCATATAGTGTACCTAAGTTTTCATTGTAATCTACATTGATCGAATCTCAAGTTTAAAAACAAAATGTCATAAAACCCCAGTAACACACCCTTCCATTGAGCAATTATTATGTATACTGGGACAATGGATTTAGTTACTTCTAATAAACAAAATTTCTATGATAAAGCTTTTGCTTTAATAGTATCCTTGTTAGCAAAAAAAAAATACTAACAATATTTAGGAAAAAATATAAAAGAAAGCTTGTCAGTTAATTCCAACTAATGACAACACTTTATCTTCTTGATCAAGATTACCACTTACAGAAACCTTTTTCATTTCACCAAATTTCCAAGAGGTGTTTAATAAATAAGAAAACCACTGGTCCTAAACCTTTTAAGATCCAAAGAAAGCTGCAAATCATTGCATTGCTCTACAGGTCTTTGAAGGAAAGCAGAAGTGACAGTAACCACTACTATTGCTACTACTAACATAGCTTAAATGGGAAAAGATACTGAAAGCAAACATCCATGGTGTGAAACTGTTCTACAATACCATTGAATGGACATTAGAATTAAACAGTAATTTAGAATAAATTTATTTAGAAACAAAATTCAATTTTTAAAAATAACTAGCCTCTATTAAATTGATCCCTTCAATATAACCTTAGAGAACAATCCCCTGAAAAAAAAAAAGGAGAAACCATTACCATAGCAGAATTTTGAAATAATTAACTGTCTCATAAGCTAACTGAAACAGCCATCATTTATATAAGTCACTGAACTTACAGAAACTCACTAAATATTGCACTAGAACAAGAGCAATCACAAACACTGTGCAAAAATTTAAATATTCTATCATAAACCCCGTTCAAAAAAGCTACACAAAAAATCTTGCAATACCTATGAACTAGCAGATTATTAGCAGAGTTAAGTTCCAGGCAGATGCCTCTAGCCAGGAAAACTCTTTTTTCCCATTTCTTCTCTCCATCTGCTACCAGATGCAAGATTCAAAAGCTTCAGGAGTGAATGATTCACATTTCTCTTGCATAATGAAGTAGAGATATCCAACAGCTATCAAGCACAACCAGTGATACCACTGAAAGCAAGCTGAGCAGGAAGACCAGGTAATTTCAGTTAACCTTATCAGTTCAGCTATGTCTCAGAAACATCATCAAAATTAATATATATTAATGAATTATTGATATAAGAAAGAAAGACATAGAAAAATCACCCTAGAGGAGATATTACTATTTCAAAGTCTTTTCTCAGAATTGCCATCTACAGTTCTTCATCATCAAAGACATTTTTGTAATTATATCCTGCACAGTTTTGGAAAGCCAAACGTGTTTGCTTTTGGGAAGGGATACTTTGATAAGGAGTTTTTTTTTTTTGCAGTTTTGTAAATGCATATAAACTGAAACACGAATATATGAGTACTATATATGAGTTTATACATAATTATGAATATTTCAAAGGCCTGGTAACATTTCTACTTGTCCAACTGAAAGTGCACTAAAATGAGCTGGATGTACTGCTGTCTAATAATGGTCCACTTTGAGTAATAAATTACACTGGCAGAGGACTGTAGTGGTTTGGGGCATTCCTTAATGCATACATTTGGCAAAAAATGCTGTATCTTAATAAAATACGTAATACTTGAGATGTTTGCAAATGAACACGGGTGGGTAATTTATATAACAAGAGGGACCAATCTATCACACAGTGTGTAAAAGCATATTTGAACTAAAAGGTTATAAAGACTGCCTTATATATATTCAAGGACCATATGTAGGTCCCTGGTCTTTTACCTGATGGGATCATTAGTAAAAGCATATTAAACACCTGAAGAAGTGCTGGGGGAAGAATGAAAGAAACCTGTGTCAACAGTTATGAAAGACCACTGTACATCTCCAGAATACATAAACTTCTTTTTGCACCACCAGCTCTCACTGTGAATTATTATTCCTTTTTTCTTTTTCTGGTGTTGAAGATCTCTATAAAGTTTCCATACCAGTTCCTCCTGCTGCCATGCAGCAAAAATCAATCTAGAATCTCAAGCAATCAGAGAGGAGCTTCAATTTCAAAAGCTTTTTGTCTTTGTGAACTACATGCTATTTCCCAGTTGAAGGTAATAATAATCCACACCAATCAGCTCACCAGTGCAGCATTGCTTTTAGCACCAGAAGCAAAGCAAAGCAAAGCAAAGCAAAGCAAAGCAAAGCAAAGCAACAGTGTGCAAACATACACCCATATATATCCCTATAGCTCCAGAAATCAGTTCTATTTAATAGAGTACATCTTGTGGAATTCACTTATTCAAACTTATCATTGCAATCTCTAGTAATTAAGTGGAAAATAGGCCTTGTTTTTCGAAGGCATCAACTGAAATTTATTTTGATTATCCACTTAACCTATCCTGTGGCAAATGCAACATTCAGGATGATACTAGACCAGTGATATATTACCAGAAAGTCCAGTATTAACTTACTCAAATTAACTGTACATCAGATATTTACCAAGCAAGGTACCATGTATAAAGAACTGCAGACACAACAGAAAACACAATTGTGCCCATATCTTCAACACTATGCCATCCCCTACTCTAAAAAAAGCAACAACAGAAATACAGAAGGGTAGGTAAAACACAAAATTGATCTGACATACAGGTAGGATTTCAGAAGCAATTAAATAGATTAAGTTTCTGTGGTCTGAAGGATGCAAGATGGGGTAATGTCAAGGGGAAGATAAAAATCAGGAATAGAGAATGGCTGCTCATCACTTCTCTTGACATAAGGGCTAGGTTGAGCCAAAAAGATTAATTTTGCAATAAATTTAAAAGATATAAAATAATACCTTAACTCACAATGATAGTATGGCTTTGTATGTTGAAAATATAGTGGAAAAACCTTCAAGCACACTGAGGGAGGGAAGTCCAACTGAGTCTGTTCAGCAACAGGATGGAGATACCACTTCCAGCAAAGACAGTGCATGCAAACTGCAGGAAGCTGTCTGCATGCTTTGTATTTATCCTGTTAGTGCCCTCTTTCCCTAAGCATTTGCAAGTGGCCTGCCTCACAGTCCTGCAGCTGGATCCTGTACAGCATCTCTGCAGCTGTCCTGTGAACAGAAGGGTCTCTCCTTGGCCCAAAGTATTAGGAGGGGTACCACTGATGACTGCAAGCAGCAGAAAACCAGTGGGGTGTTCACCTCTTCTCTCTCACTTCCACCCAGGGGACTTAAACTCTTCCCAGCCATAGGGAAAACCTCCCATTTTGCTACTTAATATTCTTATAAGTGGATGGAGCAGGCAGAAATGGAGTCTCATTTAGAACAGGAGAACAGTTAACTTTTATAAAGTTTTAAAGAAGAACTGGTCTGAAGAGGGATCAACAAAAGTATATAAGGTTATTTTTGAAGAAACCTCTAGCAAGCTGTTTCATGCAAGTAACATTTTAATTGTTTGGTTATTAGCCAAACTGAATAATAAGCATGTAGGAACTGGGGAGATGAGTGAAAGGGAAATAGGAAGATGAAAAGCATGCATTTCTTATTTTAAAATAATTTTAATACGGTACCAAGGTTTAAGTTATAAAACTTATTTGCTAGATACAGTTGGGAATACTGTTTAGTAACATAATTAGGGATGGCAAAGGAACAATCTGAGTTTTAGAAACTTAGTTTCATTTTGATGTAAAATAAAACCAAGGTTTTTAAAATTCTGAAGGACAAGCATATGCACATGATGGAGGGAACAATGCAGCCAAGAGTGCAGAAGATGTAATAATTACAGGTATCATCTAAGACACAGGAACACTTCAGCATTCTAAAACAGATACCACATTTCCACATTGCAGTGTAATGGCTGACATGCTAATGCCTCCCTCTCTTTGTTCTAATGAAAATATCAATGACACTCATCACAATCAGTCCATATATACTTGTAAAACATTTTTGTCTGCAAGTGACATGGCAATAACTAATTAGCAACTGGCAATTAGAAACATGAAGCTATTGTAGTTTCAATGAAGAAAAAGAAACAATAAGTCAGTCATAAAAGACAAATTATTTTCCAGCAATTGTATGAGTCTTTCATAATAAATCTAATAATACTGGGAAAACAATCTGTGCTTTTTACTGCAGTGTCTTCCCTGTCAAGGATCACTTAAAGAACTACAGGGCTTCAAAAGTAGCTTTGCTTTGAAATGCCTTTGACAAGAAAACCTTCTGGTAACTAAACCAGAGTCAAAATTAATCTAAAGATGATTGGAAACACTAAAGTTCTTCGACAAGTTAAGAGCACAGATTAAACCAAAAGTAAACCCAGAATATGGTAAACAACCAAAGCAGCACTATTTCCCATTGTTTTTCCTGGAGCTATATTGATAACTTGAAGTCCTGAAGTTTTCTAAATCATACAGAAGTGAAATAATTGAAATAGCAGCTTATTAATCATACCTTAATTTGTGCAAAAGGTCTGTCAAGGTTTCCAACATAAAGAAGACCAACATTCTGGGTGAGTAGCCTAAAAAATGAAAAGAATCTTTTAAGATATCACTTTACATCCATAAGTTTTTTCTGCATCTGCAGTAATTGTTACCAAACCCTAGCACGGCATCAATCTTCACCACAATAGCAAGAACTACCCTTGCAAATCTGATTACACAATTCTGTGTGAGATACTATAAAAAAGGAAAATGTGCATTAAAGATGGGTGCACACCAGTAGTTTGGGTTCATGTTGCAAGCAGAACATTCAACAAAATCCTTTAATAGGCTTCTTTGTGATGGATGCCACTGAGCAACGTAGAAGAATGGCAGGTATGTGCCTTTTCTATTTATTAGAGACCATTAGAGACAAAGAGACAGCAAGGGAAAAGAATTGAAAACACACACATTCAGAGCAGCAAGCCCAAGAGTTAAAACAGATCAGGGCACATAAAAGTATTCACAACAATACAAAAATGACATCACTATAGGCAGAGAAATACCAGAGAATCTCTGTAATATTGCCTAATGGTTTGCTAAATAAAAAGAGCCCCAGATACAGCTTGTGCTTGCTGTTCTCTTTGAGTCTTAATAAAGTTCTTGCATACACCACCAAGATCCAGAGGGACAGGGGGTAAGTTGTCTCGAATGCCTGTTGATACTTCTGGAAAAGAGTTTGATTTTGGCAGATACTGTGCAAGTCAATGCTATCAGTACATAACCTCCAACTTCCAGAGGAGCATTAGGGCACTGCTGTTACGAACAGGCTGACAAGAACATCACTGGCCAGCAAAAAGGGCAGGAGAGCAGTGTTCTGTTCTGATGGCATAATTACAATGTTCCTCTTGCTAAGCAAAGGCCCAGCAATCATCCCTCCATTTTAGAACCTCATAAGCATTACACTGAAATACAGGGTCTTCATAATAATGAGAACTTTTTTGATTACAAACCTCGGGAAGAGTTTCTGTTTTGACTAAAAGGGACATTGAAAACCCATCATACTCCTCAGCAGCTCCAAGTTTTCATTAAGTGTCTGCTGCTTTATATTTTCTTTCAATTTTACATCCCATTCCCCCTAGCAATAAAGCCTCATATATGAATTAAATTAAATAGCCAGATATAAGTACAAATGTAGGTATCACTCAGCTTAAGCAATGACACTGCGGTGTCTCTTTCTTACATTATTAAGCATACATAAATATATATATATATATACACACACACACTCATAATTCATACTGAGATTTTTTTTATAATAACTAAGCCACCTGTCATTGTCTACTAATTTTTCACCATTGCCAGGCCTATTTTCATAAACAAAAGAAAACAGAAACTTAGATGGCAGTAAATAATTTTGAGCCCACAGAATGTACATACCTTAGTATGATCTTGATTCTTCCCAGTTCTGACAACAATATGATGTATATGACTTTAAACTGGTTCACCAACAGTGGGAATTGGTGGAACTCAGCAAAATTACAAAGTCAAAACATTCACACATATGAAACAGCTAAGTAAGAAAGGGTGTTGAACTATCACTCTTCAAAAACCTTTCCGTAATTAGATATGGTATATAAATATTTCCAGTGCACTGACAGAAATACCCAAAAAAAGCAAAGACCAATAAGGATCAGACCACATCAGCCACAGTATGGACAGGCTAGTGTATTCCTCCCTTTCCCTATCAGTGTGCCAGTCTCCATCAGGAAGACTTGTACTGTTAGGCAATGGTTTAGCAGTGGTATATGGAAGTCAAGATAAGCATACTGAGCACATTTTCAGTCACAGTAAGTCAAATTTATTCAGAACTCAGGTGTCTGGAACTGGAAAATCCAGCATACTGATCCTTCTCCTAGAGCTATAAAGCTAAATCAGAAAATATTTTACCGTTTTCTAAATGGAAAGAAACATATGGGAAGTAATTAGAAAAGAAGGTTGAAAGAGGCTACAAAAAGAATTCAAGGTAGGACATCATATTTCAGAGAGAGGCACCTTAAAGCAACAAAGTATTCTTACATCAAACTGCACATAATTACTATAAGACAGAAAAGAAAAAGTAGTCCACTAGCTGTATTTCTAGTAAGGGGCCTTAAAAAAGAGAAGACATTCAGTGTGATAATTCCCACGTGGTTATTCACATTTTCTTTACCAGATAAAAATGTAGGACTATTAAAAATCGAAGTCTTTACGATTGCTTTAGTTAGAAGTAACAAACATCCAGGGAACCTTAAGACTGGTCTTTCCAGGAGACTGCCCAGTTCTCTACACAGTTTTAAGATGCTATCACTGATATACACTCCAAATGAACTGCAAGGCTTGGCTACCTTAAGAAGACTGATATTGACACAGTACAAGCTGATTACTATTCATTCCTCTTTCACTGCCTCTGCCAAAAAGTAATTTACTTATAACTTTTTATTTGTACACACATGGCACTTCAAAAAGCAATGTTAATGCAATGTTAGGAAAATGTTTAGGGAACAGAGTTACTTGTGTTCTCCCTTCCTTAAATGAGAGTTTGCATTCTATATTTCTCTAGTTTATTTCTCCTATTGAGTTCTGCAGTTCAAAATTATACCACCAGCACGTAGTTCCATGTAAGAACTCAAGAAGGTTAAAATGAGCATTCCAATATGATCATAATTTAATATTCTGAAATATCCGTGGTTTATGCCCCTATATGGTCTGAGCAATTAAAAAATACCCAATCCCATCACTAGTCTAAGTTCTTTTACTCTGGGTTTTTCTTACAAGCATAATCTCTGTATTTCAGAGGCTGAGCTCACACAGAAGAGCTGTGCAGCTGTGACATGAGTCACAACCTGCACAAGCAGGCTGTGACATGAGTCACCACTGAGGCCCTGAATAAGCCAGGCTAGTGCATGAGTGTTACCATCTCCTCAGCAGTCCAAAAAGCCATGTGCCACTGAGGAGAGGGGCAAGAGAGAGGAGTATGTGCCAAACTCCATCTCACCCGGAGAAACTCAGCACAACTGACCTCTAAATGGCACTTAGATGTACCTCCCACCAGTAGAAAGCTCAAACTATGCATAGCTGGTTTTGGAGTTCTTTACCACAATACCAGGGTGTACTTTTAAGTACCTAACATTAATTTTCTATTATAAACATCAATGTGTCTAAATTAATACATATATTCTCTCCTAATACTCTCAGCTAATTACCCTTTGCTTTTATAGGCTTCTCAATGGTAATCAGGGTTGGCATGTAAGCACTTATATGCCAAAGCTGTCTTTTAAATGTCACTCTATTTCTTACTTAGTTTAACAATTGCACAGTTCTGCTCTTAAAACACCATCAGCAGTACTCAACACCAAACCCTGATAAAAGTTGGACATCGCTTGTAATTGGCCAAAATCGATACCAGGCTATGAAACAGTGATGACAATTTCACAGCACAATTATTACTTTTGAATTTCAGTTCAAATAACTACCTTAAAATTATGACAAACAATCATCAGAAATACGAATGCTTACTGGCACTTCAACACATATTCATTTTTATTTAAGAATATGTAGCAATATACAAAGCTGCCTAGCTTACAGACTGTCATATATTTTATTTGTAGTCTCTCCCATTCAATACATTATCCATATAATTCCTTTTTTTTCCTGTCTATTGAAGGAAAGAAACATGACTCCAAGAAACAGTAATTCTTTAAGATGTGCTGTCCATATGTTACATGACACTCCATGCCTTCCTCTCCTATACACCCAAGTGAGCAGACCTCTAGCCCAATATGCCTGTTAGGGCTGCAGAGTTATATTTCAATGCAAACTACATAGAACCCCCAAAAGTGTCAGGACAAACCATTTCAGAGTTTTGACAATATAATACCAAGGTCTTAGAGGCCCTTCCAGTACCAAGAAAATGCTGCTAGATAGTTATCGCTATATTTCCCTAGATTTGGTCTTTTCTGGGACATAAAAGCACACAATGTTTTCAAAATCCAGGGTGCAGGAGCCAGGTACTGCTGTTTGTGGGGAAGTTGACCATAGGAGTAGGCATGGTCAGGCCACGTGTTCCAAAAAGTGTGGTAGCAACAGTGACGTTGGTTAATGCAAATAAACACAGGACAGGCCTAAGAACTTGGCTAAAAAGAGACTTGGAGTAAAGCACTGTGGGGACGGCAGGGGATGTAGAACACAAGGGATGAGAAAGGTATAAAGGAGTGAAAAAGTAGCCCTCTGGGCTGGAAAGTACTGGGGTAGAGCTCTGGGCTGAAGACCAAAGGATTAGAGAATGGGAGCAGCATAAACTGATTTACCACAGGGTTCATCCTCCCTGAGCATAGCTGACCTGCTCTGGGGGCTGGGACATTGCTGGTACCATTGCCTCTTTCCTACTGCCTTTGGCCACGAGAAGCAGAGTGACCCTTGCCTGTGGACTTTATGAGGGCAGCACTTTTCAAAGAAGCCTGATCATTTCCTCTTCTCCACACACAGTCTGTTCCTGCTAACTTACTAATACATGTTAAGATGAAGGTGAATTACCCTTTCAGTACCTAAAGGGGGAGGGCAATAACAGAGCTGGAGAGGAACTTTTTACAAGGGTTTGTCATGATAGGACATGGGGAAATGGCTTTAAACTGAAACAGGTTTAGATTCAGAAGGCAGGCTTAGATTTAGAAGGCAGGTTTAGATTAGGTATTAGGAAGAAGTTCTTTCCTGTGGGGGTGGTGAGACACTGGAACAGGTTGCTCAGAGAAGTAATCCATCCCTGGAAGTGTTCAAGACTAGGGTGGACCTACCTGGTCTAGTGGGTGGTGTCCATACCCATGGCAGGGGGTTAGAACTTGATGATCTTGAATGCTCCTTTCAACCCAAACCATTCTGTGATTTCAAGATAATACTGACAAAAATTCAGGCACTGCTCACCAAGCCACCAATGCTCCATCCATTAAGTAGTATTTTGTGAAGGCAGAAAAGCAGGCGTCAAAGAGTTCCTTCATATCTTTTTGGGAGGTGTACCTTGAGGACACCACTACAGCTTGATCTGTACCCAAATGCCCACCCCTTCAGACTCAAAAGCTGCCTTGAAAATCCACTCAGGTTATCAAACAGGACCACCCAAACTAGAGCTGAACACGTTAATTTCTGAGTGGTTCGTACACAAAGCAGTTGTGAGTTTCCCTCTAGGCTGCGTAGTGCTGCTGTGCAGATTATGGAAGGAGGCTTCCAAAAAGGAGCAGAGCATAAGGAGCATATGCTTCCATAAAGTAGCAGAGAAATAAAGGTGCAGGGAGGAGCCAGGAGCCGCTACCTCTCACAGGAGCAAGTTACTGCAGATGAGCTGAACGCGGTAATTTGCTCCTGTGCGAGGCAGCAGCTCCTGCGCTTGCTCTGGTGGGTGCAAGACTGGTGACACATTGTGCAGGGACACAGACAGACCTGCAGCTCTAGCCAAGAGCACAGGGGTCAGATAAGACTTGGAAAGCAGGGAGTATGGAGTGAAAAACACAGTGTGTGCAGTAGGAGGGCTGAAAAGGGGTAATGGGCACTGGAAAGGTGGAATGCGTAGAAGGAAAATGATGACCAATGAACAAGCATATGGCTTGGGGTGGTTGGCTTCTCAGGAAGAAAGCTGCCCTGCAACAGGCAATGGTGGGCACAGAGCTGCCCACAGCAATGCTTCAGTTACTCACTAGCCCTAGGAAACAGAACATTCAACTTCTTCCTTACATTTCAACAAAAGCGCTCACAAAATCCCACAACTGATGACAAATTACCAAATAATGTCTTGCAGTATTTTATTAGGCAATCCTAAAATTTAACTTGACAAACATTATGCTTGAAGAGTAGTTCATTGCTCCACATAAGTCAAGTAGTTTGATACTTTATTTCTGGCTTATTCTTGATGGTTGCCTGTTTCACCAGCCACTGGAGCACCTGACCCTAGATGAGTTTCATTCTAGATAAGCTTGTGTTTGCTTTTAGGAGCTTGGTCAGTGCTATAGCCTGCCACCAAAGCTTTGTTGGATGTAATAAAACTTCACTGTTGTATTTTATAATCACAAAGGTATTTGAGGGCATGCAAAATTGCAGAAACTTTCAAAACTCATCTTGATACTGTACGTGTCTGTCTCTGCTTGTAATGACAACGTGGATGGAATTGACTCCTTTCTGCAAAGGATAAGAGGCAGCTTCTGCTGTGGTCTGTTCTCTTACCTGAAAGAACTCTCTCCAGATCAGACAGATTTTTTTTCTGGTTTATATGAACAGCAGATTGATACCTGAAACATCCTTGGTGTCTGCCTGGAGGGATCTCGCTCTATCAGAAATGATTAAATAGGAATTTGACTGATGGGATGATGAGATAAAGGGATTAAAATACATAGATTACTTCCACTTCACAGTCAGAAGCAGCAAAAAGCAGCTGCACTGGCACTGGGAACTGATGTAACAACTTCATCCTTCGTATGCTGTGGGCAGATTTGCACTCTTCACAGAGGTTGGTAGTGAAAAGATTTCAATCCTTAGAAGATTTGTGCCAAGACTGAAGCAAAACAGAAAGAAAAAAAATCCTGACACCCACTTGGGTTATTGACCTTTCTGCACGTCTGCATCTTTATTGCTTTACACCTCAGTGTACACATCCATGGTTAAGGCCAAAAATGCAACACATCCTGTTTTGAAGATAAATTGGAGAGTCAGAACAAAATTTTAGGAAAATCTATGTTGCTACACTCACAGTCTAAACTCCCATATTTAAAATAGCTATATAATGGGAATTAATATTAGTTATGAATGTTTTATGTTTAATTTTAAAATGTATCTTTTGTGTGATAAGCATATACAAATACTATACTGATATGCTCTGTATGTGCTTTTAACTGTCTCTGAAAATCACTCTGGATGCATTTGCACATTTTGGGCAGACATGACTGTTAGAAGTCATGAACACAGATGAACAGCAGCCCTGACAACAGAAGTAAGAACTTTGTAAGTTAAGTAACTGTATTTTCAAACACTGCTTGAATGCTCTTCATGGGTAGCTTCGAGGATGAAGGTACCTTTCATACATAATGTTATAAATTTTGTATTGTATTGTACAAAGATATTATTCCACTATGTCATTAATGCACATGATGACCTGAACACAAATACAGCACTGTGACACAGCAGAAAGGACACCATAATTATGTGATGAAGCTGATGGTTTTTACAAATATGATAAATATTCTGCCTTTATCCTGTGTTCATTTAAACTGGGAGGGGAAACTGCACTGTGCTGCAATATCATAACCATAGAAAGAGAAGCAGCTTCCTAAATAGTTTTTTGAAGAATCACTTGAATTCTACTACAGTGACATTCCAAATATATTTTGCTTCTTGCTTATGATAATCATTTCCTATTGGTTTAAAACTCCAATATGTATTTTCTAGGAATATAAAAAAAAGATTAATGTAATTCACTGACTATTGTAAGAGTAACACAGTGAAAATACTACACTAGGTATTTTAAATGTATAAATTTTTTTTTTAAATATTTAAAAAGAAATAGTTTAAAACAGTCATATTTTAAAATATATAAAAGGATCCAATACAAGTTCTGAAAAAGGCTAATAACAGTGCTTGTAAATTTAAACTGGCATGCATATATGGTCTGCAAACAACATGCATTTCATCTTTTTCTAGAAGTATAGAGAGTCAAGAACTTGACAGTTCCACAGAAGCAGTGCATGCAAAACAAGGACAATGGCAGAACAGAGGCTTCACAGGAGACAGAAGAGCTGTCTCCTGCTTTCCACAGTGCATTTACCAACCACCTGTTTGGACTGCAAAAATATTCTAACAGAAATTTTTACTTATCAGCCAAACAAGAAAACATTTTTTGTGGACAAATATAAGCTATTCTAATATAATCATCATGGTAAGGAGGAGGCAAATAGACTGTATATCTGATTTAGGACATTCTTCCTCAAATAAGATCACAAACACAAGAAAGTTATGAGGGAACTGAAACAGATGTTATGCACTGCCACTTACAAAGTAAAAATGCAAAAATCCCTGGGTTAGAACACGAAGGAGGGAAAAAGCTAAGAAGGAATACATTAAAGTATTCCTTTAAAAAAAGAGACCATAAAGAGTTTTATAACGCTAAATTAATCTCTACAAGAAACAACCCTGCAGAAATGTAAGTAAACCTCCTTCATTCCATGAATTCTGAATTTGCAGAATAGCCCAAGCCAAGTTAACAGCGACTACAATTAACATAAAAGTGTATTCCAAACAATATTCCCAGGGAAAAACGCAGTGGGTAGCACAAACTACAGACTTGAATTTAACACCCTCAGCCCTCCCACAACAGTACTACAATAGCATGTGCCATTTGTCAGATTAATAAGCGTGGTGCTTTCAGGCACATGCAACTGAGCAACAATATCAATGTTATGTGCTAATTGCCCCCCAAGCTCTTATGTGTGGTACTTGAAAGGCTTCACTGCACTACCTCACTCCCTCCAGTAAATCACTACCTGTCACTGACTATTGATAATGGGAATCTTGGCAATAACTGATCCCTGAAAGACATACTTCCACTGAACAATGTCACCACAGTTATATACCAAAGGAAATAAAAATTACATTTAGAGGGCTTGAAACTGCAAACTGAAGTGACCTCGCATCTGAGGTAATGGTGATTCTAGACCATCAAAAAGAATAAACTGATTAACGTGAAGGTTTACTTTCAATTAGTAGGGTTTAATTTGCATCAGTTTTTGAAAATGTGTTTGGCTGTGGCAGGTGTTTTTTTGCGGGGGGAGAGTGTACACAAATACTTTCCTAGAGGCAGGGAGATTTTTTCAAGGCATATTCGCGCACTTAATAAATAAAACCACAGTATCAGATGTTTCCAAACAGCACTTCTTTTTGTTTGCTGCATTAATGTCTAGTGCTGATTATATTTTAACATTTGTCCAAAGCATGTTTAGCTTTGTTTTACAGGCAAATAACATCAAGAAGCATTTTGACTACATTTACATATAACCTATCCATAAAAAATAGAAAGAAAAACTAAGTAGAAACAAAAAGTACCTATTAAATAATCATGCCCATTCCTCCACCAATGGAATATTACTCCCTGTAGTATAATGAGCAATTTGGCCAGGCTGGCCATAAATTATCTGGAAAATGAGGCTGCTTGCCTTTTCCTTTGGGAGGTTATTACGTAGTTCAAGAGATTTCACTATTAGAATCTATTTCTGATCATAAACATCAATTTTTCTTTCTGAATATCATCCCTTTCATCTCACTGAAATATAGGACAGGAGTTAGGAACTATTCCCAATTTGCTGAAAGAGCTGCCTGACACTGGCTGTGATGCAACTCTGCCCAGATTTATCCATGTATCACAAAGCAAGAGCACTCACACAGCTCTGCAGTGGCCTCACTGGAACACCATAAATCCACATTCTAGTCTATGACCCCAGAGGGTCCTTTCACCTTGGCCATCTTTTAAAATATAACAGACAGCACAATACAGCAAATTCAACTACCAGAATTAAGTGAAGAATTGATACCACAATGTGAAGCTTTGTATCATGAGACTTCAATAAAATACAAAATCTCATTACAATTTTAAAGTCCAAACAAAGTAATTTTCAGTGTTTCAAGAGCTATTTAAGAAAAACAGATTTCTAACAACAAGATACAGAAGAAATAAATGAGATAATGAAAAAAAATCTCAAGTATAGCCAAAGGAGAAAACTGGTAAAAAAAAAAAATCATGTGGAAATACAGGATCATGTGATAATACAGGAAACAACCAAGAAAGATAGGGAGACTGAAGAGGTTGAAAAGGTAGTGGATTTGTTTGTACCCACCAAAAAAATAAAGGCACTTAGTCAGGAACATGGGGATTTTTAGTCACCAAAATGAAATCCCTGCAGAAAAGGGAGGTACTAAAAGGAAAGCTCTGGAGTTACATTGATAATTAAGGTGAAATAAATCACCAAATTCTGACTTTTTTTTTAATATAGAGGGTCTGAATTGCTATTTTAAAAAAATCCAATTCAATCCTACACACAGAAATAGGGTATTTTCTGCAAACTTCCCAGAGCCCTACCCTTTAGCACAACACTGTTCAGCACGCCTACCTTGGCCACACATGGCAGTGCTACTTAGGAGGATGCACATCCCCTGCACTCACACTGTGGCTGCATCTGCCTCTCTTCTGATCATTTGAATGAAAGAGTGCTTGGAAAGTAGTGGGGGACAGAGAGGCAGCACACTGACATCATCGATTCAGACTGCCCAAAGGCATCTGTTACACTCTTATTCCATACTACTTTATATTTAAAACCCCATAAAACTAGGCAGTAAGTACTTTCATATGGAAGACATTTCTTACTGTTAAGGACCAAACCCTGCTTGAGATTGGAAAGGCAGATTAAATGGCCAGTTTCCATCTCGGCAAAGGCCAAGTGACTACTCCATTTATATAACAGACTGTTTAATATATTTATTAGTAATCAGAAAGTCACAGATAGAGAAAGTCTGCTGATGAAGCAAGTTATGAAGCAATGGCTGGCAACTTTTGCCAGATGACAAAGTTCATCACTTTGAAAGGAAGCTGATGTTGTATTTAGTATCACTCATACCACCTCAGCGTTGCTCACTTCCTCTGAAGTGGATGATGTGTGCTCTTTTGTGTATCAATGAGGGAAAGGTACTTACACCTTTTAACTAAGGGATGTATCATAATGTGAATGAGCCTGTCAACTAGAATTCTGTTATTTCCTAACATTTAAAGGGTTGTTTTCAAAGCTCACTGAATTTTCTTTCCATGTGAAGTTTTGTCATTCCTTTATTCTTGGTCTTTCTAATGAAAAACAAACAAACAAACAAACAAACAAAAAACAACACACAAGAAAAAAAAACCCAACCCACAAAAATATACCCCAACCCCCAGGTTTTTGTCCTGCACAACTATTCTAAATCATAAGAGCAGAGCTGGAAATTTGAATACTCTGCAATTGTAACAGGTTGTTACTATTGAAAAAACGTGACAAAGAACTGGCAGGGAAGTTATGATGGGGTGATCTCATCTGGCTATAATTGCCCCCATTCTGCCCTTCATTTGACAGCACAGATGCTCCAACAGTTTTCTGGTTTTCCCAGTGCCCTGCATGCCACACCAGTGGTAGCAAGACTTCACTGGTACCCTGAGTAAAGCAGTTGGTAACAGTATCCTTTTCACAATGCAGGGCAAACCAAAGACTGATCAAGTGATCTGTATTTAATTCTTTTAACAAAAGAACGAGGAGTCACTGAATTAGTCCAAGTGAGTGAGAATTTAAATCTGATTAATATTTAAACACAAAACACATAATTAAACTGGAGCTCATAGACGCTGCTCTGGTGTGCAAGAGAAACAGAGATTTGACATGCATGTGCATAATAAAAACATCTAGAAGACTAAAATTTTCCCCTTAAAATAAAACAGAGAATACAAAATTCACCTGTCTACACTAACCAGAGATACAATCAGTATGAAAATTCCCATCTTCTTATTAAAGATCCTCAATGGGAAGAGCACCCTTAGCCA
Source organism: Vidua chalybeata (assembly GCF_026979565.1). Classification (NCBI taxonomy): domain Eukaryota; kingdom Metazoa; phylum Chordata; class Aves; order Passeriformes; family Viduidae; genus Vidua; species Vidua chalybeata. The sequence goes on along the minus strand of NC_071532.1, from coordinate 77,625,378 downwards.
TATGTATGCATACAGCCAGACCACTGCAACTGATTTCTTTTCCTTCCTGTTTCTCCACATCACTTTAATCATTTATTAAAAATAAATACTTTATTAATTAATCATGCACAACCAGAAAAATGACTGAATTACAGTCTACAAACCCTTTAGGTATGGGTTCATGGGGGACTATGCAGATTGCAATCCCAAGGTGAAGCCTGTAATGAACAATGGATTGTTTGTTTGGAATACAGGATATGGACTCAGCTGCCACTCTATCCAGACCCAAGTGTCACCAGCAGAATGCTTGAACAGCCATCTGCTGCAAACAAACCTACCACCCAAAATAAGGTAGGAAGGCTGTCAGAGACCTCATGAACTCTACTGAATGCTTCAAGCTCATTACTGAAACCTTTACGGATGGTGCAAGATTTAGTTCCTCTGTCAATTATAAAATCAAATCCCTCAGCAGTCATACACAAACTTGTAAATTAAATTTCTTTTATAGAAATTCTTCAGGTCGTAAGAGACATAAATGTAGTATTCCACATTCTGAAATGCTAAGAAATGTAGGCTTCCTGGGTGTGACAAAATAAAGGACCATCCTGTAATATCAACTAACACTGTGATACTCATTATTGCATCCATAATCTTCAAGGCATTTACAGGAAAGCTGCCCTGTGATTCTAACATGTTACTCTGCTCAAAAAAAAAAAAAAAAAAAAAAAAAAGAAAAATTTGTATTCTGACCCATAAAGCCCCCTTCTCTATAAGGGAAATCACTGCGGTTATCAGGGTGCTCTGCTTCACTTCAGAATGCCACATCCCCTTCAGTAACCCCTTTATCCATTTCTCTATCTTTATTTCTCCTTCATGTTCAGCTGCCCCTTGCTTTTGTTTTTTATAGACTCCTAAAGATGGCTATGTCCTCTCAATACATTCCATCCCTCTCTGATCTTTTACCCCAAATCCCAAATTTAGAGGGGAAGCGTACTTTTATCAGAGCCACCAGGAGGGGAGTGGGAATGCACTGGGACAATGGCAGCTTGAACAATGCCAAGAAATGGAAGGCAGACAGGATTAGGAACAAAAAACCCCTTCTGAGATGGAACACATAGCTCCACACACAGCTCCAAGGTTCACCACTACTGTTCCAGTTTCTTCTGAGCAGCCTTGATCTCCACTCCAGTTAAAACCTGAGGCAGCTACTAAACCCACACAGGGCAATAGCCAGGCCCCCCCTTCCCAGGCATTTGGCACATGGTCACATCTCAATTCTCACCTGAAAAGTCCCATGCAGCCAGACCCACCACCCTGTGTGAGGAAGAGGACCAGGAAGCTCCATATTAAGGAGCTGCTTCTAGAAATTTTTTTGTCCAATACAACCATTTTGCAAGCTCTTTGTATGCTATCAGTATTCTTCTTTTCCAATGCCGGCTTTTTAGATTTCATTTTAAATTGTTATTCAGTTTTGTGACACACTCTCTAAAAAGCCACATAAGCTGAAGTCTGTGTGATAAGCAACTTGCAGAAATGTATCTTTTCTATAAACTGTGGGGGAAAAAATTGAATTCTTTATTAAAATTTCTGTATTATTATTACAGAAAGAGAGCATCTTTTCATTTACTGTACTGAACGATTAATTTTTATTATGTAGGGCACAAGTGAAAGAGCTATTGTGATTAAATGCAAACCGCACAGGACAAAAAATTGGTTACTTCCAGACCCTGGTTGATAACCAATGATTTAACTGGTATCAGGATGACCTGCTTTGTCTCTTCTTTCACATCTTTCTGAGAAGATTTATGTAATGTAAATTATTAAGTTTTTAATTAACAAATGTACAGTAAAGTAGGGGTGTTTTTTCCATTTTGCAGTCTGCCTCCAATACATATTTTTTTTACTCCAAGCAATTTTGCATGTCCTCTTGGGCTATAATTTACCCTTGCTAAAAAAAGCTTGCTTAAAAAAATTAGTGTAACATGGTCCAGTATATTTTGGTTTTCCAAGCAGAAAATCCTCATGGTGGTTTTTAAGGTACCTGCATGGACAATAAGACTTTTAAAGTAATATAGCTAACTGCAATTACCTACTAGTATTACCAAAAAAAAAAAAATCACAATCTTCATTATAAAAATTGTGAACTTAATTCAGGTTTGATTTAAGGTAGGACAGTCTCTATAAAAAAATTAGTATGTTTTCTTAGGCTAAGTAATACAGCCAGAAAAAACAAGGATGGAGCATGCAAGTTAATCTCAAGTATGAAGAAAGACTTTGATGTCTAGAAATTTGGCTATTTTTTAATATATCTATGATAAGCATAACAAAACATAAGCAATTGCCTTTCCCTATATACCAGCTACATCTTCAGACCATCAAAGAAAAAAACTTATCAATCGGCATACAGGAATGAAATTTCAGCTATTTCATGGAAATTCTATGCATTTTAACCAGGACCTAAATCACTTTGGAGTAGTTATAGCAAAAAAAAAAAGATAATTGCCTTTACTGGGAAACCAACCCTGAAGACTCACATGCAAATATGGGTGAGAGAAGTAAAGGGAAATGAATAAAACTTCAGCAGGAACACAAAATTGAATCTATCTGGAAACAGTGACACAGTAATGAGAAGACACAGAAGAGAGAAAAGGGCAGACTGGTAGAGCACATATTACTGTAATAGATGATGGGAAACCTACATTTTAACACGCCCTGCTGTCAAGTTTTATATCAGCTAGGACACCCAAGAGCTGAGTGTCTCATATCTTCTTTTACAACCTTATTTCTTAAAAGAAGTGCAATTTAGGAGTGGTTGAAGTTATTCTGTGTACTCAGCTACTACAGAGGTCTGTGCTCTGGTTCTGTGCTCTGTCCCAGTACAGCCCCTGGGTGTGATTTGGTCCACAAATCTTTCTTTGTGGAAGAATTCCATTTCTTTTGGACATTCCTCTGCTACATTTTACATGCACAGATTAGTGACAATGGGATTACACTGACAGTTCCTGCAATTCTAGTTGTTTTGGTCCAAATATTTAATTCCAAATTCAGAATATTGCTTTAAATTTTTCACACCTGACATTTACACTGGAAGAAGTCTTATCCATGATCGATTTAAAATGCACAGAAAAATAATTAATTCCAAGTTAATGTTATATGCAAACACATTCCTGAAGCAGTAAAAGAATATCAATCAGACAACAACGAATACAAATACTGCAAAATCAAGTTTCAATTGTTCCTTCAGAGAAATCTTTATCACTCCTTTTTTGAAGTTACATTCAACACTACCTTGTTATTATGGCAGAGAAAATTTATTATCAGAGAGCAAACAGGCATTTCATTCAGATATAAATCTCTCAAAGCTAAGATAGAACATAATTACTGTATTTGACATTTGAAAACTAAGAGAAAGGAAAATTAAATTGTTTTCCTTAGGATCACAATGAAAGAAGGGTTTTTGGAGAAGCTAGAGAATTCTTGTTCATTAAGTTTTTATGAAGATAACCACGCTAAAATAGTCTGAGGGAGGCAAGAGTGTGCAGTCATATTTGAGAGTTTGTGGGTCAGAAATAATTTTGCAACTCTCAACTTTCTCAAGCTTGCACACATGGTACAAGCAGATTTTCTGCAGCTGTCCCAACATCCCAGTCAGTTCTGTAAATGCAAGTTAGTCTATACTGCAGTTGAAATGATGGTTATTCTCCTCACTATACATTCACTTTCTCCACTTTCAATAAACCCCACCTTTGTCTAAGTTTATCAGTGGTCTTGCCTTATATAGAAAACTGGTTAGTGTCTACAGAAACTTAGAGTTATGGGGATTGGGATGGTCTTACTGTTAGTTTTGTTTGCTTATATCAAACTTGAGTAGAAAGCAACCACAGGTACCAACAAAGAAATAACAGATTACCTAAAATGAGAGTAAAGAAGGAAGCTCACTAGAATTAGATTTCCTCCACCCTGCTTCTTCCAGCCACTCACCTTTCCCACTGCTAATATCATTCCATAACTTCTGTATTTCTGACTTATCAGGTCCCCTTATTAATTAAACTTGAGGATAAGGCTTTGTCAAAAGAAACCAAATAAAACTGCCACCAGCTTCTCTGTTGATAGAATTGCTGTTTTAGAGGTTCAGAAATCCATTTGATTTTTTTAAAGTTAAAATAAAATCACATAAAAATATGTGATTCTGGAGCTATTACATCATAGGAATTAATGTTTAATAATTACCAAAAATTTGCCCTTCTGTCAGAAACATCTATGCACTTTGTCTTGCAAGAAATTTATACGAAGTCAAGTTTAGTGAATGAAAATAATAATTCAAGTTGAACAATAACAGAGATATGCCTTTTTAACAAGAAGACATATCACTAAACAAGAGTACATAACTAGATCACACTGTTTAAATAATAACCTGTTAAAAAACCACATAAGAGAAGCAAATGTGCAACGTCTACATCTATAGCATCTTTATGCTCTGCATTCATTCCTAGACTGTTTAAAAATCTTTCTGCATTAAATTTTCATTTTAGAGGAGTCATCAGTTTCATAACTCAGCTTTCAGCAACAAATACTTTTGAACCAAATGCTGTACAAAACCCTTTGGGAAATGAATGACCCTCAGTCTGTGCAGGGGAAAGCAGCAGAACAGCAGACAGTGCCGTATAATTTCAATATTAGTTCTTTTCTGCAGTCAGTACGGTTCATAGCTCTTCCTCAGGCTTGTCCAGTAAACTTGTCAAGTTTTTAAGTAATTGGTACAGGTTATACCATGCTTTAAATATGTGGGACCAATTTACTTTCATTCAAATGTAAGTGTTTTACAAGTGTAAAATAATGGCCCCTCCTCTTACCACAGTCTGGACATAGGCATGCCTTTTGTCCATAGAGGCTCTATCAAAACACAAAATTTGCCAGACAAATAACATCAAAAAACTTAACCTCTGAAAAGGTAGGATATAATCTTCAGAAAACACATGGAAGATTCCTACATACTGCATGTATCTGAATATTACAGAAAAACAACGGGCATATGATACATGAAAAAAAATGTGTAATAGCTTCCTCTTATTTTTAATATGAGAGCAAAAACTAAAGTAAACAACAGAGAAATTATCACCATGCAGAAACCATTAATCACATCTTATTAAATGGCTGAACAAAAGAGAAAAATGACCAGCTTTGAACATTTCGTTTTGGTGACATAATTCAAATAACTGAAGCTTAATACTTCTGCTGTTAAAGCAAGCTGTATTTTAGCTGGAAGAAAGCATTTGCATGCCATACCATTGCCTCTCCAAAAACCAAAAAATTATTCCAGTTTTTCATGATACAGAATTCACCTTTTGAAACACAATTTTCTTAACACACAAGTAATGTGTGAAGATTTTTTTTTAAAGTGACATTGTGCAGAAACCAAGTGCAAACATCCTGCTCAGTGGGACTTGAGTAATTTCTGCTTCTCTTCTTGAATGAGACTAAAATGATCAACAGTAAGTCCTGAGTCAGAACTGTGTTCAGATTATTTTAATTACAAATTAAGAAGTCAGAATGTTAATGACACTTAGTTGAGGAGAGTTAACCATGTCCATAGGAAATCTCCCCTTCTGAAGGGGAGATAATAGTTCAGATCCTTCATTAAGAGATATCCAATTCACTTCTGAAACTGTCTTACTCTATTCCACAAATCCAGAGATCTCCTGCAACTGAATATCCACTTTCAAGTAGAATTCTGTATTCCTGAGAAAAAAAGACTAAAATCCTGAGAATTTGATATTTGATACTTTAACATTCACCAAAAGAGTGAAGTGCTTTTATAAACATCTGTGTGAAATGATAGTTTTGACATTTTCCCATTGAGAAGAAAAAAAAAAAAAAAAAATCAAATTCACTATCCTGTTTCACTCGTCTCAATCCAACCTTCTCTATCCTATACTTAGAGATATACACATTATACTTAATTTATAATCCACTGATAAATATTTGGTCACAGAGGAATCTTTTAGTACTTTGCGAAGAAAAGGTTTTAAGTATGAAAATAGCCAAAGATTATAGCTTTGAAAATATTTAGTTGTTTTAAGGGGAAAAATGCCATCTGCTGGGTACAGCTGAGGACTGTCCCTTTCTTACCAATACACCATGCTGTCCTGAGAGTTTTCTCTCCATTTCATAATTCATTTTTCCATCTGGAAAACTGATACAGATTCATGCATTGTTTTTGACGGGATGTAATAGCAAACTCATTAAAACTCTGTAACAAAAACTTCTTACCATATACCTCTCAGAGGCTGGAGGGCTGACAACAGATAGGATGACTAGCAAAGGAATAATATTGCTATTAATCTTTCAAAAACATTAGAACTGGCTCTAACACCACTCCCCCCCACCCCCAAATACTTCACAAACTCTTGTATTTTCACTTATATAAACTTCACTATTAGGTGATTTATAAGCCATGGAACACAGAGCACTGGTTGGTGGAGTACAGGTGAAGAACCACTTAGTTACCTAGCTTAAAAGCATGAAAGCAAGGCACTGAAAATCTCCTTAATAAAGGATGAAAAAGAAGTGGAGAATGTCCAGTTAAGAAATATATTTGTATGAAGAGGGCAAAAAAATTAAAAGAGAAAAACCTGATTTAATAAAATGGATATAATTTAAAATTAAGACATGTGATAAAAGGTAGATAGGGTTTCCATATGCAAACATGAAGAAGAAAACAAAAGAGTTGATTTGATTCATAACAGACAACGGGATTCCTTTACATTTTTGCTTGTTGTTAATTTTACAATGTAAAATCTAACAGCTGTCACCAGTGTGTGCATATACACATATGCATATAGGTATGTATATTTATAAATTAAAAATTCTAATTAATTTCATATGAAGCTGAACCAGCTTACAATCTTGAAAATCTGAGTTTCAAAGTTAAAATCAAGTCTTATTTCTCATGTATACAATGATGCTAAAAATCATGCAGCTTCTGTGATGTACATCTCTTTCTTCTGTTTAAGATAAAAGACTTGATTTCAGAATAGAATTCAGTACAAAACCATGCTTGTACTTTGCACTCACTGCTTTGTAAAAAGACAACAAGCATAAAAACTGTGAAAATAGTTTGGCCTTTTTAAGATCCTTGGAACTTTGGCCTTTTTAAGATCCTCTAGCAAGATGACATGTTGTCAGATGGAACCAAAACTCTACTGAAAACTCTTAAATGCTTTTTACAAATTCCCACTCAAAGTGCAATACGTGCACCTGCTCCATACGCCGCAGTTACCGTTCTCCTCCCTGTCTCTCAGGTAAGTAACAACACGGATTCTCCACTACCACTGGCTCATCAGGCCCTGATTATGCAAACTGATCTCCCACTGACAGATAATTGCACCCATAGCCTCACTGATTTTTATGTGCTTCTACAGCAGGACAAGCATCTTTTCCCAGAAAAAAAAAGCTACAAGCTGGGTGTTAGTTAACAAGACAGCAAATGTGAATTACCAAACCTACGGCACATCCTAAGTCATTAAACAGATATCAAAAATCCAATTTACTTCCTCAAAATGAAAATGTCCCTTAAAAATGCTAATTTTTAAAAACTCATCCTTCACATACATGTTTTTTTAAGACAGTCATCACAATTTGAATCCCTTCAAAACCAGAGATATTAGATAATTATCCTGAAAAGGGATTAAGTAGGCTTCTTTTCTAATGTCTCTGAAGTTGTAAGATAAGCACATGTACCAAGAGTTTCTCTTTGCTATCAACGAGGGAAGGTGAAACTGCTGATAATCTCCCTGTATTTCAGAAGCCCACAGTTGCATGCATACCATATTGATAACAGGGTTATGGCAGAAATGCAAACAATCTGCATCAGGGTCATTTATTTTGTTGACATATTTTGCTGATTCCAAACTACTTGTGAATTCAGTAAGACACAAAAAGCTAGGCTTCTAATTCCTAAACCAATTTCAAAACATTCTGATGGTATCAGAGCAAACTGAACGGTAGTCTTGGAGCTATGCCTGTCATGAATTATTTTTATCTTTTATATATTCATTATTTAGTACTTATATCTGTTCTTTTATGATTTCTGAGTTTGGTATTGTCAGAAAATTAAGTAATAAAATGCTCAGAGTAAGATCAATGAAGAGCAGAAACAGGTACAATATCTTTGTCTGTCCAGACTTTGCTCTACTCTACCATGGTGATAATTCCTCTTCCCTTTTAGTTTGCTTTATTCTTATTTGAACTACACCACAGAAGGCAAGGAAGTCATCTGAGCTGAGCTTTTTTTTCCTTTTAAATGCATGTTTCATAGAATCACAGAATGGTTTGGGTTGGAAGGGACCTTCAAGATCATCAAGTTCCATTCCCTGCCACAGGCAGGGACACCTTCCACTAGCCCAGGTGGCTCAAAGTCCCATCCAGCCTGGTCTTGAACCCCTTCAGGGATGGGGCATCCACAGCTTCTCTAGGCAACACATTCCAGTGCCTCACCACCCCCACAACTAAGAATTTCTTCCCAATACTTAATCTAAATCTGCCCTTTTTCAGTTTAAAGTCATTCCCCTTTGTCCTCTCACTAGAGGCCCTTGTAAATAACCCCTCTCCAGGCACTGGAAGCTTTCCTGTCTCCAGGCTGAACAAGCCAAACTCTCAGCCTGTCATTGTAGGAGAGGTACTCCAGCCCTCTGATCATCTTCAGAGCCTCCTCTGGACTCATTCCCACAATTCTTTAATTTCAAACACCATGGAAAAACACTTATTTTTCAGATCTGTAATAATCCTATACTAACGCTCCTTTCTGAACATAGTTTAGAGATGTGTAGATCTGCAAATTCAAGAAAACAGACAACAAAATCTCATCAAGCAACAAATTAAAACCACAAACACATATCACCAAAAAAAAAAAAAAACAAACCAAACAACTGAATATTAATTTGTACTGTAAACAATTAATGGAGAAAATTATATTCTGAGTTAAAGTATCCTTCATAACATATATTAAAAATCTAGAAAATACTCCTTGTCTGAAAAAGACCAAATAGTCACTACATGCAAAAATGCAAAAAATGCATTTCAAAGAAGTTCACATCAACTTCTAAAATCCATGTAAAGTACTTTGAACAAGATATTCACAAATACTCTCTAATAAATCCTATAATTTAAAAGATTTATATGCACTGGTGAAAAAAAAAAACATGTTCACAACTGAGTTCCAGTCAGTTTGAGAGCAGCATATCTATTTCAAGCTATAGCAAAAGGAACATGAACATTTTTTTCTATGTAAATTAAATGGTTTTTAAATTATGCGTCTCACAAATCTTTACAGTGTATCAATACCAAATTCCTGTTTATAGGAAATGTATGTAATTTTACTTTGCAATTCACAAATCTTCTCAAAAAGGACAATCCCACAATTCGTAAATTAAATATATGTACAATAAGTGCTCTTAGTCTAAGTACTACACTGAAAAATCTCTATTTACAGTAAAGAAACCATAAAGAAAGAAAACTAAAAATGTTTCAAAATACATATTAAAGTGTCTAACAGTTCCATGTTATTTGCAAAATATTTAACATCTGATCTGCAAATTATCTTAGAATAAGTCTGATTGGCAAGGACCATTGCATGTCATCTGCCTCATGCTCAGGACTGGGTCAGCTTCCAAGTTATATCAGGGTGCTCTAATTAACTTCTGAATGCTTCCAAAGATGGAGACTCCACCACTTGCCAGCCTACTACAGTGTTTGACTTTCATCACACCGTTTCTCCTCTGGCCCTTCTACAGCGTGTGTCCTTTGCCTGTCATTTTGTCAACATCAATCTCAGAGCAATGTGGCTTCATCTTATCTACCACCTGCCATTAGGGAGTAGTAAACAGCAGTAAAGTATTACACAGCTTTCTCTTATGTGGACAGAGAAAACCCAGTTCTCTCAGCCTTTCTTTGTATGTCATGTTCCCCAATCCCCCCACGGTCTTGGAGGCACTCCACTGAACTTGCCTAGTGCATCAATGTCTTTCTCAATTTGGGGAGCCCAAAACAAGACACAGTACTCCAGATGCAGTCTCACAAATGCCAAATAGAATTGAAGAATCATCTACTCCACTGCAGCCCAGCTATCACATTAATTGGCTGCCTTTGCTCTAAGGGCTAACTCTTGCCACAGTTTCAAAGTTTTGCCTTCCAGTATCCTGAGGTCCAGTTTGCCTAAGTAGTCCCAAACTTCAATTTGCCTGCACTCTGCCATGAGATTCAGGGACCTCAAAAGCCTGAGAACAGACCTTGCCAAAGCAAAGGCTGCAGTGTGTACCCTCAGCCTTTTTGTATATTTTCCACTGTTCATTGCTGCATCAGCATCACACCATTTCCTTAAGTCTTCCTCCCATTAACAAGGTACCTACAGGCATCAGTGACTTACCTTCAACTCCAGCGTAGTTTTGGTTTTCCTATTTCCTTTTCTCTACACCCAAAAACTGTTTTTACATTCTTCACTGCCTGCCACTGTTTACAGCTTCCATACATTTCATTGTTTTGGTGAGTTGACTTAGGAATTCCCCATTCAAGCAAGCTGCACTTGTTTGCCATATCTTCTTGAGCATTCCTGCACATCCTTGTGCATTTGAGGAAGCTGTTCTTGAACATCAACCAGCTGTCCTGAGCCTTTCTGCAGCTGAAAGGGACCTGATGTGGGACACTACCTCTTTTACATGAAAAAGCCAAAGCCAACTATTCTGAAGTCCAATTTCTTCACTGCCTGCTTCTGTCACTCCTCTCAGATTCTACCACCTTACAGTAGTTTAGTTGGGGGGGGGGGGGTATTAGCCCTCCATTTTCACATTCACAAGTAGCAAGGAATCTAAGGTACATGGACAAATAGGAATAAATATCTATCCAAATGTAAATCAGAAGAGAGAAATACATGGGAGGTATGAAAATTTTGAAGATGTGGTATTTGGGAGCTTTTCTCCATCTCACTCAAGAGATAGAAATGGCTCTTAGAGTGGATAATCATGATGATAACTGACACAAGCAACTGGGAAGACTACTTTAAGGCAGCAACTATTTCAAGAAAAGAGAACAGGGTCCATAAAACATACGAGACTACATTTACATTCCAATTTGCTAGCATATAGATAATTTTAGGATGATATGAGGCAAAGCTTTTAGAAATCTGGAGAAATGAGTAGCTGAAGTAGAATAATTATCTGACAGATGGAGATTGCCCAAGACTGCCACTTGAACATATAAAAAGATGAGACCGACTTCATTTCTGAAATGCAACATTAGAAATTCCGAGAGCATCCTGACTATTAGTTGTGGAAGGTACAAGATTTTGTTCAGTGTACCAGAGTATAAATAGAGGTTAGATTCAAAGTTCTACTTTGAAAATAGTTTTCAAACCCTGAAGCTTTACGAAAAGATTTTAAGTGTCCTCATACAAACAATATAGCATACATATTTACAGCATAGCACTTCACTAAAATATCTACCAGTTTCCTTTGCAATGCCAATGTTGCAGCTGCACATGCATATTTCTACCATGGTGGCATTTGGGCTTCCCCTTCCCGTGCCACTGCATTGCTCTTTCTAAACATTACAACCTCTTCAATCTGTTGCCACAACCATGCCCCTACATTTCCTCTTCAGAAGGTCAACTCTAGTAACAGCTGAATGCCTGAAGGTAATAGCTAAGCAAATTACTCCTTTACTTTGACTTGCAACTCTCACATTTCCACAAAAAGTAAGCAATTCCACAGCATGCTTGCTTCCTTTAACAACAGTACAGCCATAAACACACTGAACACATGCAAACCTGCACTCAGCCTGCTGCCATCCTCACATGGCACAACTTTGACTCTATTTGTAACATCTTGGCCTTACTTGTTCCATTATTGCCGTACAACTTCATCTGTCTTCTGCCTCATAACTCCACTGTACCCAACAGCAATGCAGCCCCAACACTGACTGGTCTTTGGGGACTAGGGGAACATGGGATTACTATTTTTATCACCAGGGGATTACTTGTAAAAACACCTTTCTGATGCACAGCACATATAAGAACAAGTCTGTGCTCTTTGATAATGGACATTCTGCAAACAGGTGAGAAGGCAAAGATTTCACAGCCCAAACGAACAACTTCAGTATCACATACAAGTGGGAATGAGAAGGGAGGAAGAAGCACCAAACCCAGGCCATACAAACTATCCCATCAGTTCTGCTGTCTTAGCTAATTCAATTAACTCCTATGATTTTTCAGCCAGTTACTGATTTTTTTTTAAAGCAGAAGAGTGAGAAAGACTAGCTTATAAAAAGGACAGAAACATAGCTATATGAGAGCAAATCAAGAATATCACAGCCGTTTTGAACCAGTTGCAGCTCTTCTTCTCCTCCAGTCCTTTTTAGTTTATAAAAAAAAAAAGGAAAACACCACTTCCAAAAAAAAAAAAAAAAAAAAAAAAAAAAAAATTAAGAAGACATCCACTTGCCTGTAGTCATGGTATCTACATCTGGTCGTTGATTTGTAATTTCCAACTGATCCAAGGATATCCCCACTATCTTTGAATGTATTGTATTTTATCTCCCATTTTTTATTACTTGACAATGTCCAAGCTAAACAGAACCTTGCCTAAACACTGTTTTTGCCCCATATGGTCTAGTTAATAATGGATACAATAAAAAAAATTACAAACTTAACACTAATAAATAGTTCATGCCTACTTCAGATTACTAATATTTTTAGAGGAGTACAACTTTAAAAGTGAGCAAAATCCTTGATGGTTTTTATCTAGTACTTCAAGGTACTAGATAAAATTTATATTATATTGTGATTGGAAATAGTATCAAATTGACCCAATAAGATATTAATTCAAAGCAAATAAAGCCAAAAATTTGCTCGTAATTTGCTTTTAGCAGTCTGATACAGATAAAATTAAGGGATTTGCACAGGCTAATTAAAAATCTGTCAAAGGAAGCATGGACATTTAAGAAATTCTGGATATGGAAGTTACCAGAAATATGGTACTATGTGACATTTCCAGCTGGTATTTGTGACATTTAAAGAAGACTCAGAGTTAGTTTGGGGCTTTTTGGCTTTTTAAGAAATATTCATACAACCAGACATTTTGAGAAAAAGCATCTCTACTATTTAAAAGCAGTCTTCCTTGTAATATAAGTGAGAATCTGTGCACAGCAAATAAATATCCTTCACATTCTCTACTAATAAGGTTATTTAACTTGTAGGTCACTGGGAAAAGCAGTTAATGTGCTTAAGACCCTCTTCTTTTTCATGAGCATCATCGTAATTTAGGAAAACACAAGGTATACGTGAGACCATTGGTCTAATAAAGCTGAAATGAAAGAGCAGTGCTGGGAAGCAGGTCAGCCTTTTTAAAACACATGTAATATTAGGGCTTTTCAGTTCAACTGCTGTGTTTCACAAGAGACAAACAACAAAGTACTCTTGTTTAGCTGATTTAATGAGTTGCTGGTTGTTATTGCAGGGGTTTTGTGTTAGGGGGTTTTGGTGGGTTTTTTTTGAACAAAGACTAACTATATCGATGTAATGAGATTGACAGAGAGCACAAGCTAAAATTCTTGCAAACACAACACAAAAAGAGTCAATCTAACCATCATCCTGATGCTTGGAAAGGCTGGACTATGATAATGCAGAGGAGACAATTACCAAGGCTCAGCTGATAAGATGTAACTCACCAAGGTGCAATAATGCAATTTCTTTCAAATATGTGCATTGAACAGGAGTGTCAGTATTAGGTCACTGAGGTTACAGAAACCCTGCCTTTCTTTAGGATGCAATAGTATATTTTTTCTTTATGTTTATTCTTTGTTATGCAGTCTTCATCTTTGTCAGGCTTATTCTAAAAGTACTTCACAGATCATAAGACCAATCCTTTTTAATTCAGTGGCAGAACTCCCTCCAATATCAAGAGTGAAATAACTGAAGCCCAGATAAAAGCAATTGGTCATTCATCCGTAACAGGACTACATCTGGGGTGAAACAGCAGCTATTTTGCAGTTAACACTTCTTTTGCAAACTGATCTATGGATGGAAATGCTCAACTCAAAACACAGGGGAATTTACATAGATGGAAAATAATCACACTGACTAAAATCTGGCAAACTCCCCAGAGGTAACTCCTTTATTCAGATGAAAAATGCACAAGATTGTTTACAATTGTTCAGGATCTCAATTACATATGCTATCTAAAAGACATGTCCAATAGCTGACAGAACTCTAATCTCATGTTACTGAATAAATAATGCTCCTATATGTTTTTTTTTTTCACTATTTGAGTGAGTAGGGAACTATAAATGCAAGGGCTGCATGGTTGTAGCTCTGTGATTTGGTTCAGTTTGTAGCACTACTGCCCAGGCTGTACACCGTGATAAGATCACACACAACTGCAGAACAGGTGTAGTTATGTCCACATTTCAAGATTTAAAGATGAACTGTAAATCAGAACAGAGGACTTTCTTTCAGAGGACTTTCTTTACAGAAATTACAGACAATCCCCATTCACATTGTTTCAGGCTGTTATGTATTTGAGATCAATATTTTAATGTGGGCTCCTTATTTGTCTGTAAGACATCAATACAAAGGCATACCTTCTATTTCTGTAAATGTTGTTTGAATTTGTGTCAAAACAACATGCAACTTCTGTAAATTCTGTTCCAGTACTTCAGCCACATCTCTAGTATTTTGCTGTCAAATGCCCAACAGATTCACTGGCTGAATGGCAGATCCCAGAGGATTGTGATCAGTGGCACAGGGTCTAGTTGGAGGCCTGTCACTAGTGGTGCTCCCCAAGGTTCAGTAGTGGGCCCAGTATTGTTTCATTTATTCCTCCATGTCTTGGATGGAGGGGCAGAGGCCTCCTCAGCAAGTTCACTGATGACACAAAGCTGGAGGAGTGGCTGATACCCCAGAGGGCTCTGCAACCCTTCAGAAGGGCCTCAGCAGGCTGGAGAGAGGGGCAGAGAGGAACTTTCTAAAATTTGTCCAAGGGAAATATGCACAGTCCTGCATGTGGGGAGGAATAACCCCATGTGCCACTACAGGCTGAGGGCTGATCTGCTGGAAACCAGCTCTGCAGAGAAAGACCTGGGGCCTCTGCTGGACAACAAGCTGTTCATGAGCCAGCAGTGCCCTTGTGGCCAAGAATGCCAATGGTATCCCGGGGTGCATTAGGAACAGCATTGCCAGTAGGTCAGAGGAGGGGATCCTGCCCCTCTACTCTGCTCTTGTAAGGCCACATCTGGAGGGCTGTGCCCAGTTCTGTACAAGAACTGGTACAAGAGAGACCTGGAGCTCCGGGAGCAGGTCCAGTGGAGGGCAACAAGCATGACTGAGACTGGAGCATCTGTCTTACAAGGAAAGCCTGAAGGAGCTAAGCCTGTTCAGCCTCGAGAAGAGAAGACTGAGAGGGGACCTCATCAATGTCTGTAGGTATCTAAAGGGAGATATCAGAGGTTGGAGCCAGGCTTTTCTTGGTGGTGCCAAGCAATAGGACAAGAGACAATGGGCAGAAAGTGATGCACAGGAAGTTCCACCTGAACAAGAGGAAGAACTTCTTACTATGTCAGTGACCAAGCACTGGAATGGATTGCCCAGAGAGATTTGTGGAGTCTCCTTCACTGGACATATTCAAGAACCATCTGGGTGCAATCCTGTGCCATGAGCTCTAGGATGACTGCTTGAGAAGGGAGGCTGGACCAGATGACCAACCCACGGTGGTCCCCTCCCAACCTTACCCATTCTGTAGTGCTGTAATTCCTTTTTGGATTACTGAAGAAGAAAATTTTCGTTACCTAAAAAGTTGAAACCAGTATCAATGCTTGCTTTTAATCTCAGTGTGGTGGGAGGAAGCAGGAAGCCCAGTGTTGTCACATTAGAACTGCAGAAATGAGATACTCAGTTCATCAATTCAAACAGAATTTTAGTTAGTGCTCAGAACTCAGTAACTGTCTTTATACAGTCTAAAGTTAAAGATGCTTCATTTAAAACTCTGGTCAACTGTTTCAAAACCTGTTTTATTCCAAAGTTTCTTCAAATGACTTTAGAATTTATCCAAAGTAACAACTAAAGCAGACAGACCAGGAGTATTTCATTCACAGTTTGTGTTTCACTGAGCAGAAGCTACTGTTTCATAGGACATTATGTAAGATAAATACCTCTCTTCCAAGAGTGTTAAGTTATTCTTTTCTGCCCCATACTTCATTAAATTTTATTTTTATTGGATGAATGCACTTAGTAGCAATCAATTGTCATGTGTGATGGAGTAAAACTTACCTGGAAGAACTGTACTTTATTTAAGAAATATCAGATTTCTAGGATTTTCTATATGCATGTGAGAGCAGCATAAATACTGACATATTTAAATATTACATTATTTACAGAGTAATTCAGGTAGTTATTTCCATAATACAAGAACTGCTTCATTTTCACACAGCTGAAATATGATAGAACTTTTCTAAATGTTAGAAAGTTATTTCAATTCTACAATGGATCAGCCATTCTTTAATAATTTGTTATTAACTGCTACTAACTTTTTAAAAATAGCTTTTTTGCTGGCTCGTATTTTATAACCTTTTCATGTTCTAATCAAATAATCTATGATGTAATATATTAAATATAACACAACAGCACTTACAATTTGGTATCTGAAATCAGAGATAACTAGTCAACCAATACTCCTTTATTAATATGAAATGAAAAATGTGTTGCATTTTGTTTCTGAATCACATGCTAATACTGTATATGTGTAAACTCCAGCAGAAGTCATAAAAATACTCTTATAAAATAACCTTCCTATCAAATAATGGGCAATTTTAAAAGAACTTTTACATAAATCTTTCATATTAAATCATCCTGTGACTTAAATAAATTGCAAACAAACATAAAATGTTGTAATCAGCTGATTATCTGAAGTAAAATGAAGTATTTCTGTGTGTTCTCTGAAATAGTTATGATGTCACTGAAGACTTATTGCATTTTCAAACACAAAAATTTGAACAGATAATTCTGATCTCATTAAACACTGAGAACTTATCAGTTGAGAATATTTTTTTTCATAAAAACCTCATATCCTTAAGATTCTCTCTATTCACCAAATGTTTTCATTAATGTCACATGCAAATGTCTAAAAGTTAAGTGGGCCATTATTAGCACCCTGGAATATGCAAGCAATATCTGAATCAATTGTTTAATCATACTGAGTTGCCTGTGGCACCAAGAAAAAGAAAAGTTAAATGTCAGTATTTCACATCGTCAGTTGAAATGAGTCCCAGATGTTAAAACACTAAACAACCTAAAAAACATTAATTTCATTTTAACCAAGAACTTTTCCAAAGCAGGCTTAATCTAGAGATTCAGTCTTTCCCTTCCCCTTCCCAGCACAACGAAATATGGAAATAACCCCTATTTAATATGTGCAGTGACTGAACTAGGCAAATAGCAGGACCAATGTAAAGATTTTCATGTCTTCTGCCATTAAAACTCACTGTTTTTGATTAAGATTTTAATGGTTTTAAAGACAATACCAAAGAATCCAATACCAATTTTACTTGTTTACTAACAAGTAAAAATGTCAGGCTTTGTTTTTCTCTAAGAAAACAAGTACCGTTTTCTCTAAGAAAACAAGTGCTGACAAACAAAACTGTCATTGTGCACAGTTCTAAAGTAGAAGAAAGCTTCAGTTGTTCTCATTTTGTCTAAAATCAATGAAAAACAGTTTTAAGAATTTAAGCTAATACAGCCTGCCTACTCTCAAAAACGTACAGACTAGTGCCAAATCCAAATGGGACTTTTTTCAGAAATTTGAAGAAACTTCATTTAAGAATGAATAAATTCACAATATAAACATCTGCCATTGTTTTCAGTACAATGATAATTACAACAGTTGCTTATATTTTGAATGAACAAGTTCTAGAGAATATAGAAAGGCTTAGCCCCAGGAAGTGTCAAGAAATCTCAGAGGACAGATTAACTGCTAAGGGACATTCATACCACTGCTACAGATTTAAAAAGGGAAGAGATTACATACCCCTCTCCACCAACTCTTGTTATCTTTAGACGAAAATCAACTGAGTTCAGGCTGGGTGGCTTCCATTTCAAAATATCATCACATCGACCAGGCTTGTATTTCTGAAGTAAATTAAAATGCAGTTTAATTATGCTTATTGGTTTTCACTGGTTTTAAAAGTAACAATTCAGCCTTTCAGACTCTATTAGCTGTCTCTAATGAATAACAATAGTTAGTGACTGAAACAATGAATACCATTACCATGGAGGTAGTTGTGCTTCACTACTTTGCTTCTCCCTTTTAAAACTGCTTAGCACTGTAGCTCTGCCATTGCATATAATAAAAAGCTGAGAATGGAAATAAAAATTAGCATACTTCATTATCTTTCTCTGGCTAATGGAAAATTTCAAAAAGAAAATGAGACAGCGCAGAAAGAAACAAAAACACTCATAGGACATACAAAAAAGACAAATTTAAAGTAATCTCAACATTTTGGAACTATTTTATGAACAATATTTTTGTTATCCATGCTGCTGGCTGACAAAACATGAAAAAAGCAGAAGTCACCATAGTGCCAGCTCTCAGTAACTCATCAGAAACATGTTCTTTCATAGCAAAGGAATTGAAGCTATGTAAAGATTAAAGAACATCATGATGTACAGGAACATAAATAAGAGAGCATCTCTTGCTAAAGAGAGAGGGTACACATTTGAACCACAAGTTGAAAGAAACAATTTTCTCTTAAATTAGAGCTTTAGTTTCTCATGGTCTCTGCTGTCATTTCCTAAGCTGCCATTTTGTTCATCCTCAGCTATCAGTGAGAGTTAACTTGTTGACCTCTTCCTTACCGAGTATCTTTCATAGCAATGGAGAAAATCTGAATTAACATGAATAGGGCAAAAGTAAAAGAATAATTTGCAAATGCACAGAATGAGAAAATTTACTTCTTTATTTATATACAGTGAGAAAATTTAAGCAATTTTGTATGAAAAATAAAAATAACCAGGAACATCCACCATCTTTTGGTAACAGAACAGTCATCAGCATCACACTGCACTCCTCCAAAATACAGACTTTAGTGATGATAAACCTAACAGTTCTAGATCTAAAATGACAAAAGCAAATGAATTTTATGTTTTCTGATGGAAGAATGTAAAGTTACTCTTTCCAATACAAATGCAGAGTATCTGACCTACCATTTTTGATGAAAAGATAGTCATTAATTCTTAATGATGCAAAAAGGATGGACCAACCTCTCTAAGTCACGGCACTGAAATTCTGAGGAAAGGCTACATCTGATCTGTATAAAAACCTTCCTCACTAGAGCTCTTGTATCCTGACTCTGACAACAGCCGACAGCATGTGCTCAGGGAAGATGAAAAGCAAGGTTAATATAGATGATATTTTCTATTACTACTTCTTGAGAAACTATCTATTCTGAAGCTCAGAGACTTCCTGATGTGGATATGATTCAAATGTGATTCCTACATATTTAGTTCTTTTCAGTTTCTCTGCATGAACTTAGATAGCCCCCCAC